>NW_028270169.1:52018983-52342912 GCF_037043375.1 Chiloscyllium plagiosum
TTCACACTGTGCAGCACCTCACACAGTGCAGCACCTCACACTGTGCAGTACCACCACGCAGTGCAGCACCTTCATACTGTGCAGCACCATCACACAGTGCAGCACCTCACACAGTGGAGGACATTCGCCTGATTGTGTAGCACCTCACACCGTGCAGCACCTCATACTGTGCAGCACATTCACACAGTGCAGCACCTTCACACTGTGCAGCACCTCACACTGTGCAGCACCTCACACTGTGCAACACCTTCACACTGTGCAGCACCATCACACTGTGCAGCAACTTCACACTGTGCAGCACCTCACACTGTGCAGCACCTCACACTGTGCAACACCTTCACACTGTGCAGCACCATCACACTGTGTAGCACCTTCACTCTGTGCAGCAACTCACACTGTGCAGCACCATCACACTGTGCAGCACCTCACACTGTGCAGCACCTTCACACTGTGCAGCACCTTCACACTGTGCAGCACCTCACACTGTGCAGCACCTCACACTGTGCAACACTTTCACACTGTGCAACACCTTCACACTGTGCAGCACCATCACACTGTGCAGCACCTTCACACTGTGCAGCACCTCACACTGTGCAGCACTACACACTGTGCAGCACCTTCACACTGTGCAACACCTTCACACTGTGCAGCACCATCACACTGTGCAGCACCTTCACACTGTGCAGCACCTCACACTGTGCAGCACCTCACACTGTGCAACACCTTCACACTGTGCAGCACCTCACACTGTGCAACACCTCACACTGTGCAGCACCTCACACTGTGCAACACCTTCACACTGTGCAGCACCTCACACTGTGCAGCACCTCACACTGTGCAGCACCTCACACTGTGCAACACCTTCACACTGTGCAACACCTTCACACTGTGCAGCACCATCACACTGTGCAGCACCTTCACACTGTGTAGCACCATCACACTGTGCAACACCTTCACACTGTGCAGCACCTTCACACTGTGCAGCACTACACACTGTGTAGCACCATCACACTGTGTAGCACCTTCACTCTGTGCAGCACCTCTCACTGTACAGCACCTCACACCGTGCAGCACCTCACACTGTGCAGCACCTCATAATCTGCAGCACCTTCACACTGTGCACCACCATCACACTGTGCAACACCTTCACACTGTGTAGCACCATCACACTGTGCAGCATCTCACACTGTGCAGCACCATCACACTGTACAGCACCTCTCACTGTAGAGCACCTCACACTGTGCAGCACCTCTCAATGTGCAGCACCTCACACTGTGCAGCACCTCACACTGTGCAGCACCTTCACACTGTGCAGCACCTCACACTGTGCAGCACCTCACACTGTGCAGCACCACACACTGAGCAACACCTTCACACTGTGCAGCACCATCACACTGTACAGCACCTCTCACTGTAGAGCACCTCACACTGTGCAGCACCTCTCAATGTGCAGCACCTCACACTGTGCAGCACCTCACACTGTGCAGCACCTCACACTGTGCAGCACCTTCACACTGTGCAGCACCTTCACACTGTGCAGCACCTTCACACTGTGCAGCACCTCACACTGTGCAGCACCACACACTGAGCAACACCTTCACACTGTGCAGCACTACACACTGTGCAGCACCATCACACTGTGCAACACCTTCACACTGTGCAGCACCATCACACTGTGTCGCACCTTCACTCTGTGCAGCAACTCACACTGTGCAGCACCTCACACTGTGCAGCACATCACACTGTGCAACACCTTCACACTGTGCAGCACTACACACTGTGCAGCACCTTCACACTGTGCAACACCTTCACACTGTGCAGCACCATCACACTGTGTAGCACCTTCACTCTGTGCAGCAACTCACACAGTGCAGCACCATCACACTGTGCAGCACCTCACACTGTGCAGCACCTTCACACTGTGCAGCACCTCACACTGTGCAGCAACTCACACTGTGCAGCACCATCACACTGTGCAGCACCATCACACTGTGCAGCACCTCAAACTGTGCAATGCCTTCACACTGTGCGGCACCATCACTCTGTGCAGCACCATCACACTGTGCAGCACCATCACACAGTGCAGCACCTCACACTGTGCAGCACCTAACACTGTGCAGCACCATCACACTGTGCAGCACCTCACACTGTGTAGCATCATCACACTGTGCAGCACCTAACACTGTGCAACACCTTCACACTGTGCAGCACCTCGCACTGTGCAGCACCTCACACTGTGCAGCACCTCACACTGTGCAGCACCTTCAGACTGTGCAGCACCTTCACACTGTGTCGCACCATCACACTGTGCAGCACCTTCACACTGTGTAGCACCTCACACTATGCAGCACCTTCACACTGTGTAGCACCTCACACTGTGCAGTACCTCACACTGTGTTGCACCGTCACACTGTGCAGCACCATCACACAGTGCAGCACCTTCGTACTGCGCAGCACCATCACACAGTGCAGCACCTCACACTGTGCAGGACATTCGCCTGATTGTGTAGCACCTCACACCGTGCAGCACCTCATACTGTGCAGCACCTTCACACTGTGCAGCACCTTCACACTGTGCAGCACCTCACACTGTGCAGCACCTCACACTGTGCAACACCTTCACACTGTGCAGCACCATCACACCGTGCAGAACCTCATACTGTGCAGCACCTTCACACTGTGCAGCACCTCACACTGTGCAGCACCTCACACTGTGCAACACCTTCACATTGTGCAGCACCATCACACTGTGCAGCAACTTCACACTGTGCAGCACCTCACACTGTGCAGCACCTCACACTGTGCAACACCTTCACACTGTGCAGCACCATCACACTGTGTAGCACCTTCACTCTGTGCAGCAACTCACACTGTGCAGCACCTCACACTGTGCAGCACCTCACACTGTGCAACACCTTCACACTGTGCAGCACTACACACTGTGCAGCACCTTCACACTGTGCAACACCTTCACACTGTGCAGCACCATCACACTGTGCAGCACCTTCACACTGTGCAGCACCTCACACTGTGCAGCACCACACACTGTGCAACACCTTCACACTGTGCAGCACCTCACACTGTGCAGCACCTCACACTGTGCAGCACCTCACACTGTGCAACACCTTCACACTGTGCAGCACCATCACACTGTGTAGCACCTTCACACTGTGCAGCACCAACACACTGTGCAGCACCTTCACACTTTGCAGCACCTCACACTGCAGCACCATCACACTGTGCAGCACCTTCACACTGTGCAGCACCTCACACTGTGCAGCACCTTCACACGGTGCAGCACTACACACTGTGCAGCACCTTCACACTGTGCAGCACCTTCACACTGTGCAGCACCTCACACTGTGCAGCACCACACACTGTGCAACACCTTCACACTGTGCAGCACCTCACACTGTGCAGCACCTCACACTGTGCAGCACCTCACACTGTGCAACACCTTCACACTGTGCAGCACCATCACACTGTGTAGCACCTTCACACTGTGCAGTACCATCACACTGTGCAGCACCTTCACACTGCGCAGCACCTCACACTGCAGCACCATCACACTGTGCAGCACCTTCACACTGTGCAGCACCTCACACTGTGAAGCACCTTCACACGGTGCAGCACTACACACTGTGCAGCACCATCACACTGTGCAGCACCTTCACACTGTGCAGCACCTCACACTGTGCAGCACCACACACTGTGCAACACCTTCACACTGTGCAGCACCTCACACTGTGCAGCACCTCACACTGTGCAGCACCTCACACTGTGCAACACCTTCACACTGTGCAGCACCATCACACTGTGTAGCACCTTCACACTGTGCAGCACCATCACACTGTGCAGCACCTTCACACTGTGCAGCACCTCACACTGCAGCACCTCACACTGTGCAGCACCTTCACACTGTGCAGCACCTCACACTGTGCAGCACCTTCACACTGTGCAGCACCTCATACTGCAGCACCATCACACTGTGCAGCACCTTCACACTTTGCAGCACCTCACACTGTGCAGCATCTTCACACTGTGCAGCACCTTCACACTGTGTCGCACCATCACACTGTGCAGCACCTTCACACTGTGTAGCACCTTCACACTGTGCAGCACCTCACACTGCAGCACCATCACACTGTGCAGCACCTTCACACTGTGCAGCACCTCACACTGTGCAGCACCTTCACACTGTGCAGCACCTTCACACTGTGCAGCACCTCACACTGTGCAGCACCTTTACACTGTGCAGCCCCTTCACACAGTGCAGCACCTCACACTGTGCAGCCCCTTCACACTGTGCAGTACCTCACACTGTGCAGCACCTTCACACTGTGCAGTACCTCACACTGTGCAGCACCTTCACACTGTGCAGCACCTTCACACTGTGCAGCACCTCACACTGTGCAGCACCTTCACACTGTGCAGCCCCTTCACACTGTGCAGCACCTCACACTGTGCAGCACCTTCACACTGTGCAGCACCTTCACACTGTACAGCACCTCACACTGTGCAGCACCTCACAGTGTGCAGCACCTCACACTGTGAGCACCTTCACACTGTGCAGCATCTTCACACTGTGCAGCACCTTCACACTGTGCAGCACCTCATATTCTGCAGCACCTCACACTGTGCAGCACCTCACACTGTGCAGCACCTCACACTGTGTAGCACCACCACACCGTGCAGCACCTTCGCACTGTGCAGCACCTCACACTGTGCAGCACCTCACACTGTGCAACACCTTCACACTGTGCAGCACTACACACTGTGCAGCACCATCACACTGTGCAACACCTTCACACTGTGCAGCACCATCACACTGTGTAGCACCTTCACTCAGTACAGCAACTCTCACTGTGCAGCACCATCACACTGTGCAGCACTTTCACACTGTGCAGCATCTTCACACTGTGCAGCACCTCACACTGTGCAGCACCTCACACTGTGCAACACCTTCACACTGTGCAGCACTACACAATGTGCAGCACCATCACACTGTGCAACACCTTCACACTGTGCAGCACCTTCACACTGTGTAGCACCTTCACTCTGTGCAGCAACTCACACAGTGCAGCACCATCACACTGTGCAGCACCTCACACTGTGCAGCACCTTCACACTGTGCAGCACCTTCACACTGTGCAGCACCTCACACTGTGCAGCACCTCACACTGTGCAACAGCTTCACACTGTGCAGCACTACACACTGTGCATCACTTTCACTCTGTGCAGCAACTCACACTGTGCAGCACCATCACACTGTGCAGCACCATCACACTGTGCAGCACCTCAAACTATGCAATGCCTTCACACTGTGCGGCACCATCACTCTGTGCAGCACCATCACACTGTGCAGCACCACCACACTGTGCAGCACCTCACACTGTGCAGCACCTAACACTGTGCAGCACCATCACACTGTGCAGCACCTCACACTGTGTACCATCATCACACTGTGCAGCACCTAACACTGTGCAACACCGTCACACTGTGCAACACCTTCACACTGTGCAGCACCTCGCACTGTGAAGCACCTCACACTGTGCAGCACCTCACACTGTGCAGCACCTCACACTGTGCAGCACCTTCACACTGTGCAGCACCTTCACACTGTGCAGCACCTCACACTGTGCAGCACCTTCACACTGTGCAGCACCTCACACTGTGCAGCACCTCACACTGTGCAGCACCTTCACACTGTGCAGCACCTCACACTGTGCAGCACCTTCACACTGTGTGGCACCATCACACTGTGTAGCACCTTCACACTGTGCAGCACCTCACACTGTGCAGCACCTTCACACTGTGTAGCACCTCACACTGTGCAGTACCTCACACTGTGCAGTACCTCACACTGTGCATCACCTCACACTGTGCAGTACCTTCACACTGTGCAGCACCTTCACACTATGCAGCACCTCACACTGTGCAGCACTTTCACACTGTGCAGCACCATCACACTGTGCAGCACCTCACACTGTGCAGCACCTTCACACTGTGCAGCACCTCACACTGTGCAGCACCTTCACACTGTGTGGCACCATCACACTGTGTAGCACCTTCACACTGTGCAGCACCTCACACTGTGCAGCACCTTCACACTTGTAGCACCATCACACTGTGCAGCACCTTCACACTGTGCAGCACCTCACATTGTGCAGCACCTTCACACTGTGCAGCACCTCACACTGTGTAGCACCACCACACTGTGCAGCACCTCACACTGTGCAACACCTTCACACTGTGCCGCACCTTCACACTTTGCCGCACCTTCACTCTGTGCATCTCACACTGTGCAGCGCGTCACACTCTGCAGCACCTTCACACTGTGCAGCACCTTCATACTGTGCAACACCTTCACACTGTGCCGCACCTTCACACTTTGCCGCACCTTCACTCTGTGCATCTCACAGTGTGCAGCGCGTCACACTCTGCAGCACCTTCACACTGTGCAGCACCTTCATACTGTGCAGCACCATCACACAGTGCAGCACCTCACACTGTGCCGCACCTCACACTGTGCAGCACCTTCACACTGTGCAGCACCTCACACTGTGCAGCAACTCACACAGTGCAGCACCATCACACTGTGCAGCACCTCACACTGTGCAGCACCTTCACACTGTGCAGCACCTCACACTGTGCAGCAACTAACACTGTGCAGCACCATCACACTGTGCAGCACCATCACACTGTGCAGCACCTCACATTGTGCAGCACCTTCACACTGTGCAGCACCTCACACTGTGTAGCACCACCACACTGTGCAGCACCTCGCACTGTGCAGCACCTCACACTGTGCAGCACCATCACACTGTGCAGCACCATCACACAGTGCAGCACCTCACACTGTGCAGCACCTAACACTGTGCAGCACCATCACACTGTGCAGCACCTCACACTGTGTAGCATCATCACACTGTGCAGCACCTTCACACTGTGCAGCACCTCGCACTGTGCAGCACCTCACACTGTGCAGCACCTCACACTGTGCAGCACCTTCACACTGTGCAGCACCTTCACACTGTGCAGCACCACACACTGTGCAGCACCTTCACACTGTGTAGCACCTCACACTATGCAGCACCTTCACACTGTGTAGCACCTCACACTGTGCAGTACCTCACACTGTGTTGCACCGTCACACTGTGCAGCACCTCCACATTGTGCAGCACCTCACACTGTGCAGCACCATCACACAGTGCAGCACCTTCGTACTGCGCAGCACCATCACACAGTGCAGCACCTCACACTGTGCAGGACATTCGCCTGATTGTGTAGCACCTCACACCGTGCAGCACCTCATACTGTGCAGCACCTTCACACTGTGCAGCACCTTAACACTGTGCAGCACCTCACACTGTGCAGCACCTCACACTGTGCAACACCTTCACACTGTGCAGCACCATCACACCGTGCAGCACCTCATACTGTGCAGCACCTTCACACTGTGCAGCACCTTCACACTGTGCAGCACCTCACACTGTGCAGCACCTCACACTGTGCAACACCTTCACATTGTGCAGCACCATCACACTGTGCAGCAACTTCACACTGTGCAGCACCTCACACTGTGCAGCACCTCACACTGTGCAACACCTTCACACTGTGCAGCACCATCACACTGTGTAGCACCTTCACTCTGTGCAGCAACTCACACTGTGCACCACCTCACACTGTGCAGCACCTCACAGTGTGCAACACCTTCACACTGTGCAGCACTACACACTGTGCAGCACCTTCACACTGTGCAACACCTTCACACTGTGCAGCACCATCACACTGTGCAGCACCTTCACACTGTGCAGCACCTCACACTGTGCAGCACCACACACTGTGCAACACCTTCACACTGTGCAGCACCTCACACTGTGCAGCACCTCACACTGTGCAACACCTTCACACTGTGCAGCACCATCACACTGTGTAGCACCTTCACACTGTGCAGCACCATCACACTGTGCAACACCTTCACACTGTGCAGCACCTCACACTGCAGCACCATCACACTGTGCAGCACCTTCACACTGTGCAACACCTCACACTGTGCAGCACCTTCACACGGTGCAGCACTACACACTGTGCAGTACCTTCACACTGTGCAGCACCTCACACAGTGCAGCACCTCACACTGTGCAACAGCTTCACACTGTGCAGCACTACACACTGTGCATCACTTTCACTCTGTGCAGCAACTCACACTGTGCAGCACCATCACACTGTGCAGCACCATCACACTGTGCAGCACCTCACACTGTGCAGCACCTCAAACTGTGCAATGCCTTCACACTGTGCGGCACCATCACTCTGTGCAGCACCATCACACTGTGCAGCACCACCACACTGTGCAGCACCTCACACTGTGCAGCACCTCACACTGTGCAGCACCTCAAACTGTGCAATGCCTTCACACTGTGCGGCACCATCACTCTGTGCAGCACCATCACACTATGCAGCACCATCACACTCTGCAGCACCTCACACTGTGTAGCATCATCACACTGTGCAACACCTAACACTGTGCAGCACCTAACACTGTGCAACACCGTCACACTGTGCAACACCTTCACACTGTGCAGCTCCTCGCACTGTGAAGCACCTCACACTGTGCAGCACCTCACACTGTGCAGCACCTCACACTGTGCAGCACCTTCACACTGTGCAGCACCTTCACACTGTGCAGCACCTCACACTGTGCAGCACCACACACTGTGCAGCACCTTCACACTGTGTAGCACCATCACACTGTGCAACACCTTCACACTGTGTAGCACCTCACACTATGCAGCACCTTCACACTGTGTAGCACCTCACACTGTGCAGTACCTCACACTGTGCAGCACCTTCACACTGTGCAGTACCTTCACACTGTGCAGCACCTTCACACTATGCAGCACCTCACACTGTGCAGCACCTTCACACTGTGCAGTACCTTCACACTGTGCAGCACCTTCACACTGTGTAGCACCTCACACTGTGCAGTACCTCACACTGTGCAGCACCTCACACTGTGCAGTACCTTCACACTGTGCAGCACCTCACACTGTGCAGCACCTTCACACTGTGTGGCACCATCACACTGTGTAGCACCTTCACACTGTGCAGCACCTCACACTGTGCAGCACCTTCACACTGTGCAGCACCTCACACTGTGCAACACCTTCACACTGTGCAGCACCTCACACTGTGTAGCACCACCACACTGTGCAGCACCTCACACTGTGCAACACCTTCACACTGTGCCGCACCTTCACACTTTGCCGCACCTTCACTCTGTGCATCTCACAGTGTGCAGCGCGTCACACTCTGCAGCACCTTCACACTGTGCAGCACCTTCATACTGTGCAGCACCATCACACAGTGCAGCACCTCACACTGTGCCGCACCTCACATTGTGCAGCACCTTCACACTGTGTAGCACCATCACACTGTGCAGCACCACCACACTGTGCAGCACCTCACACTGTGCAGCACCTAACACTGTGCAGCACCATCACACTCTGCAGCACCTCACACTGTGTAGCATCATCACACTGTGCAACACCTAACACTGTGCAGCACCTAACACTGTGCAACACCGTCACACTGTGCAACACCTTCACACTGTGCAGCTCCTCGCACTGTGAAGCACCTCACACTGTGCAGCACCTCACACTGTGCAGCACCTCACACTGTGCAGCACCTTCACACTGTGCAGCACCTTCACACTGTGCAGCACCTCACACTGTGCAGCACCACACACTGTGCAGCACCTTCACACTGTGTAGCACCATCACACTGTGCAACACCTTCACACTGTGTAGCACCTCACACTTTGCAGCACCTTCACACTGTGTAGCACCTCACACTGTGCAGTACCTCACACTGTGCAGTACCTCACACTGTGCAGCACCTCACACTGTGCAGTACCTTCACACTGTGCAGCACCTTCACACTATGCAGCACCTCACACTGTGCAGCACCTTCACACTGTGCAGCACCTCACACTGTGCAGCACCTTCACACTGTGTGGCACCATCACACTGTGTAGCACCTTCACACTGTGCAGCACCTCACACTGTGCAGTACCTTCACACTGTGCAGCACCTTCACACTGTGTAGCACCTCACACTGTGCAGTACCTCACACTGTGCAGCACCTCACACTGTGCAGTACCTTCACACTGTGCAGCACCTCACACTGTGCAGCACCTTCACACTGTGCGGCACCATCACACTGTGTGGCACCATCACACTGTGTAGCACCTTCACACTGTGCAGCACCTCACACTGTGCAGCACCTTCACACTGTGCAGCACCTCACACTGTGCAACACCTTCACACTGTGCAGCACCTCACACTGTGTAGCACCACCACACTGTGCAGCACCTCACACTGTGCAACACGTTCACACTGTGCCGCACCTTCACACTTTGCCGCACCTTCACTCTGTGCATCTCACAGTGTGCAGCGCGTCACACTCTGCAGCACCTTCACACTGTGCAGCACCTTCATACTGTGCAGCACCATCACACAGTGCAGCACCTCACACTGTGCCGCACCTCACATTGTGCAGCACCTTCACACTGTGTAGCACCATCACACTGTGCAGCACCTCACACTGTGCAGCACCTAACACTGTGCAGCACCATCACACTCTGCAGCACCTCACACTGTGTAGCATCATCACACTGTGCAACACCTAACACTGTGCAGCACCTAACACTGTGCAACACCGTCACACTGTGCAACACCTTCACACTGTGCAGCTCCTCGCACTGTGAAGCACCTCACACTGTGCAGCACCCCACACTGTGCAGCACCTCACACTGTGCAGCACCTTCACACTGTGCAGCACCTTCACACTGTGCAGCACCTCACACTGTGCAGCACCACACACTGTGCAGCACCTTCACACTGTGTAGCACCATCACACTGTGCAACACCTTCACACTGTGTAGCACCTCACACTTTGCAGCACCTTCACACTGTGTAGCACCTCACACTGTGCAGTACCTCACACTGTGCAGTACCTCACACTGTGCAGCACCTCACACTGTGCAGTACCTTCACACTGTGCAGCACCTTCACACTATGCAGCACCTCACACTGTGCAGCACCTTCACACTGTGCAGCACCTCACACTGTGCAGCACCTTCACACTGTGTGGCACCATCACACTGTGTAGCACCTTCACACTGTGCAGCACCTCACACTGTGCAGCAACTTCACACTGTGCAGCACCTCACACTGTGCAACACCTTCACACTGTGCAGCACCTCACACTGTGTAGCACCACCACACTGTGCAGCACCTCACACTGTGCAACACCTTCACACTGTGCCGCACCTTCACACTTTGCCGCACCTTCACTCTGTGCATCTCACAGTGTGCAGCGCGTCACACTCTGCAGCACCTTCACACTGTGCAGCACCTTCATACTGTGCAGCACCATCACACAGTGCAGCACCTCACACTGTGCCGCACCTCACATTGTGCAGCACCTTCACACTGTGTAGCACCATCACACTGTGCAGCACCTTCACACTGTGCAGCACCTTCACACTGTGCAACACCTTTACACTGTGCAGCACCATCACACTGTGCAGCACCTTCACACTGTGCAGCACCTCACACTGTGCAGCACCTTCACACTGTGCAGCACCTCACACTGCAGCACCATCACACTGTGCAGCACCTTCACACTGTGCAGCACCTCACACTGTGCAGCACCTTCACACTGTGCAGCACCTTCACACTGTGTCGCACCATCACACTGTGCAACACCGTCACACTGTGTAGCACCTTCACACTGTGCAGCACCTCACACTGCAGCACCATCACACTGTGCAGCACCTTCACACTGTGCAACACCTCACACTGTGCAGCACCTTCACACTGTGCAGCACCTTCACACTGTGCAGCACCTCACACTGTGCAGCACCTTTACACTGTGCAGCCCCTTCACACAGTGCAGCACCTCACACTGTGCAGCCCCTTCACACTGTGCAGCACCTCACACTGTGCAGCACCTTCACACTGTGCAGCACCTTCACACTGTGCAGCCCCTTCACACAGTGCAGCACCTTCACACTGTGCAGCACCTTCACACTGTGCAGCACCTCACACTGTGCAGCACCTTCACACTGTGCAGCACCTCACACTGTGCAGCACCTTCACACTGTGCAGCACCTCACACTGTGCAGCACCTTCACACTGTGCAGCACCTTCACACTGTGCAGCACCTCACACTGTGCAGCACCTTCACACTGTGCAGCACCTCACACTGTGAGCACCATCACACTGTGCAGCACCTTCACACTGTGCAGCACCTCACACTGTGCAGCACCTTCACACTGTGCAGCACCTTCACACTGTGCAGCACCTCACACTGTGCAGCACCTCACACTGTGCAACAGCTTCACACTGTGCAGCACTACACACTGTGCATCACTTTCACTCTGTGCAGCAACTCACACTGTGCAGCACCATCACACTGTGCAGCACCATCACACTGTGCAGCACCTCAAACTGTGCAATGCCTTCACACTGTGCGGCACCATCACACTGTGCAGCACCACCACACTGTGCAGCACCTCACACTGTGCAGCACCTAACACTGTGCAGCACCATCACACTCTGCAGCACCTCACACTGTGTAGCATCATCACACTGTGCAGCACCTAACACTGTGCAACACCGTCACACTGTGCAACACCTTCACACTGTGCAGCACCTCGCACTGTGAAGCACCTCACACTGTGCAGCACCTCACACTGTGCAGCACCTCACACTGTGCAGCACCTTCACACTGTGCAGCACCTTCACACTGTGCAGCACCTCACACTGTGCAGCACCACACACTGTGCAGCACCTTCACACTGTGTAGCACCATCACACTGTGCAACACCTTCACACTGTGTAGCACCTCACACTATGCAGCACCTTCACACTGTGTAGCACCTCACACTGTGCAGTACCTCACACTGTGCAGTACCTCACACTGTGCAGCACCTCACACTGTGCAGTACCTTCACACTGTGCAGCACCTTCACACTATGCAGCACCTCACACTGTGCAGCACTTTCACACTGTGTAGCACCATCACACTGTGCAGCACCTCACACTGTGCAGCACCTTCACACTGTGCAGCACCTCACACTGTGCAGCACCTTCACACTGTGTGGCACCATCACACTGTGTAGCACCTTCACACTGTGCAGCACCTCACACTGTGCAGCACCTTCACACTGTGCAGCACCTCACATTGTGCAGCACCTTCACACTGTGCAGCACCTCACACTGTGTAGCACCATCACACTGTGCAGCACCTCACACTGTGCAACACCTTCACACTGTGCCGCACCTTCACACTTTGCCGCACCTTCACTCTGTGCATCTCACACTGTGCAGCGCGTCACACTCTGCAGCACCTTCACACTGTGCAGCACCTTCATACTGTGCAGCACCATCACACAGTGCAGCACCTCACACTGTGCCGCACCTCACATTGTGCTGCACCTTCACACTGTGTAGCACCATCACACTGTGCAGCACCTTCACACTGTGCAGCACCTTCACACTGTGCAGCACCTCACATTGTGCAGCACCTTCACACTGTGTAGCACCATCACACTGTGCAGCACCTACACACTGTGTAGCACCTCCACACTGTGCAGCACCTTCACACTGTGCGACACCTTTACACTGTGCAGCACCTTCACACTGTGCAGCACCTTCACATTGTGCAGCACCTCACACTGTGCAGCACCTTCACACCGTGTAGCACCTTCACACTGTGTAGCACCTCACACTGTGCAGCACCTTCACACTGTGCAGCACCTCACACTGTGCAGCACCTTCACACTGTGCAGCACCTCACACTGCAGCACCATCACACTGTGCAGCACCTTCACACTGTGCAGCACCTCACACTGTGCAGCACCTTCACACTGTGCAGCACCTTCGCACTGTGTCGCACCATCACACTGTGCAGCACCTTCACACTGTGTAGCACCTTCACACTGTGCAGCACCTCACACTGCAGCACCATCACACTGTGCAGCACCTTCACACTGTGCAGCACCTCACACTGTGCAGCACCTTCACACTGTGCAGCCCCTTCACACAGTGCAGCACCTCACACTGTGCAGCCCCTTCACACTGTGCAGCACCTCACACTGTGCAGCACCTTCACACTGTGCAGCACCTTCACACTGTGCAGCCCCTTCACACAGTGCAGCACCTTCACACTGTGCAGCCCCTTCACACTGTGCAGCACCTTCACACTGTGCAGCACCTTCACACTGTGCAGCACCTTCACACTGTGCAGCACCTCACACTGTGTAGGACATTGGCCTGATTGTGTAGCACCTCACACCGTGCAGCACCTCACACTGTGAGCACCTGCACACTGTGCAGCACCTCACACTGTGCAGCACCTTCACACTGTGCAGCACCTTCACACTGTGCAGCACCTCATAATCTGCAGCACCTTCACACTGTGCAGCACCATCACACTGTGCAGCACCTCATAATCTGCAGCACCTTCACACTGTGCAGCACCATCACACTGTGCAACACCTTCACACTGTGTAGTACCATCACACTGTGCAGCACCTTCACACTGTGCAGCACCTTCACACTGTGCAGCACCTCATAATCTGCAGCACCTTCACACTGTGCAGCACCATCACACTGTGCAACACCTTCACACTGTGTAGTACCATCACACTGTGCAGCACCTTCACACTGTGCAGCACCTCACACTGTGCAGCACCTCACACTGTGTAGCACCACCACACTGTGTAGCACCTTCACACTGTGCAGCACCTCACACTGTGCAGCACCTTCACACTTGTAGCACCATCACACTGTGCAGCACCTTCACACTGTGCAGCACCTCACATTGTGCAGCACCTTCACACTGTGCAGCACCTTCACACTGTGCAGCACCTTACACTGTGCAGCACCTCACACCGTGCAGCACCTTCGCACTGTGCAGCACCTCACACTGTGCAGCACCTCACACTGTGCAGCACCTCACACTGTGCAGCACCATCACACTGTGCAGCACCTTCGCACTGTGCAGCACCTCACACTGTGCAGCACCTCACACTGTGCAGCACCTCACACTGTGCAGCACCTCACACTGTGCAGCACCTCACACTGTGCAGCACCTCACACCGTGCAGCACCTTCGCACTGTGCAGCACCTCACACTGTGCAGCACCTCACACTGTGCAGCACTACACACTGTGCAGCACCATCACACTGTGCAACACCTTCACACTGTGCAGCACCATCACACTGTGTAGCACCTTCACTCAGTACAGCAACTCACACTGTGCAGCACCTCACACTGTGCAGCACCTCACACTGTGCAACACCTTCACACTGTGCAGCACTACACACTGTGCAGCACCATCACACTGTGCAACACCTTCACACTGTGCAGCACCTTCACACTGTGCAGCACCTCACACTGTGTAGCACCTTCACTCTGTGCAGCAACTCACACTGTGCAGCACCTTCACACTGTGCAGCACCTTCACACTGTGCAGCACCTCACACTGTGCAGCACCATCACACTGTGCAGCACCTCACACTGTGCCACACCTTCACACTGTGCAGCACCATCACACTGTGCAGCACCTCACACTGTGCCACACCTTCACACTGTGTAGCACCTTCACTCTGTGCACCAACTCACACTGTGCAGCACCTTCACACTGTGCAGCACCTTCACACTGTGCAGCACCTCACACTGTGCAGCACCTCACACTGTGCAACAGCTTCACACTGTGCAGCACTACACACTGTGCATCACTTTCACTCTGTGCAGCAACTCACACTGTGCAGCACCATCACACTGTGCAGCACCATCACACTGTGCAGCACCTCACACTGTGCAGCACCATCACACTGTGCAGCACCTCACACTGTGCCACACCTTCACACTGTGCAGCACCATCACACTGTGCAGCACCTCACACTGTGCAGCACCTTCACACTGTGCAGCACCTTCACACTGTGCAGCACCTCACACTGTGCAGCACCTCACACTGTGCAACAGCTTCACACTGTGCAGCACTACACACTGTGCAGCACCATCACACTGTGCAACACCTTCACTCTGTGCAGCACCATCACACTGTGCAGCACCTCACACTGTGCAGCACCTTCACACTGTGCAGCACCTTCACACTGTGCAGCACCTCACACTGTGCAGCACCTCACACTGTGCCACAGCTTCACACTGTGCAGCACTACACACTGTGCATCACTTTCACTCTGTGCAGCAACTCACACTGTGCAGCACCATCACACTGTGCAGCACCATCACACTGTGCAGCACCTCAAACTGTGCAATGCCTTCACATTGTGCAACACCTTCACACTGTGTAGCACCTCACACTATGCAGCACCTTCACACTGTGTAGCACCTCACACTGTGCAGTACCTCACACTGTGCAGTACCTCACACTGTGCAGCACCTCACACTGTGCAGTACCTTCACACTGTGCAGCACCTTCACACTATGCAGCACCTCACACTGTGCAGCACTTTCACACTGTGTAGCACCATCACACTGTGCAGCACCTCCACACTGTGCAGCACCTTCACACTGTGCAGCACCTCACACTGTGCAGCACCTTCACACTGTGCAGCACCTCACACTGTGCAGCACCTTCACACTATGTGGCACCATCACATTGTGTAGCACCTTCACACTGTGCAGCACCTCACACTGTGCAGCACCTTCACACTTGTAGCACCATCACACTGTGCAGCACCTCACATTGTGCAGCACCTTCACACTGTGCAGCACCCCACACTGTGTAGCACCACCACACTGTGCAGCACCTCACACTGTGCAACACCTTCACACTGTGCCGCACCTTCACACTTTGCCGCACCTTCACTCTGTGCATCTCACACTGTGCAGCGCGTCACACTCTGCAGCACCTTCACACTGTGCAGCACCTTCATACTGTGCAGCACCATCACACAGTGCAGCACCTCACACTGTGCAGCACCTTCACACTGTGCAACACCTTCACACTATGCAGCACCATCACACTGTGCAGCACCATCACACTGTGCAGCACCTCACACTGTGCAGCACCATCACACTTAGCAGCACCTCACACTGTGCAGCACCTCACAATGTGCAGCACCTCACACTGTGCAGCACCATCACACTGTGCAACACCTTCACACTATGCAGCACCATCACACTGTGCAGCACCATCACACTGTGCAGCACCTCACACTGTGCAGCACCATCACACTTAGCAGCACCTCACACTGTGTATCATCATCACACTGTGCAGCACCTAACACTGTGCAACACCATCACACTGTACAGCACTATACACTGTGCAGCACCATCACACAGTGCAGCACCTCACACTGTGCAGGACATTCGCCTGATTGTGTAGCACCTCACACCGTGCAGCACCTCATACTGTGCACCAGCTCACAGTGTGGAGCACCGCGCACTGTGAGCACCTTCACACTGTGCAGCACCTCACACTGTGCAGCACCTTCACACTGTGCAGCACCTCACACTGTGCAGCACCTCACACTGTGCCACACCTTCACACTGTGCAGCACCTTCACACTGTGCAGCACCATCACACTGTGCAGCACCTCACACTGTGCAGCACCTCACACTGTGCAGAACCATCACACTGTGCAGCACCTCACACTGTGCAGCACCTCACACTGTGCAGAACCATCACACTGTGCAGCACCTCACACTGTGCAACAACTTCACACTGTGCAGCACCATCACACTGTGCAACACCTTCACACTGTGCAGCACCATCACACTGTGTAGCACCTACACTCTGTGCAGCAACTCACACTGTGCAGAACCATCACACTGTGCAGCACCTCACACTGTGCAGCACCTTCACACTGTGCAGCACCTTCACACTGTGCAGCACCTTCACACTCTGCAGCACCATCACACTGTGCAATACCTTCACACTGTGCAGCACCTTCCCACTGTGCAGCACCCCACATTGTGCAGCACCTTCACACTGTGTAGCACCATCACACTGTGCAGCACCTTCACACTGTGCAGCACCTCCACACTGTGTAGCACCATCACACTGTGCATCACCTTCACACTGTGTAGCACCATCACACTGTGCAGCACCTTCACACTGTGCAGCACCTTCCCACTGTGCAGCACCCTCACACTGTGCAGCACCTTCACACTGTGTAGCACCCCACATTGTGCAGCACCTTCACACTGTGTAGCACCATCACACTGTGCAGCACCTTCACACTGTGCAGCACCTCCACACTGTGTAGCACCTTCACACTGTGCAGCACCTTCACACTGTGTAGCACCTCACACTGTGCAGCACCTTCACACTGTGTAGCACCTTCACACTGTGCAGCACCTTCACACTGTGCAGCACCTTCACACTGTGTAGCACCATCACACTGTGCAGCACCTTCACACTGTGTAGCACCTCCACACTGTGCAGCACCTTCACACTGTGCAACACCTTTACACTGTGCAGCACCTTCACACTGTGCAGCACCTTCACATTGTGCAGCACCTCACACTGTGCAGCACCTTCACACCGTGTAGCACCTTCACACTGTGTAGCACCTCACACTGTGCAGCACTTTCACACTGTGTAGCACCTTCACACTGTGTAGCACCTTCACACTGTGTAGCACCTTCACACTGTGCAGCACCTTCACATTGTGCAGCACCTCACACTGTGCAGCACCTTCACACCGTGTAGCACCTTCACACTGTGTAGCACCTCACACTGTGCAGCACCTTCACACTGTGCAGCACCTCACACTGTGCAGCACCTTCACACTGTGCAGCACCTCACACTGCAGCACCATCACACTGTGCAGCACCTTCACACTGTGCAGCACCTCACACTGTGCAGCACCTTCACACTGTGCAGCACCTTCACACGGTGTCGCACCATCACACTGTGCAGCACCTTCACACTGTGTAGCACCTTCACACTGTGCAGCACCTCACACTGCAGCACCATCACACTGTGCAGCACCTTCACACTGTGCAGCACCTCACACTGTGCAGCACCTTCACACTGTGCAGCACCTTCACACTGTGCAGCACCTCACACTGTGCAGCACCTTCACACTGTGCAGCATCTTCACACTGTGCAGCACCTTCACACTGTGCAGCACCTCATAATCTGCAGCACCTTCACACTGTGCAGCACCATCACACTGTGCAACACCTTCACACTGTGTAGTACCATCACACTGTGCAGCACCTTCACACTGTGCAGCACCTCACACTGCAGCACCATCACACTGTGCAGCACCTTCACACTGTGCAGCACCTCACACTGTGCAGCACCTTCACACTGTGCAGCACCTTCACACGGTGTCGCACCATCACACTGTGCAGCACCTTCACACTGTGTAGCACCTTCACACTGTGCAGCCCCTTCACACAGTGCAGCACCTTCACACTGTGCAGCCCCTTCACACTGTGCAGTACCTCACACTGTGCAGCACCTTCACACTGTGCAGCACCTTCACACTGTGCAGCACCTCACACTGTGCACCACCTTCACACTGTGCAGCCCCTTCACACTGTGCAGCACCTCACACTGTGCAGCACCTTCACACTGTGCAGCACCTTCACACTGTACAGCACCTCAAACTGTGCAGCACCTCACACTGTGCAGCACCTCACACTGTGTAGGACATTGGCCTGATTGTGTAGCACCTCACACCGTGCAGCACCTCACACTGTGAGCACCTTCACACTGTGCAGCACCTCACACTGTGCAGCACCTTCACACTGTGCAGCATCTTCACACTGTGCAGCACCTTCACACTGTGCAGCACCTCATAATCTGCAGCACCTTCACACTGTGCAGCACCATCACACTGTGCAACACCTTCACACTGTGTAGTACCATCACACTGTGCAGCACCTTCACACTGTGCAGCACCTCACACTGTGCAGCACCATACACTGTGTAGCACCTCACACCGTGCAACACCTTCACACTGTGCAGCACCATCACACTGTGTAGCACCTTCACACTGTGTAGCACCTCCACACTGTGCAGCACCTTCACACTGTGCAACACCTTTACACTGTGCAGCACCTTCACACTGTGCAGCACCTTCACATTGTGCAGCACCTCACACTGTGCAGCACCTTCACACCGTGTAGCACCTTCACACTGTGTAGCACCTCACACTGTGCAGCACTTTCACACTGTGTAGCACCTTCACACTGTGTAGCACCTTCACACTGTGTAGCACCTTCACACTGTGCAGCACCTTCACATTGTGCAGCACCTCACACTGTGCAGCACCTTCACACCGTGTAGCACCTTCACACTGTGTAGCACGTCACACTGTGCAGCACCTTCACACTGTGCAGCACCTCACACTGTGCAGCACCTTCACACTGTGCAGCACCTCACACTGCAGCACCATCACACTGTGCAGCACCTTCACACTGTGCAGCACCTCACACTGTGCAGCACCTTCACACTGTGCAGCACCTTCACACGGTGTCGCACCATCACACTGTGCAGCACCTTCACACTGTGTAGCACCTTCACACTGTGCAGCACCTCACACTGCAGCACCATCACACTGTGCAGCACCTTCACACTGTGCAGCACCTCACACTGTGCAGCACCTTCACACTGTGCAGCACCTTCACACTGTGTAGCACCTTCACACTGTGTAGCACCTTCACACTGTGTAGCACCTTCACACTGTGCAGCACCTTCACATTGTGCAGCACCTCACACTGTGCAGCACCTTCACACCGTGTAGCACCTTCACACTGTGTAGCACCTCACACTGTGCAGCACCTTCACACTGTGCAGCACCTCACACTGTGCAGCACCTTCACACTGTGCAGCACCTCACACTGCAGCACCATCACACTGTGCAGCACCTTCACACTGTGCAGCACCTCACACTGTGCAGCACCTTCACACTGTGCAGCACCTTCACACGGTGTCGCACCATCACACTGTGCAGCACCTTCACACTGTGTAGCACCTTCACACTGTGCAGCACCTCACACTGCAGCACCATCACACTGTGCAGCACCTTCACACTGTGCAGCACCTCACACTGTGCAGCACCTTCACACTGTGCAGCACCTTCACACTGTGCAGCACCTCACACTGTGCAGCACCTTTACACTGTGCAGCCCCTTCACACAGTGCAGCACCTCACACTGTGCAGCCCCTTCACACTGTGCAGCACCTCACACTGTGCAGCACCTTCACACTGTGCAGCACCTTCACACTGTGCAGCCCCTTCACACAGTGCAGCACCTTCACACTGTGCAGCCCCTTCACACTGTGCAGTACCTCACACTGTGCAGCACCTTCACACTGTGCAGCACCTTCACACTGTGCAGCACCTCACACTGTGCACCACCTTCACACTGTGCAGCCCCTTCACACTGTGCAGCACCTCACACTGTGCAGCACCTTCACACTGTGCAGCACCTTCACACTGTACAGCACCTCAAACTGTGCAGCACCTCACACTGTGCAGCACCTCACACTGTGTAGGACATTGGCCTGATTGTGTAGCACCTCACACCGTGCAGCACCTCACACTGTGAGCACCTTCACACTGTGCAGCACCTCACACTGTGCAGCACCTTCACACTGTGCAGCATCTTCACACTGTGCAGCACCTTCACACAGTGCAGCACCTCATAATCTGCAGCACCTTCACACTGTGCAGCACCATCACACTGTGCAACACCTTCACACTGTGTAGTACCATCACACTGTGCAGCACCTTCACACTGTGCAGCACCTCACACTGTGCAGCACCATACACTGTGTAGCACCTCACACCGTGCAACACCTTCACACTGTGCAGCACCATCACACTGTGTAGCACCTTCACACTGTGTAGCACCTCCACACTGTGCAGCACCTTCACACTGTGCAACACCTTTACACTGTGCAGCACCTTCACACTGTGCAGCACCTTCACATTGTGCAGCACCTCACACTGTGCAGCACCTTCACACCGTGTAGCACCTTCACACTGTGTAGCACCTCACACTGTGCAGCACTTTCACACTGTGTAGCACCTTCACACTGTGTAGCACCTTCACACTGTGTAGCACCTTCACACTGTGCAGCACCTTCACATTGTGCAGCACCTCACACTGTGCAGCACCTTCACACCGTGTAGCACCTTCACACTGTGTAGCACGTCACACTGTGCAGCACCTTCACACTGTGCAGCACCTCACACTGTGCAGCACCTTCACACTGTGCAGCACCTCACACTGCAGCACCATCACACTGTGCAGCACCTTCACACTGTGCAGCACCTCACACTGTGCAGCACCTTCACACTGTGCAGCACCTTCACACGGTGTCGCACCATCACACTGTGCAGCACCTTCACACTGTGTAGCACCTTCACACTGTGCAGCACCTCACACTGCAGCACCATCACACTGTGCAGCACCTTCACACTGTGCAGCACCTCACACTGTGCAGCACCTTCACACTGTGCAGCACCTTCACACTGTGCAGCACCTCACACTGTGCAGCACCTTTACACTGTGCAGCCCCTTCACACAGTGCAGCACCTCACACTGTGCAGCCCCTTCACACTGTGCAGCACCTCACACTGTGCAGTACCTCACACTGTGCAGCACCTTCACACTGTGCAGCACCTTCACACTGTGCAGCACCTCACACTGTGCACCACCTTCACACTGTGCAGCCCCTTCACACTGTGCAGCACCTCACACTGTGCAGCACCTTCACACTGTGCAGCACCTTCACACTGTACAGCACCTCAAACTGTGCAGCACCTCACACTGTGCAGCACCTCACACTGTGTAGGACATTGGCCTGATTGTGTAGCACCTCACACCGTGCAGCACCTCACACTGTGAGCACCTTCACACTGTGCAGCACCTCACACTGTGCAGCACCTTCACACTGTGCAGCATCTTCACACTGTGCAGCACCTTCACACTGTGCAGCACCTCATAATCTGCAGCACCTTCACACTGTGCAGCACCATCACACTGTGCAACACCTTCACACTGTGTAGTACCATCACACTGTGCAGCACCTTCACACTGTGCAGCACCTCACACTGTGCAGCACCATACACTGTGTAGCACCTCACACCGTGCAACACCTTCACACTGTGCAGCACCATCACACTGTGTAGCACCTTCACTCAGTACAGCAACTCTCACTGTGCAGCACCATCACACTGTGCAGCACTTTCACACTGTGCAGCATCTTCACACTGTGCAGCACCTCACACTGTGCAGCACCTCACACTGTGCAACACCTTCACACTGTGCAGCACTACACACTGTGCAGCACCATCACACTGTGCAACACCTTCACACTGTGCAGCACCTTCACACTGTGTAGCACCTTCACTCTGTGCAGCAACTCACACAGTGCAGCACCATCACACTGTGCAGCACCTCACACTGTGCAGCACCTTCACACTGTGCAGCACCTTCACACTGTGCAGCACCTCACACTGTGCAGCACCTCACACTGTGCAACAGCTTCGCACTGTGCAGCACCTTCACACTGTGCATCACTTTCACTCTGTGCAGCAACTCACACTGTGCAGCACCATCACACTGTGCAGCACCATCACACTGTGCAGCACCTCAAACTGTGCAATGCCTTCACACTGTGCAGCATCTTCACACTGTGCAGCACCTTCACACTGTGCAGCACCTCATAATCTGCAGCACCTTCACACTGTGCAGCACCATCACACTGTGCAACACCTTCACACTGTGTAGTACCATCACACTGTGCAGCACCTTCACACTGTGCAGCACCTCACACTGTGCAGCACCTCACACTGTGTAGCACCACCACACTGTGCAGCACCTTACACTGTGCAGCACCATACACTGTGTAGCACCTCACACCGTGCAGCACCTTCGCACTGTGCAGCACCTCACACTGTGCAGCACCTCACACTGTGCAACACTTTCACACTGTGCAACACCTTCACACTGTGCAGCACCATCACACTGTGTAGCACCTTCACTCAGTACAGCAACTCTCACTGTGCAGCACCATCACACTGTGCAGCACTTTCACACTGTGCAGCATCTTCACACTGTGCAGCACCTCGCACTGTGAAGCACCTCACACTGTGCAGCACCTCACACTGTGCAGCACCTCACACTGTGCAGCACCTTCACACTGTGCAGCACCTTCACACTGTGCAGCACCTCACACTGTGCAGCACCACACACTGTGCAGCACCTTCACACTGTGTGGCACCATCACACTGTGCAACACCTTCACACTGTGTAGCACCTCGCACTATGCAGCACCTTCACACTGTGTAGCACCTCACACTGTGCAGTACCTCACACTGTGCAGTACCTCACACTGTGCAGCACCTCACACTGTGCAGTACCTTCACACTGTGCAGCACCTTCACACTATGCAGCACCTAACACTGTGCAGCACTTTCACACTGTGTAGCACCATCACACTGTGCAGCACCTCCACACTGTGCAGCACCTTCACACTGTGCAGCACCTCACACTGTGCAGCACCTTCACACTGTGCAGCACCTCGCACTGTGAAGCACCTCACACTGTGCAGCACCTCACACTGTGCAGCACCTCACACTGTGCAGCACCTTCACACTGTGCAGCACCTTCACACTGTGCAGCACCTCACACTGTGCAGCACCACACACTGTGCAGCACCTTCACACTGTGTAGCACCATCACACTGTGCAACACCTTCACACTGTGTAGCACCTCACACTATGCAGCACCTTCACACTGTGTAGCACCTCACACTGTGCAGTACCTCACACTGTGCAGTACCTCACACTGTGCAGCACCTCACACTGTGCAGTACCTTCACACTGTGCAGCACCTTCACACTATGCAGCACCTCACACTGTGCAGCACTTTCACACTGTGTAGCACCATCACACTGTGCAGCACCTCACACTGTGCAGCACCTTCACACTGTGCAGCACCTCACACTGTGCAGCACCTTCACACTGTGTGGCACCATCACACTGTGTAGCACCTTCACACTGTGCAGCACCTCACACTGTGCAGCACCTTCACACTTGTAGCACCATCACACTGTGCAGCACCTTCACACTGTGCAGCACCTCACATTGTGCAGCACCTTCACACTGTGCAGCACCTCACACTGTGTAGCACCACCACACTGTGCAGCACCTCACACTGTGCAACACCTTCACACTGTGCCGCACCTTCACACTTTGCCGCACCTTCACTCTGTGCATCTCACACTGTGCAGCGCGTCACACTCTGCAGCACCTTCACACTGTGCAGCACCTTCATACTGTGCAGCACCATCACACAGTGCAGCACCTCACACTGTGCCGCACCTCACATTGTGCAGCACCTTCACACTGTGTAGCACCATCACACTGTGCAGCACCTTCACACTGTGCAGCACCTTCACACTGTGCAGCACCTCACATTGTGCAGCACCTTCACACTGTGCAGCACCTTCATACTGTGCAGCACCATCACACAGTGCAGCACCTCACACTGTGCCGCACCTCACATTGTGCAGCACCTTCACACTGTGTAGCACCATCACACTGTGCAGCACCTTCACACTGTGCAGCACCTATACACTGTGTAGCACCTCCACACTGTGCAGCACCTTCACACTGTGCAACACCTTTACACTGTGCAGCACCTTCACACTGTGCAGCACCTTCACATTGTGCAGCACCTCACACTGTGCAGCACCTTCACACCGTGTAGCACCTTCACACTGTGTAGCACCTCACACTGTGCAGCACCTTCACACTGTGCATCACCTCACACTGTGCAGCACCTTCACACTGTGCAGCACCTCACACTGCAGCACCATCACACTGTGCAGCACCTTCACACTGTGCATCACCTCACACTGTGCAGCACCTTCACACTGTGCAGCACCTTCACACTGTGTCGCACCATCACACTGTGCAGCACCTTCACACTGTGTAGCACCTTCACACTATGCAGCACCTCACACTGTGCAGCACCTCACACTGTGCAGCACCATCACACTGTGCAGCACCTCACACTGTGCAGCACCTCAAACTGTGCAATGCCTTCACACTGTGCAGCATCTTCACACTGTGCAGCACCTTCACACTGTGCAGCACCTCATAATCTGCAGCACCTTCACACTGTGCAGCACCATCACACTGTGCAACACCTTCACACTGTGTAGTACCATCACACTGTGCAGCACCTTCACACTGTGCAGCACCTCACACTGTGCAGCACCTCACACTGTGTAGCACCACCACACTGTGCAGCACCTTACACTGTGCAGCACCATACACTGTGTAGCACCTCACACCGTGCAGCACCTTCGCACTGTGCAGCACCTCACACTGTGCAGCACCTCACACTGTGCAACACTTTCACACTGTGCAACACCTTCACACTGTGCAGCACCATCACACTGTGTAGCACCTTCACTCAGTACAGCAACTCTCACTGTGCAGCACCATCACACTGTGCAGCACTTTCACACTGTGCAGCATCTTCACACTGTGCAGCACCTCGCACTGTGAAGCACCTCACACTGTGCAGCACCTCACACTGTGCAGCACCTCACACTGTGCAGCACCTTCACACTGTGCAGCACCTTCACACTGTGCAGCACCTCACACTGTGCAGCACCACACACTGTGCAGCACCTTCACACTGTGTGGCACCATCACACTGTGCAACACCTTCACACTGTGTAGCACCTCGCACTATGCAGCACCTTCACACTGTGTAGCACCTCACACTGTGCAGTACCTCACACTGTGCAGTACCTCACACTGTGCAGCACCTCACACTGTGCAGTACCTTCACACTGTGCAGCACCTTCACACTATGCAGCACCTAACACTGTGCAGCACTTTCACACTGTGTAGCACCATCACACTGTGCAGCACCTCCACACTGTGCAGCACCTTCACACTGTGCAGCACCTCACACTGTGCAGCACCTTCACACTGTGCAGCACCTCGCACTGTGAAGCACCTCACACTGTGCAGCACCTCACACTGTGCAGCACCTCACACTGTGCAGCACCTTCACACTGTGCAGCACCTTCACACTGTGCAGCACCTCACACTGTGCAGCACCACACACTGTGCAGCACCTTCACACTGTGTAGCACCATCACACTGTGCAACACCTTCACACTGTGTAGCACCTCACACTATGCAGCACCTTCACACTGTGTAGCACCTCACACTGTGCAGTACCTCACACTGTGCAGTACCTCACACTGTGCAGCACCTCACACTGTGCAGTACCTTCACACTGTGCAGCACCTTCACACTATGCAGCACCTCACACTGTGCAGCACTTTCACACTGTGTAGCACCATCACACTGTGCAGCACCTCACACTGTGCAGCACCTTCACACTGTGCAGCACCTCACACTGTGCAGCACCTTCACACTGTGTGGCACCATCACACTGTGTAGCACCTTCACACTGTGCAGCACCTCACACTGTGCAGCACCTTCACACTTGTAGCACCATCACACTGTGCAGCACCTTCACACTGTGCAGCACCTCACATTGTGCAGCACCTTCACACTGTGCAGCACCTCACACTGTGTAGCACCACCACACTGTGCAGCACCTCACACTGTGCAACACCTTCACACTGTGCCGCACCTTCACACTTTGCCGCACCTTCACTCTGTGCATCTCACACTGTGCAGCGCGTCACACTCTGCAGCACCTTCACACTGTGCAGCACCTTCATACTGTGCAGCACCATCACACAGTGCAGCACCTCACACTGTGCCGCACCTCACATTGTGCAGCACCTTCACACTGTGTAGCACCATCACACTGTGCAGCACCTTCACACTGTGCAGCACCTTCACACTGTGCAGCACCTCACATTGTGCAGCACCTTCACACTGTGCAGCACCTTCATACTGTGCAGCACCATCACACAGTGCAGCACCTCACACTGTGCCGCACCTCACATTGTGCAGCACCTTCACACTGTGTAGCACCATCACACTGTGCAGCACCTTCACACTGTGCAGCACCTATACACTGTGTAGCACCTCCACACTGTGCAGCACCTTCACACTGTGCAACACCTTTACACTGTGCAGCACCTTCACACTGTGCAGCACCTTCACATTGTGCAGCACCTCACACTGTGCAGCACCTTCACACCGTGTAGCACCTTCACACTGTGTAGCACCTCACACTGTGCAGCACCTTCACACTGTGCATCACCTCACACTGTGCAGCACCTTCACACTGTGCAGCACCTCACACTGCAGCACCATCACACTGTGCAGCACCTTCACACTGTGCATCACCTCACACTGTGCAGCACCTTCACACTGTGCAGCACCTTCACACTGTGTCGCACCATCACACTGTGCAGCACCTTCACACTGTGTAGCACCTTCACACTATGCAGCACCTCACACTGTGCAGCACCTCACACTGTGCAGCACCATCACACTGTGCAGCACCTCACACTGTGCAGCACCTTCACACTGTGCAGCACCTTCACACTGTGCAGCACCTTCACACTGTGTCGCACCATCACACTGTGCAGCACCTTCACACTGTGTAGCACCTTCACACTATGCAGCACCTCACACTGTGCAACACTTTCACACTGTGCAGCACCTCACACTGTGCAGCACCTCACACTGTGCAGCACCTTCACACCGTGTAGCACCTTCACACTGTGTAGCACCTCACACTGTGTAGCACCTTCACACTGTGCAGCACCTCACACTGTGCAGCACCTTCACACTTGTAGCACCATCAAACTGTGCAGCACCTCACATTGTGCAGCACCTTCACACTGTGCAGCACCTCACACTGTGCAACACCTTCACACTGTGCCGCACCTTCACACTTTGCCGCACCTTCACTCTGTGCATCTCACACTGTGCAGCGCGTCACACTCTGCAGCACCTTCACACTGTGCAGCACCTTCATACTGTGCAGCACCATCACACTGTGCAGCACCTCACACTGTGCCGCACCACCACGCTTTGCAGCAGCACCACACTGTGCAGCACATCACACTGTGCAGCACCTCACACTGTGCAGCACCTCACACTGTGCAGCACCATCACACTGTGCAACACCTTCACACTATGCAGCACCATCACACTTAGCAGCAACTCACACTGTGTATCATCATCACACTGTGCAGCACCTAACACTGAGCAACACCATCACACTGTACAGCACTATACACTGTGCAGCACCATCACACTGTGCAGCACCTTCACACTGTGCAGCACCTCACACTGTGCAGCACCTTCACACTGTGCAGCACCTTCACACTGTGCAGCACCTCACACTGTGCAGCACCTCACACTGTGCAGTACCTTCACACTGTGCAGCATCTTCACACTGTGCAGCACCTCACACTGTGCAGCACCTCACACTGTGCAGTACCTTCACACTGTGCAGCACCTTCAAACTGTGCAGCACCTCACACTGTGCAGTACCTTCACACTGTGCAGCACCTTCACACTGTGCAGTACCTTCACACTGTGCAGTACCTTCACACTATGCAGCACCATCACACTTAGCAGCAACTCACACTGTGTATCATCATCACACTGTGCAGCACCTAACACTGAGCAACACCATCACACTGTACAGCACTATACACTGTGCAGCACCATCACACTGTGCAGCACCTTCACACTGTGCAGCACCTCACACTGTGCAGCACCTTCACACTGTGCAGCACCTTCACACTGTGCAGCACCTCACACTGTGCAGCACCTCACACTGTGCAGTACCTTCACACTGTGCAGCACCTTCACACTGTGCAGCACCTCACACTGTGCAGCACCTCACACTGTGCAGTACCTTCACACTGTGCAGCACCTTCAAACTGTGCAGCACCTCACAATGTGCAGTACCTTCACACTGTGCAGCACCTCACACTGTGCAGCACCTCACACTGTGCAGCACCATCACACTGTGTAGCACCTCACACTGTGCAACACCTTCACACTGTGCAGCAGTACACACTGTGCAGCACCATCACACTGTGCAACACCTTCACACTGTGCAGCACCATCACACTGTGTAGCACCTACACTCTGTGCAGCAACTCACACTGTGCAGAACCATCACACTGTGCAGCACCTCACACTGTGCAGCACCTTCACACTGTGCAGCACCTTCACACTGTGCAGCACCTTCACACTGTGCAGCAGTACACACTGTGCAGCACCATCACACTGTGCAACACCTTCACACTGTGCAGCACCATCACACTGTGTAGCACCTACACTCTGTGCAGCAACTCACACTGTGCAGAACCATCACACTGTGCAGCACCTCACACTGTGCAGCACCTTTACACTGTGCAGCCCCTTCACACAGTGCAGCACCTCACACTGTGCAGCCCCTTCACACTGTGCAGCACCTCACACTGTGCAGCACCTTCACACTGTGCAGCCCCTTCACACAGTGCAGCACCTTCACACTGTGCAGCCCCTTCACACTGTGCAGTACCTCACACTGTGCAGCACCTTCACACTGTGCAGCACCTTCACACTGTGCAGCACCTTCACACTGTGCAGCCCCTTCACACTGTGCAGCACCTCACTCTGTGCAGCACCTTCACACTGTGCAGCACCTTCACACTGTACAGCACCTCACACTGTGCAGCACCTCACACTGTGCAGCACCTCACACTGTGTAGGACATTGGCCTGATTGTGTAGCACCTCACACCGTGCAGCACCTCACACTGTGAGCACCTTCACACTGTGCAGCACCTCACACTGTGCAGCACCTTCACACTGTGCAGCATCTTCACACTGTGCAGCACCTTCACACTGTGCAGCACCTCACACTGTGCAGCACCTTCACACTGTGCAGCACCTTTACACTGTGTAGCACCTCACACTGTGTAGAACCTCACACTGTGCAGCACCTTCACACTGTGCAGTACCTCACACTGTGCAGCACCTCACACTGTGCAGCACCTCACACTGTGCAGCACCTCACACTGTGCAACACCTCACACTGTGCAGCACCTTCACACTGTGCAGCACCGAACACTGTGCAGAACCTCACACTGTGCAGCACCTCACACTGTGCAGCACCTTCACACTGTGCAGCACCTCACACTGTGCAACACCTCACACTGTGCAGCACCTTCACACTGTGTAGCCCCTCACACTGTGCAGCACCGAACACTGTGCAGCACCTTCACACTGTGCAACACCTTCACACTGTGCAGCACCTCACACTGTGCAACACATCACACTGTGCAGTACTTCACACTGTGCAGCACCTTCACACTGTGTAGCACCTCACACTGTGCAGCACCTCACACTGTGCAACACCTTCACACTGTGCAGCACCTCACACTGTGCAACACCTCACACTGTGCAGTACCTCACACTGTGCAGCACCTTCACACTGTGCAGCACCTCACACTGTGTAGCACCTCACACTGTGCAGCACCTCACACTGTGTAGAACCATCACACTGTGCAGCACCTTCACACTGTGCAGCACCTCACACTGTGCAACACATCACACTGTGCAGCACCTTCACACTGTGTAGCACCTCACACTGTGCAGCACCTCACACTGTGTAGAACCTTCACACTGTGCAGCACCTCACACTGTGCAGCACCATCACACTGTGCAGCACCTCACACTGTGCAACACATCACACTGTGCAGCACCATCACACTGTGCACCACCTTCACACTGTGCAGCACCTCACACTGTGCAACACATCACACTGTGCAGTACCTCACACTGTGCAGCACCTTCACACTGTGTAGCACCTCACACTGTGCAGCACCTTCACACTGTGTAGAACCTCACACTGTGCAGCACCTTCACACTGTGCAGCACCTCACACTGTGCAGCACCTTCACACTGTGCAGCACCATCACACTGTGCAGCACCTCACACTGTGTAGAACCTTCACACTGTGCAGCACCATCACACTGTGCAGCACCTCACACTGTGCAGCACCTTCACACTGTGCAGCACCTTCACACTGTGCAGCACCTCACACTGTGTAGAACCTCACACTGTGCAGCAACTTCACACTGTGTAGCACCATCACACTGTGCAGCACCTCACACTGTGCAGCACCTTCACACTGTGCAGCACCTTCACACTGTGCAGCACCTCACACTGTGTAGCACCATCACACTGTGCAGCACCTCACACTGTGTAGCACCTTCACACTGTGCAGCACCTTCACACTGTGTAGATCCTCACACTGTGCAGCACCATCACACTGTGTAGCACCTCACACTGTGTAGCACCATCACACTGTGCAGGAACGCACACTGCGCAGCACCTCACACTGTGCACCACCTTCACACTGGGCAGCACCATCACACTGTGCAGCACCTTCACACTGTGTAGCACCATCACACTGTGCAGCACCATCACACTGTGCAGCACCTTCACACTGTGCAGCACCTCACTCTGTGCAGCACCTCACACTGTGTAGCACCTCAATCTGTGCAGCACCTCACACTGTGCAGCACCTTCATACTGTGCAGCAACTCACACTGTGCAGCACCATCACACTGTGCAGCACCTCACACTGTGCAGCACCTTCATACTGTGCAGCAACTCACACTGTGCAGCACCTTCACACTGTGCAGCACCTCACACTGTGCAGCACCTTCACACTGTGCAGCACCTTCACACTGTGTAGCACCTCACACTGTGTAGCACCGCAGACTGTGCAGCACCTTCACACTGTGCAGCACCTCACACTGTGCAGCACCTTCACACTGTGTAGCACCTCACTCTGTGCAGCACCTCACACTGTGCAGCACCTCACACTGTGCAGCACCTCACACTGTGTAGCACTTCACACTGTGCAGCACCTTCACACTGTGCAGCACCTCACACTGTGCAGCACCTTCACACTGTGCAGCACCTCACACTGTGCAGCACCTTTACACTGTGTAGCACCTCACACTGTGCAGCACTTCCACACTGTGTAGCACCTCACACTGTGTAGCACCGCACACTGTGCAGCACCTCACACTGTGCAGCACCTTCACACTGTGCAGCACCTCACACTGTGCAGCACCTTCACACTGTGCAGCACCTCACACTGTGCAGCACCTTTACACTGTGTAGCACCTCACACTGTGCAGCACTTCCACACTGTGTAGCACCTCACACTGTGTAGCACCTCACACTGTGTAGCACCTCACACTGTGTAGCACCTCACACTGTGAGCACCTTCACACTGTGTAGCACCTCACAATGTGTAGCACCGCACACTGTGCAGCACCTCACACTGTGCAGCACCTTCACACTGTGCAGCACCTTCACACTGTGCAGCACCTCACACTGTGCAGCACCTTCACACTGTGCAGCACCTTCACACTGTGTAGCACCGCAGACTGTGCAGCACCATCACACTGTGCAGCACCTTCACACTGTGGAGCATCTCACACTGTGTAGCACCTCCACACTGTGCAGCACCTCACACTGTGCAGCACCTTCACACTGTGCAGCACCATCACACTGTGGAGCACCTTCACACTGTGCAGCACCTTCACACTGTGCAGCACCTCACACTGTGGAGCACCTCACACTGTGCAGCACCATCACGCTGTGCAGCACCTCACACTGTGCAGCACCTTCACACTGTGCAGCACCTTCATACTGTGCAGCAACTCACACTGTGCAGCACCGTCACACTGTGCAGCACCTTCACACTGTGCAGCACCTCACACTGTGCAGCACCTTCACACTGTGCAGCACCTTCACACTGTGTAGCACCTCACACTGTGTAGCACCGCAGACTGTGCAGCACCTCACACTGTGCAGCACCGCACTCTGTGCAGCACCTCACACTGTGCAGCACCTTCACACTGTGCAGCACCTCACACTGTGCTGCACCTCACACTGTGCAGCACCTTCACACTGTGCAGCACCTTCACACTGTGCAGCACCTCACACTGTGCTGCACCTCACACTGTGCAGCACCTTCACACTGTGTAGCACCATCACACTGTGCAGCACCTTCACACTGTGTAGCACCTCACACTGTGCAGCACCTCACACTGTGCAGCACCATCACACTGTGCAGCACCTTCACACTGTGCAGCACCTCACTCTGTGCAGCACCTCACACTGTGCAGCACCTTCACACTGTGCAGCACCTTCACATTGTGTAGCACCTCACACTGTGTAGCACCGCAGACTGTGCAGCACCTCACACTGTGCAGCACCTTCACACTGTGTAGCACTTCACACTGTGTAGCACCTCGTACTGTGTAGCACCGCACTCTGTGCAGCACCTCACACTGTGCAGCACCTTCACACTGTGCAGCACCTCACACTGTGCTGCACCTCACACTGTGCAGCACCTTCACACTGTGCAGCACCTTCACACTGTGCAGCACCTCACACTGTGCTGCACCTCACACTGTGCAGCACCTTCACACTGTGTAGCACCATCACACTGTGCAGCACCTTCACACTGTGTAGCACCTCACACTGTGCAGCACCTCACACTGTGCAGCACCATCACACTGTGCAGCACCTTCACACTGTGCAGCACCTCACTCTGTGCAGCACCTCACACTGTGCAGCACCTTCACACGGTGCAGCACCTCACACTGTGCAGCACCTTCACACTGTGTAGCACCTCACACTGTGCAGTACCTCACACTGTGTAGCACCTTCACACTGTGTAGAACCTCACACTGTGCAGCACCTTCACACTGTGCAGCACCTTCACACTGTGTAGAACCTCACACTGTGCAGCACCTTCACACTGTGCAGCACCTCACCCTGTGTAGCACCTTCACACTGTGCAGCACCTTCACACTGTGCAGCACCTTCACACTGTGCAGCACCTCACACTGTGCAGCACCTCACACTGTGCAGCACCTTCACACTGTGCAGCACCTTCACACTGTGTAGAACCTCACACTGTGCAGCACCTTCACACTGTGCAGCACCTTCACACTGTGCAGCACCTTCACACTGTGCAGCACCTCACACTGTGCAGCACCTTCACACTGTGCAGCACCTTCACACTGTGTAGAACCTCACACTGTGCAGCACCTTCACATTGTGAAGCACCATCACACTGTGCAGCACTTCACACTGTGCAGCACCTCACTCTGTGCAGCACCTCACACTGTACAGCACCTTCACACTGTGTAGCACCTTCACACTGTGTAGCACCTCACACTGTGCAGCACCTTCACACTGTGTAGCACCTTCACACTGTGCAGTACCTCACACTGTGCAGCACCTCACACTGTACAGCACCTTCACACTGTGTAGCACCTTCACACTGTGTAGCACCTCACACTGTGCAGTACCTCACACTGTGAAGCACCATCACACTGTGCAGTACCTTCAGACTGTGCAGCACGTCACTCTGTGCAGTACCTAACACTGTGTTGCAGCTTCACACTGTGTAGCACCTTCACACTGTGCAGCACCTCACACTGTGCAGCACCTTCACACTGTGCAGTACCTCACACTGTGCAGCACCTCACACTGTGCAGCACCTCACACTGTGCAGTACCTCACACTGTGCAGCACCTCACACTGTACAGCACCTTCACACTGTGTAGCACCTCACACTGTGCAGCACCTCACACTGTGCAGTACCTCACACTGTGTAGCACCTTCACATTGTGTAGCACCTTCACACTGTGTAGCACCTTCACACTGTGCAGCACCTTCACACTGTGCAGCACCTTCACACTGTGCAGCACCTTCACACTGTGCAGCACCTTCCCACTGTACAGCACCCTCACACTGTGCAGCACCTCACACTGTGCAGCACCTTCACACTGTGCAGCACCTTCCCACTGTACAGCACCTTCACACTGTGCAGCACCTTCCCACTGTACAGCACCTCACACTGTACAGCACCATCACACTGTGCAGCACTTTCACACTGTGTAGCACCTCACTCTGTGCATACCTCTCACTGTGTAGCACTTCACACTGTGCAGCACCTTCACACTGTGTCGCACCTTCACACTGTGTAGCACCTCACACTGTGCAGCACTTCCACACTGTGTAGCACCTCACACTGTGTAGCACCGCACACTGTGCAGCACCTCACACTGTGCATCACCTTCACACTGTGTAGCACCTCACACTGTGTAGCACCTCACACTATGTAGCACCTCACACTGTGCAGCACCTTCACACTGTGTAGCACCTCACACTGTGTAGCACCGCACACTGTGCAGCACCTCACACTGTGCATCACCTTCACACTGTGTAGCACCTCACACTATGTAGCACCTCACACTGTGCAGCACCTTCACACTGTGTAGCACCTCACACTATGTAGCACCTCACACTGTGCAGCACCTTCACACTGTGTAGCACCTCACACTGTGTAGCACCTCACACTGTGGAGCACCTCACACTCTGCAGCACCTTCACACTGTGTAGCACCTCACACTGTGCAGCACCTTCACACTGTGCAGCACCTTCACACTGTGCAGCACCTCACACTGTGCAGCACCATCACACTGTGCAGCACCTTTACACTGTGCAGCACCTCACACTGTGCAGCACCTTCACACTGTGCAGCACCTTCACACTGTGTAGCACCTCACACTGTGTAGCACCGCAGACTGTGCAGCACCTCACACTGTGCAGCACCTTCACACTGTGTAGCACTTCACACTGTGTAGCACCTCACACTGTGTAGCACCGCACACTGTGCAGCACCTCCCACTGTGCAGCACCTTCACACTGTGCAGCACCTCACACTGTGCAGCACCTCACACCGTGCAGCACCTTCACACTGTGCAGCACCTTCACACTGTGTAGCACCTCCACACTGTGCAGCACCTCACACTGTGCAGCACCTTCACACTGTGCAGCACCTTCACACTGTGCAGCACCTCACACTGTGTAACACCATCACACTGTGCAGCACCAACACACTGTGCAGCACCTCACACTGTGCAGCACCTCACTCTGTGCAGCACCTCACACTGTGCAGCACCTTCACACTGTGTAGCACCTCACACTGTGCAGCACCTTCACACTGTGCAGCACCTCACACTGTGCAGCACCAACACACTGTGCAGCACCTCACACTGTGTAGCACCTCACACTGTGCAGCACCTTCACACTGTGCAGCACCTCACACTGTGCAGCACCTTCACACTGTGCAGCACCTCACACTGTGCAGCACCTCACACTGTGCAGCACCTTCACACTGTGTAGCACCTCACACTGTGCAGCACCTCACACTGTGCTGCACCTTCACACTGTGCAGCACCTTCACACTGTGCAGCACCTTCACACTGTGCAGCACCTTCACACTGTGCAGCACCTTCACACTGTGTAGCACCTCACACTGTGCAGCACCATCACACTGTGTAGCACCTCACACTGTGCAGCACCTTCACACTGTGTAGCACCTCACAGTGTGTAGCACCTCACACTGTGCAGCACCTCACAGTATGCAGCACCTTCACACTGTGCAGCACCTTCACACTGTGCAGCACCTTCACACTGTGCAGCACCTTCACACTGTGCAGCACCTTCACACTGTGCAGCACCTCACAGTGTGCAGCACCTTCACACTGTGCAGCACCTCACACTGTGCAGCACCTTCACACTGTGTAGCACCTCACACTGTGCAGCACCTCACACTGTGCAGCACCTTCACACTTTGTAGCACCTCACACTGTGCAGCACCTCACACTGTGCAGCACCTTCACACTGTGTAGCACCTCACACTGTGCAGCACCTCACACTGTGCAGCACCTTCACACTGTGCAGCATCTTCACACTGTGTAGCACCTCACACTGTGCAGCACCTTCTCACTGTGTAGCACCATCACACTGTGCAGCACCTTCTCACTGTGTAGCACCATCACACTGTGCAGCACCTTCTCACTGTGTAGCACCATCACACTGTGCAGTACCTCACACTGTGCAGCACCTCACACTGTGCAGTACCTCACACTGTGTAGCACCTTCACACTGTGCAGCACCTTCACACTGTGTAGCACCATCACACTGTGCAGCACCTCACACTGTGCAGTACCTCACACTGTGCAGCACCTCATACTGTGCAGCACCTCACACTGTGCAGCACCTCACACTGTGCAGCACCTTCACAGTGTGTACCAACTGGGCAGTGAAATGGTTGAATATTCAATGTAGTAGGAGTTTGCAAATGGCTCCTTTGTGAATTTGTTCCTTGATTGTTGCAGTGATCAGCAAATGTGGATTACGCACTTTGACTCTACGAACTGACAGGGACTCCGACACCTCTGAGCATGTCTCAGCCATTTCCCAGCTGAATTTCACATCGAGAGAGCAGTAAGAGATTCCGGGTACACGGCTCAGGGTGGACACTGTTAGCACCGGACTCTGCCTGGTCTCTCGGTACCCCAGCCCCAACGAACCTTCATGTTGCGCTTCACCTCACATACCTCTGGCACATACCTCAGCTCCCCACTCTGCTCAGCACACCACCACCCCCAAACTCCCTCCCACCCCCAGGGGAGAGACCCATCACATTTACCTTCACCTACCCCCGAACCATGACATTACACCTTGGTGATGGGCCACCTCTGCTCTTTCATGTGTCCCCTGGTGGTGGTCACTGACACTAACACCCCCTCTCTCTCATTGCCTACTGTGCTACAGATGCTGTTCTACATACCCACTTACACCTTGAGTTTGCCCCTCACTGTCCTTGCCCTCACCTTTCTATAAATGTCCCCTGTTTCCTCCTCACCTCCTGACATTGACTCCCCCACCGCTTCTGGCATTGGGTTCTCTGCTGCCCGTCCAGGCTCCCCCATATACCCTCCCGATCAATTGACAGGCCGAGGGCCGGATTTGCTTCTGATCTCGGACCAGCCTCGACACGTGGCCCGTGGTGGGTTTGAAGTCCTCTCCCCCTAAACCTGACAATACACCATATCCCTGAGTGCTGGGACAGGCCCGAAAGGACTGACCAATACCCACTGCCCAGGCTGGAGTCAGACCGATCCCTGTCCAGGACCATTCCAAGTGGACAACTGACTGTAGCCAAGCCCCTGGATTGTGTGTGGACTGTGCCCATGATGGATGGCACTGAGACCCACTGATCAACAGCGGGCCCCTCCTTTGAATAGACAGAGGACTAGCCCCACCCACTCTCCGCCATGGCTATTTGGTTGAAGTAACGTGCACTGTGTTTGCTGCACAAGCGACCGTGGATGTGATGTAGATTTCCCGGAGTGTGCCATTCAGCAAAACATTCCCCGTCCCATCCGCAGGCAGCTCCTGGCTGACCAGCGTCTGTGCGGAAAACCGCATCACTCCAGCAGGGTGGACAGCTTTTGGCTCTGATGGGCTAACAGATGTGGCACAGCATGGCAACGACACTGCCAGCAGGCAGTCAGGTGCCAAGCAAGTGAGCATGAGCGAGTAGGCCCGAGGTGCTCCAGTCCATGGGCTGAGTCTCCGTCAGTGTGCACAGAGTGTCCCTACTGCAACCATCTCAATGCTTATTTTCAGTGCAGCTCGCAATGTCCATTTGTACTTCCTGCCACTCTGTCAGAGAAGTGCCATGATGGCCATCAAGGGGTGGTCAATGCCAGTGTCCATGGACGAAGGGCTGTGTGCTGCTGGATCATGTCCTGTGATGCTGTCTGGTCATATGCAGCAGGAAGGTCGTTTGGAGACTGTGGTGAGCTGAATGCACCAGGTAACTTGCTTCGATTTCCACCTCAGGTTTTGATGAAATTTAGAGTCGAGAGTGTGGCGCTGGTAAAGCACAGCAGGTCAGGCAGCATCCGAGGAGCAGGAGAATCAACGTTTCAGGCATAAGCCCTTTGTCGGGATTCTCCTACTCCTCCGATGCTGCCTGACTGGTTGTGCTTTTCCAGCTCCACACTCTTTGACTCTGATCTCCAGCACCTGCAGTCCTCACTTTCTCTTCCTTTCTATTAATTTAGCTCATTTGATAAGATAGAAAACTGAATATTAATAAGGTGGGTTGGGCGGGGGATCCAAGATGGCGGCGACCCAGCAAGTCTGAGTCTGCAGTGCTCCTCTCAAGACTTGGGCAAAGTGGGTCACCCGCCCCCACCACACTCACCAAATCATTTAAAATAGTTTTTACTTAATGTAATTAGTTGCTCAGTACTAAATTTAAACAGTCTAGTCTCCTGTAAAAATGACGAAAGGGAAGGGAGCCCGCAGTTCTCAGCAGGCAGGAGCCCCTCCCCCACCCACCCCAGCTGCAGCAGAGGCGTCTGCAGCCGCCCCAGGGGACTTACCTACGGTGGCGAGCCTCGCGGAAACCATCTGCAAACTCAATGCGAAGATCAACACTTTCACTGAAGAGTCCCGAAGTCGGTGGGATTCACTCTCGGCCGCGCTACAAAAGCACGGCCGAGACATCGGTGTAGGTACTCATTGTTAATTCTAGCTCTGTAGTATATTTGAATTTTCTTTATCCTATCGTGGGGCGCCTGGGTCAAGGGTATGGGCACTGGTTGGGAGAGGATATGATGGGTATTTGGAAAGGAAGCGATGCTCCCTGGGAACAAGGGGTAAGATCTCCGTTTAAATACGTTTATTTTTTTTATTTAGAAATAGTTTTTTATTATATTGATTTGAGTGTATTAAAGAGCCTTTATTTTTGTGAATTTTATATGCTCTACGCTTGGGATGTTTTGGATAGGGTTTCTTCTCCCGAGGGGTCTCAGACTTGCCCGGTGATTATGGTTAACCAGTCGATTAAATGGTGCACGTGGAATGTCACGGGGAGTAATTCACCAATCAAAAGAAAAAAATATTATCAAACCTCATGTGGTGTAAAATTATGTCCCAATACATGTGTGAATCATAATGTAACACATGTATTGGGCCAAGCAGTGGAATGTGGTGAAACGGTTAAAAATTATGTCCCAATACATGTGTGAATCTAACCGGAATGGAGGTGTTGCTTAGTCCCGTGTGAATCTTATTACACACCTCCCCGTGTGAATCTTCTTATCTGTATGTAACCAGAATGGAATGTGTTTTTTAGCCTTGCTCTGCTGTTCACATGAATGTTTATATCTGGAAAAGAGTATATCAGCTGGAAAAGTCTCCAGTTCGGTGAGTCTGCTCCGGGGTTACGTTTAACCGCCGAGCGTGGGTTGTTGGCAACCGCTCTACGAGAACTGACGGCTCCCAGTTCCGGTAACATGTAGAGTGAGTATAAGCCAGACCCGTTGGTTGTGGCGACGCTGCGGGGAATAAAATGCCCATATTCTAGCAGACTCGCCTCTTGGTCGTTTGTTCTGTGTCAGACTACTCTCCTACTAACCTGACCTTGAGAATTTTTTAAAACACCTCAGGAAAGAAAAGGTTGATATAGCTCTCCCATAGGAGACACATTTATTGGATAAAGAACACCTGAAATTACGACAGAGAAGCGATTATTTTCCATTCTCTCTCTCTGTGCAAGGAAAAACATTTTGGTAAAATGGGTGGCTGAGGGCCCTCATGGACTTTTGAGTTGGCACAGAATAATCATGGGATATACTCCCCCTGACTTCCTTACAAATATGGTGCACCAAAAAAAACCGAATTCATCCATAAAATATGGCAGCCCTTCTTGAATTACACAAATACAGATATCTCAGTCATCCTAACAAGGACCATTATTTAATTGAGAGGGTGAACCTGGCTGGCCCGGGGTCCCTTAAGAGAGGAATCCCGCACGAATACGGGCTTCCTTAAGATCTGATGTTAACACATTCCGAGCATGTATATCACTACTCAATTTCTGTGTTATCCGTTGTTTGTTATCTCTTAAGTAACGTAAGAGATTTAATCATACCCTCTGGTTAGTTGTAGGTTAGATGAGTAGTTAGTTGAGTTTTGTTTCTTTTCTCGGTATTTCTTTTTTTCTGTTTGATAGATTTTGGTTATTATTTATTTAAGATTTAATTGTATATCAATGTTTATACTTGGGTTTTTTTTTAGTTTTCTTTTGTAAACGTGTAAAAACATGTTAAATTTTCAATAAAAATATCTATATAAAAAAAGGTGGGTTGGGCAGTTGCACTGCCTAGAGAGAACCTCAATATGATACTTGTGAAAACACCAAAGATACAGCAATATCCTCGAAGATGGTCCTTACTGCACCTGTTGCCAGACCATGCGACATGTCCCACTGTAGTTTACGTCTCTCAGACTCCTGTAATATTCCACCGAACATTCTCATTTAGAGTCCAATGTGACTACTCTTTGTAACTCATCACTACAAGGAGTCATATTGGACTGAAAACATGAACTGTGTTTCTCTCTGCATTGCTGCTGCTGATCCCAGACACTTACATGATTTCTCCAAAAGTGTTCTTTACCTCTCTGAAGAACTCTACGAGGGGTCAAGCCTCTTTTTGAAAGGTCGAGTACCTGTGAATAGTGGTTTGGAAATCTCACAAATGAAAATTACTTCCATTTGAAGGCAGCTACCATTTTTATGTTTGGCCCTGCCTCAGTGAATTAGGGAGATGTAAATTACGGCCCACCCCCTACAATCAACAGACTGCCAGAAAAAGGAAGGCCATTGGGCCCTGGTTTCGGCACTGGGATCCCCAGATTCCAGCTTAAGGAACACAGCCCTGCCATCTTTACAAAACATCTAGTCTGTGTTTGTACAATATCCCTGCAGCCCTCCTTGTCCTCTTAGGCTGCTTCAGTTCATGGGATATTCTTACAGATCATAGAATCATACAAAACAAAAACAGACCTTTCCGTCCAAATCTTTCCCCTCTCACCTTAAACCTATACCCTTTGGTTTTGGACTCCCCCACCCTAGGAAAAAGACCTTGGCTATCTATCCTATTGATGCCCTTCATGATTTTATAAACCTTTATAAGGTCACCCCTCAGCCTCCGACACTCCAGGGAAAACAGACTCAGCCTGTTCAGCCTCTCCCTATAGCTCAAACCTCAACCCTGGCAGCATCCTTGTAAATCTTTTCTGTGCCCTCTCAAGTTTAACACCATGCTTCTCATTGAAGGGTGACCAGAATTGTATTCCATATTCTAAAAGTGGCCTCACAATGTCCTGTGCAACCATAACCTGACATCCCAACTCCTGTACTCAATGTTACGATCAATGAAGGCAAGCGTGCCAAATGCCTTCTTCACCACCCTGTCTACCAGGGAATCCACCTATATGCACCTCTAGACCCCTACCATTTACTGTATAAGTCCTGTCCTGGTTTGCTTTACCAAGCTCAGGAAGCCCACGTTGCTGGCATAGCAATGCAACCACATTGAGCTCCACCAACAGCAGAACACTTACCAATCTATGTTTACTCCATGTTCTGTTTTATAGTTTAAAATGGTTCTCTTCACATTCTGTAAAATGCATGGCTAGTTTAGCATTAGTAAAGACAATATCTAGTCTACTTGACCCTTGGCCTGTTTCGTCTGGGAAGGTGAGACCTGTAGTTAGTGCACATTTTCTTTATATCTTTTGCCATGTGGTATCATGACAAGAGCTTTCTATGTTCCAACTATGACCTAATTACATTCAGAATGAAACCTCAAAATGACCCCTTTTTTGGTCAGATTCCAAGCTGCATTAGAATGACTTCACGCTGATTTGACTTCATTAAAGGCAACCATTTGACATGAGCTCTCTGCAATCTCGTTTACACTTTGGCCACAGTAGACATTATAATGAGGTAAAGGATGAGAACCAGCTGGCATGTCAGTGTGAGTGTTTCATTCAATCATGAGATGTGGGTATCGCTGGTTGTGAATCCCTCATTGTCCTTGAGAAGGTGGCAGAGAGCTATTTCCTTGTGATTCACCTACCTGTGCTTTATGAAAGAGTTTTCCATGATTTTTGACCCACCGACAGTGAAGGAACAGTGATATATTTCCAAGCCAGGATGGTGTGTGGTTTGCAGGAGAGCATGTAGATGGTGGTGTTCCCATTTTCCTGTTGCTTATGATTCTTTGAGGTGGTACAGCTCATAGGTCTGGAATGTTCCATGCTGAAGGAGTATTGATGCTGCGCATCCTGTAGGTGGTACACACTGCTCTTCTGTATGTCAGTAGTGGAGGGAGTGAATGTGGAAAGTGATGGTTATGGTGCCAGTCAAGCAGGTTATTTTGTCCTAGACGGTATAAAGCTTTTTGAGTGTTGCTGGAGCTGCACCGATCCAGGCAAGTGGGGGATAGTCCATCACACTCCTGACTTGTGCCTTGCACATGGTGGACAGGCTTTGGGAAGTCAGGAGGTAAGTTAGGATATATTTCGGCTCTGACGCTGACCCTATCAAAGGTCATGAGGTCAGAGAGAAGACACCTAACTCAGGAAAGCTGCACTTGGCTACCCACTTTCATGAAGAATCTACAGACTAGAGCAGACACTGGGGGCATGGGGTTTCCAGGATGTAGGCCTACTTTCCCACGTTGCATTCTGGGAGCATCTTCTTAGCTCCCCATTTATAAAGCAGGGAGGGGTGACAAAAGCTCAATTTTCCATAAGATGATAATGGGTTGCTTGCCTTTAGGCCTCAGACGCCCAACTCTCCCAGGCTGTAACCATTGATCGATCGGTAGGATAATAAAACTTCTTTATCTCCTGGCCCTGGCCTGTCCACAGTCTCAATGAGGTAGCCCAGGCTTCGGTGATTGATTTACTCTGTTATACCATTGCAAACTCTGCAGGAGCTGCTGGGTTTGATTGGCACCCACTCTGACTCGACTGCAGTGCCACTCCCGTTAGACTGGGAGGAAGTCAGAAGGTTAATAATTTCTTCCGTTCCATTGTATTTAGTTGAGTCTACAATTATATATCAGCAAGACACACAAAGGGTCTTTGTTTCCTGTGATGGTGACATGAGTCCTAGGGCCCCAGTGTCAGTCCTGAGGAAGGGTTACACCCGAAACATTGACTTCTCCACCTCCTGATGCTGCCTGGCTTGCTGTGTTCTTCCAGCCTCCTGCCTGTCTACTTTGGATTCCCGCAGCTGCAGTGTTTTTTGTCTCTAACCCGTGCCTTAATGAGCAGTTGTGTTGTGAATTAGTGTGATGCTTTTTACTCACCTCTCAGTAGAAGAGGAGCAGAGATTCCTCCCATTAACCATTGTGAAGACCAATCATTTTATTTTAAGACCCCCATCAAAAATTCTAGTTCGGAGCCATCAATTCCATCCCTCTCCCTGAAAGCTCTGCAGACTGAATCAAACTGCTTGCAACCAGAGTGGATCCTCCAACCCCATGTTGTCTCCATCATCAAAACCGACTACTGCCATCTTCATCCATCACCCAGGTCCTCTCTGCCTCAACTCATCTGCTACTGAGATTCTCACCTGTTGTTTTGTTACCTCTGGACTGAACAAAGGTGACTTGAGTTAGCTCAGTTGATGAGGTGGTATGTGGGTCAGGGTAATGCCAAGCTGTGTGGGTGTGAATCTTATTGACATGAAACTGTCTTTACTATGAAGAGTACAACAATACTGCAGTACTATATGTAAGTCAGGAGGTGGGAACATGGAGAGAACAGGAGATTCAGAAAGTTTCGCCATTCTAGGGACTGGCTTTGAGCTGGCTGGTCAGAGCCCATGGACAGTGCACACATAAATGAAAGGTGACTTGGTGTCAGGATACCAGCCTCTGAGCGATTATTTCAGGTTACAGCAGACCAGAGAGTGACAAAATAAACCTCTTTGCTCAAGAAGGGAGGGAGGCAGTAAGCAGGAAACTGAATCAGCATGGTTTTGTCGAAGGAAAATCGTAACGTTTAACCAGTTGATTGGAGGTATTGCAGTGCACCTTGGATAACGGGGAGCCTGGAGGGATACTGCACTTGGATTTTCTAGATGCTTTTGACAAGATGCCACATAAAAGATTATTATGTAAAGGAGGAACCTATGGTATAGGGGGTAACATATTAGCATGGATAGAAGATTAGAATTCCACTCAGTTTGTGCTGGGGCTTCACCCTTTTACAGTTTATATCAATGACTTTACTGTGGAGAAAGAAGGCTGAGGCAGGGTCACTAGGCCCAAAACATTAACTCTGCTTTCTCTTCAAAAATGCTGCTAGACCTGCTGAGTTTCTCCAGCAATTTCTATTCTGATGCCCTGCTGGCTAGCCCCCCCATCTTCCATAAGATTAAGTTTATCTAAAACTCTGCTCCTTAAATCCTAACTCACTTGAAGTCTCATTCACCCATCCACCTTATGCTTATTGACCTACATTGGCTTCAGGTCTGTTTGCCTTGGTTATAAAACTTTTGTCCTCACTTTTAAATCACTGAAGAACTTTGTCTCTCCCTATCTCAGTAACTTTGTTCAACCCCACGTCTCTGTGAAAACCCTGCTCTCCTCTGGATCTTGTAATTTGTGCACCATTAGGATTATTCCCCTCCGTTAAGGCCTTCTACTGTTTAGACCTTAAAGGCTGGAATTCCCTCTCCTAAAACCTTATGGCCTCTCCACCTCACCCTCCTTCTTCATGATGTCACTGAAACTGATCTGTTTGATCAATTTTTATCTAAGTGTGTAGCTGTGAGCTGCCTTCGATGTTTTAATATTTTAAACATATGAATATTGGCTGTTGCTGTGAGATCCATTAACCTTTGACAAAGTGCTGCACAGGAGGCTGTTAAATAAAACCCATCGTGTTAGGGGCAAGGTAGTGGCATGGATAGAAATTGCAGACAGAGATTGGGGATAAAGTCTTTTACATGGTGGCAGCTGGTGACTAGTGGAGTTCCACAGGGATCTCTGTTGAGATCTCGACTATTCACGTTACACATGAAAGATGTGGACGAAGGAACTGTGGGCATTGTTGCTAAGTTTACAGATGACACAAAGGTAAGTGGAGGGACGGGTAGAATTGAGAAAGTGGGAAGGCTGCAGTTAGACTTGGACAGGCTGGGAGAGTGGGCAGATAGAATACAATGTGGGGAAGTGTGAGGTTGTGCACTTTGGGTAGGAAGAATGAAGGCTAAAACCAGCTTTGAAGTGGGGAAAGGCTTTGGAAATCTGAAGCATAAAGTTAGTTGGCAGTTCAGAAGGCAAATGCAATGTTAGCGTTCATGGTGAGAGGGCTAGAATACAAGAGCAGAGATGTACTGCTGAGGTTGTGTAGGGTTATGGTCAGACCACACTTGGAATACTGTGAGCAGATTTGGTACTTAAGGAAGGATTTGTTGGCCTTGGGGGTCCAGAGGAGGTTTACAAGAACGATCCCCAGAGATGAAGGGCTTGTCACATGAGGAACTGTTGAGGACTCTGGGTCTCTACTCGGAGTTTAGAAGATAAAGGAAGATCTCATCGAAACTTACAGAATCCTGAGTGGGCCTGGATAGAATGGACATGGTGAAGATGTTTCTCCAGTAGCAGAGACTAGGATTTCAGGCTAAGGCCTCAGAGTGAAGGGACATTAGAATTGAGGTAAGAAAGAATTTCCTAGCCAGAGGGTGGTGAATCTGTGGAACTCATTGACACAGAAGGAGGCTGAGTTACTGAATATATGTAAGGTTGAGATAGCTAGGCTTTGGTTAGTAAGAGAATCAAAGGTTATGGAGAAAAGGCAGGAGAATGGGGTTGAGAAACATTTCCGCTATAATTGAATGGTGGACCAGACTTGATGGGCCAAATGGCCTGAATCTGCTCCTATATCCTATGCTGTTATTTTATGGAGCTACTTAAAGAAAGAACTAGAGCATTTTACAGCATTAGTTTTGAAATGTGCTGTGTCATGTAGGAAATGTGATAGTCAGAACTGACACAGATTATCTGGTCATTGACGTCATCACTGTGAGTGGGAGCTGCTATGTTTCCGACATCAAAACAAGGATTACACCTTTGTTAGTTTACATTGCGATGTGAAGTTGCGATATCAATGCATAGCTTTCTTTCTCCATCATTCTCAGAGCCAGCTGCCACAAACAGCAAAGTAATAACCACCAGATCATCAGCTTCAATGATGAGGGAGCCAGACTGGCCAGGACATTGGGGATAATTGCCTGATACATTTTTTTTCAGATGACAGATGCATCACTTTTAAGGCCAGACATGGCTTCACTTTAAAGCCTCATCCTTAAGGTGGGACTTCTGCCAGTGCAGCACTCTGTCATTATGGTGCTGAACTGTCAGCCCAAACCCTGGGCATGGTTACCAGGCACAGGGCCCGAACCCAACTCACCAAGTGAGAACATTAGGATATTCACATGAGCGTGGTGGATGGCCGCTTTTGGAAGATAGAATCATAGTGGGCGGCACGGTGGCACAGGGGTTAGCACTGCTGTCTCACAGCGCCAGAGACCCGGGTTTAATTCCCGCCTCAGGCGATTGATTAGATTAGATTACTTACAGTGTGGAAACAGGCCCTTCGGCCCAACAAGTCCACACTGCCCCGCCGAAGCGCAACCCACCCATACCCCTACATCTACCCCTTACCTAACACTACGGGCAATTTAGCATGGCCAATTCACCTGACCTGTACATCTTTGGACTGTGGGAGGAAACCGGAGCACCCGGAGGAAACCCACGCAGACACGGGGAGAACATGCAAACTCCACACAGTCAGTCGTCTGAGGTGGGAATTGAACCCGGGTTCTGGCGCTGTGAGGCAGCAGTGCTAACCACTGTGCCACCTACGAGAGATGACAGAGTTGACATTTTGAGTCTGGTATGACTCCCTTCAATGGGAGAAGATTGCATTTGGAATAATAGATGAATTTTACTCTCCTAACTTGATGAGATACTTCAGAGAAGGTTCATTTGGTTGATTCCTGGGATGTGGGATCAGATACAGAAAGAGTGAGAGGATAGACCCATTGTTGTCAGCAGAATGGAAGATAATCTTATTGAAATACAAAAAGTGCTAATGGGTCTTGAGCACAGAAAGAACTGGAAGAATATTTTTGTATGTGGGGGAACCTAGAACTAGAGGCCACGGTTTGAAAATAAGAGGTTTTTCAAGTTGGAGGTGAGGGATTTTTTCTCCAAAGGCTTAGGCATGTTTGGTATTCCTCCAAGATGGCGGAGGCAGGGAAGGGAGTGTATGGGTTCCTCAGCCTGGGGCCTACTCATCCTCCTGCTTTTTTCTTTCTCCTGCTCGCTTTTTTACCCAAGGTTTTAAAGTTTTCTTTAATAAAGAACGTACCGTGGAGCAGCTGAGAGCTGGAGGGTGAAACGGGCTAGAGACCTGGAGTGTTGTGGAGTGGCTGGGAGCCGGAGTGAAGCAGGCTGGTGGCCTGGAGTATTGTGGAGTGGCTGGGAGCCGGAGTGAAGCAGGCTGGAGGCCTGGAGTATTGTGGAGTGGCTGGGAGCCGGAGTGAAGCTGGCTCGAGGCCTGGAGTGTTGTGGAGTGGCTGAGAGCCGGAGTGAAGCGTGCTGGAGGCCTGGAGTGTTGTGGAGGGGCTGGGAGCCGGAGTGAAATGCGCTGGAGGCCTGGAGTGTTGTGGAGTGGCTGGGAGCCGGAGTGAAGCGTGCTGGAGGCCTGGAGTGTTGTGGAGTGGCTGGGAGCCGGAGTGAAATGCGCTGGAGGCCTGGAGTGTTGTGGAGTGGCTGGGAGCCGGAGTGAAGCGTGCTGGAGGCCTGGAGTGTTGTGGAGGGGCTGGGAGCCGGAGTGAAGTGTGCTGGAGGCCTGGAGTGTTGTGGAGGGGCTGGGAGCCGGAGTGAAGCGTGCTGGAGGTCTGGAGTGTTGTGGAGTGGCTGGGAGCCGGAGTAAAGCTGGCTCGAGGCCTGGAGTGTTGTGGAGTGGCTGGGAGCCGGAGTGAAGCGTGCTGGAGGCCTGGAGTGTTGTGGAGGGGCTGGGAGCCGGAGTGAAGTGCGCTGGAGGCCTGGAGTGTTGTGGAGTGGCTGGGAGCCGGAGTGAAGTGCGCTGGAGGCCTGGAGTGTTGTGGAGTGGCTGGGAGCCGGAGTGAAGCGTGCTGGAGGCCTGGAGTGTTGTGGAGGGGCTGGGAGCCGGAGTGAAGCGTGCTGGAGGCCTGGAGTGTTGTGGAGGGGCTGGGAGCCGGAGTGAAGCGTGCTGGAGGCCTGGAGTGTTGTGGAGTGGCTGGGAGCCGGAGTGAAGCTGGCTCGAGGCCTGGAGTGTTGTGGAGTGGCTGGGAGCTGGAGTGAAGCGTGCTGGAGGCCTGGAGTGTTGTGGAGGGGCTGGGAGCCGGAGTGAAGTGTGCTGGAGGCCTGGAGTGTTGTGGAGTGGTTAGGAGCTGGAGTGAAGTGCGCTGGAGGCCTGGAGTGTTGTGGAGTGGCTGGGAGCCGGATATAAGCGTGCTGGAGGCCTGGAGTGTGTGGAGTGGCTGGGAGCTGGAGTGAAGCTGGCTCGAGGCCTGGAGTGTTGTGGAGTGGCTGGGAGCTGGAGTGAAGTGCGCTGGAGGCCTGGAGTGTTGTGGAGTGGCTGGGAGCTGGAGTGAAGCGTGCTGGAGGCCTGGAGTGTTGTGGAGTGGCTGGGAGCTGGAGTGAAGCGTGCTGGAGGCCTGGAGTGTTGTGGAGTGGCTGGGAGCCGGAGTGAAGCGCGCTGGAGGCCTGGAGTGTTGTGGAGGGGCTGGGAGCCGGAGTGAAGTGCGCTGGAGGCCTGGAGTGTTGTGGAGGGGCTGGGAGCCGGAGTGAAATGCGCTGGAGGCCTGGAGTGTTGTGGAGGGGCTGGGAGCCGGAGTGAAGCGTGCTGGAGGCCTGGAGTGTTGTGGAGTGGCTGGGAGCCGGAGTGAAGTGCGCTGGAGGCCTGGAGTGTTGTGGAGGGGCTGGGAGCCGGAGTGAAGTGCGCTCGAGGCCTGGAGTGTTGTGGAGCGGCTGGGAGCCGGAGTGAAGTGCGCTGGAGGCCTGGAGTGTTGTGGAGTGGCTGGGAGCCGGAGTGAAGCGTGCTGGAGGCCTGGAGTGTTGTGGAGTGGCTGGGAGCCGGAGTGAAGTGCGCTGGAGGCCTGGAGTGTTGTGGAGTGGCTGGGAGCCGGAGTGAAGTGCGCTGGAGGCCTGGAGTATTGTGGAGTGGCTGGGAGCCGGAGTGAAGCTGGCTCGAGGCCTGGAGTGTTGTGGAGGGGCTGGGAGCCGGAGTGAAGCGTGCTGGAGTGTTGTGGAGTGGCTGGGAGCCGGAGTGAAGCTGGCTCGAGGCCTGGAGTGTTGTGGAGGGGCTGGGAGCCGGAGTGAAGCGTGCTGGAGGCCTGGAGTGTTGTGGAGTGGCTGGGAGCCGGAGTGAAGTGTGCTGGAGGCCTGGAGTGTTGTGGAGTGGCTGGGAGCCGGAGTGAAGCGTGCTGGAGGCCTGGAGTGTTGTGGAGTGGCTGGGAGCCGGAGTGAAGCGTGCTGGAGGCCTGGAGTGTTGTGGAGGGGCTGGGAGCTGGAGTGAAGCGTGCTGGAGGCCTGGAGTGTTGTGGAGTGGCTGGGAGCCGGAGTGAATTGCGCTGGAAGCCTGTAGTGTTGCAGAGTAGTTGAGAGATGGAGTGAATTGAGCTAGAGGCTTGGAACGTTGTGGAATGGCTGACAGCCAGATTGAAGTGCGCTGAAGGCCTGTAGTGTTGTGGAGTGGCTGGGAGCTGGAATGAAGTTGGCTCGAGGCCTGGAGTGTTGTGGAGTGGCTGGGATCTGGAGTGAAGTTGGCTTGAGGCCTGGAGTGTTGTGGAGTGGCTGGGAGCTAGAGTGAAGTTGGCTCGAGGCCTGGAGTGTTGTGGAGTGGCTGGGAGCCGGAGTGAAGCGGGCTGGAGGCCTAGAGTGGAGCAGGGATGGTTGTTGTTCGTGGGTCTCGCATGGATGCTCTGCAGTTTGCAAGGCTGGTTAAACTTTGTATAGAAGCCCCTGTGCTGATCTATTACAATATAATGCTTACGTGTAATCTGGTTATCTGATTGTAATGTTTATCCTTTTAACTGTATCTTATTTCTAACTTATACAATGAATCACTGGAAGGTAATGCACCTTTTTATCTTTACTCCTCTTTTTGTATCTAAGATTTGTATCTCAGTACTTTGTACCAAAGGCAGCACCATGTGGGGCAACATTATAAACTTTTTACTGTACTCCTGTACTTGAGTACAGGTGACAATAAAACCTAATTCTAATTCGCTTCCACAGCAAATAGTGGAGACTGTGTCAGTGAATAGGTTTGTTTGAGTTACTTAGATTTCTTGATAGACAAGGGAGTCAAGTGCTGAGAGGGTAGGAAGGTAACAGAACAAGTTCTCCTCAGTAGGTCTGGTGGTGTTTGATTTTTTAAATTATTTTATGCACTCATTTTTCAGGCTACGTCTTTGATAATGGTGCACTGACTAGCACCCCCCCCCCCCCCCCCCATCTTCTTCTCCCTTGAAAACACCCATCCTAAGGGCTGTTTCAGTTGTGGTTAGTAATGGGCATAATTGGCACGATTTGGCAGCATTCACTTTAGACTGGCATGTGGCTCATGTAAAGGCAGTTGTGGGCAGACAATGCCCATGCAGCAGTAAGAATGACTTGCATTTACATAGCGTCTTTCACCTCAGAAGATCCCAAAGCATTTTACCACTACTACTTCCGAAGTGTGGTTACTGGAAATAGTAACCATGATAATGACAATTGGTTCTGTTTTTATTGATGCTGGTTGAGGGATAAATCTTATTCAAAACCCCAATCCCTATTCTTTGAAATTGTACCTTGTTGGTTGCCCAGAGAATGCAGAGGGGCCCGTGGCTGAAAAAGGAAGTGAAGATTAGAGCAGAAAGTCAGTACATATAAGGGGGCCTTTCAATGTCTCTGCCTCTGCTGCAGAAATCAAAGAATTGTCACATAGTCGTCATATACTTTTTATTTCATTTAACTAGTTACACTAATTTCTAAGTCATACACAATCTCAAAATGCATTCTACAAACAGCTGCAGAATTGTAATTGATCGATCTCCTTATCTTGTTTAACATCGCAGGAGACAAAAAGAAAACACAGGAATTGATCAAGTTTGAGGAAGACTGAGAATTCCCTGATACGTCAGCAGTCTTTAGAAATACCTGCTGCAGCATTGTGAAGGTGGCAATGACTGGGAAGGATTTTCATTGGTGCTAAATTGTGCAGGTCCTGTTGTGTCTTTTGTTAAAACTGCAGATCACCATTTGTTTATTGCTTTTTTGATTTATCAGCCTTTCAGAGTAAGAGTACATTAGAGCTAGACGATTTTACTACACATCTCTGGAGTAGGTGGGACCTGAACCCAGACCTCTTGGCTCAGAGGTAGATATGCTATCACTTTGTCACAAGAGCCCGAAGGTAGGCTTTTAATAAATTTGTTCAGAGATGTTATTACAAACCTCTGAACCAGACAGGACTTGAATCAAGCAGTCACGAATTAGCAAACACAGGCAATGCTTGGGTTATTTTGAACTGAATTATTATAAGAAATGTGCTGAGAGCACCACGAATTCTAATTTGAAGGACCAATCAATTGATGGTCTCTCGACAATTTTAAACTAATCTGTGGCCAATTGGTAAAGACAAATTAGATAATCAGCCTCATTACACAGTCAGCAAAGAAAATAATCTGCAAAATTGTTTCATTTCTTTTCCTTTTGTATATCATAGCTCAAAGAATGCACTGTGTGATTTTGCTGCTTTTTACATTGGTAAATAATGAATGGTGTTAAAAGATCTGCTCCAAATTAAAACAGCACATGGTTTTTTGCAAATAGTATGTGTGTTGACAAGGATTCATTTCCATCTACTACTACAGTTAGCCACTACACAGTATTAAATATTTAACATTTCATTAGATTATGGTTTTATTTTTATATAATACAATATTATTGAATACTTTTTGCAGGGGGATTGCTGTAAACCAAATGAAATATTCCAACCAAGGGAATGCTGGATAGATTTTAGCCCAATTTCCCAGTTATTGAAGGATCCATCAGCTAATGAACTGATGGTAGCCTTGGGTGGTGTGGGTAACTTACTGTGTTTGACCTGCTGTACAAGTATTGTGTAAACAATAAAGCATTATTTATTGCATTGTATCTTCGCCTGCTAAAATATATTAGGTGTGGGATATCTGGCCGATCTTGATTTTTTGCAATAGTGGGGCTGGATGAAGTCGATAGGCAGTCCCTTTCATCTCTCTACCCTGTTTTATTTCTGTTGACTTCACTAAAACAAAAACCACAAAGAGATGTGCACTAAACTTCTGAATTACTATCACGCAAAGCCAAAATGCTACCTCCCGGGACCAGAAACTGTACACTTTGTATCATGAAACAAACTCAATATGAAATTTCATACAAATACGTTTGAGTTTATTGTTCAAAATTGTCTCCAGCTATGAGATAAGCAACCTATGAGTTCCTTTCAAACTGTCATTGGATAAAACCGTTTAAGTTCTGAAGAATTGCAAAACTTCTTGTTTAAAGTCACCCATGATTAATTTGAAAAATTCCACTTTAGAGCCAGTTTATTTATAATGTATGCAGGATGTAACATTACACTGCCAGGCTATGGATGATCCATGCTTCATCGCAGTTTATATGTGTAAACCAATGGACTCAGGACAAGTAAAAAGTTTTAGTCTTAGTCCTGGCAAGATATAAGATCTATTGTGGGTGCCTGAAATCAAAGCAGTATCTTCATAATCATTGATTTGGGGATGGGGTAGGCCAATATTAACCTAACCCATTGGTCTCTTGGTAGACAACAACATGATCTGCTGTGAAGGACGTGTTTTCAGATGTATTGTATGTAAATAGATCTAGACATGACAAAGCATGTCACATGGACACCCTTGCCAAGTTTTGATTGTTACACTATTGGTTATCACCAGGTTCAGTTCAGGCCTCCATTACTCTAGCCTCCTTTATCCAAGAGGCCTTTACTGCGTTTCATATCGAGTTGGGTTGGTTCAGTTTCAGATGTTACAAAGACAAAGACTGGGAGTCGGTTATCTCTAATTACGAGGATGTTAATGAGGCATAGGGGAAATGGGCAGAATATGTTGAAGCTCTCAGTTCTTCTGTGACACACAGAGTTCTTCATGATCACCAAGTTAAGAGAAACACATTTAATACTGTACAGGAAAAGGAATGCAGCATCTCGGAAATTATACATTGCAACAGTACAAGTCAACATAACACAATCTGTACAGGACTGGAGGAACCATATAAATGCTTTTTTTTAAAAACTTTTTTTAATGTATAGATTTGCTGGCAATTGCATGGTAACTATCAATATGCATATGGACAAAGGTTAATATGTAACCAAATAAATAGAAATTAAAGGGGAATCTCAAGTCAAAAAGCAATGTTTCTCTGACTGCAGTAAACAGGAGATTTATGTTTGAGATTAGTGCAATACACTGACAGATTTGTCAAATTTCTTTTGTACAGGTATCCTTCAACACCTATTTTAAAATACATCCTATCCGGGGAAACTGTAAAACCTGTATTGACAGACGATTTGACGATTAAGCTATGACATGCAGTGAAAAGAATTACATTGCAATAAAACTTCTATCTCCGCCATCCCTCCTCCCACTGAATCGGTTTGAGCTGATGTTGATCTGTTTAATAAGGAGACAGTAATATTGCATTACATTTTAGCATTGTGGTGTTAGCACGATAATGTCAGGATACATGATATACTTTGTAATATATTATCTTTTCACATTGTGTTTTGTTCTTTTATTCCCCTAAATGTGGCCAACATTATTTGTTTTTTTCCTCTTTATTCTTTCTTGGGAGATTGAGACAAGTTGGATAGCTGGATGGTACATGTGAGCTATGACCTCTCTCGATGCCCAGTTAGGCATTCTCCCATCCCTTTACAAGCAAATAAGAAAAACACCTTCTCCTCCAAGTCTCACACAATCCCAAACTGGACAAGATTATTAGTGTCATTTCACTGTTGCTCGCTCAACATTCTGCAATTCCACACTAGGGATTGAAAATAAATATAGAACTTTCCAATGACACTTTTATTTCAAAAGTGAATATTTTAAAGTAATGCTGAAGAAGTGATTGGCAAGAAATATTAAAGCGATTAATTCTTTCCAAATCCTCGGGTCCACACTTCATGAATCTGTATATTTCTTGAGAAATCGAAGCTGACTGGATGAAGGCAGATTCAGTTGTACACTTGCTGTACGGATTTTCTATGGTTATTCATGTTTTACTGCAAATATAAAGACTTGCAGTTCAATAGGCACAGATCCATTGCATCACAAAAGTTATGGTGCAGCTGGAAATTTTGTGGACTCGTCTTTTCTGCTTATAAGAAGGGTTGGGTCACCATGCTCTGACTGTCTAACATTCATGTGCTTGTCCGAATGATGAGATTGAACGCTGAGGCATCTCCTCACAACCTGTCCACCTTGCCCTAGGCAGCTACTGATCCAGAAAGAAGTTTGGACAGAATTCCCAGGAATATTTGAAGATTTGCTTTCTCCCACCTACTGCAACTCCATCTTTAAGCTACGCTGAAGCTGGATCACAAACAGCCTTGAGCTAAAGGGACTCAAGGAATTTGGGAATCATACCAGAACCACCCACCAGCATTGCTGCCAGCAGGACGAGAAGACACATTCAACAGAGACTGATAGATCGAACTAGCTAAGGCTTACCATAATCTACTGGATCTGTTGTGAGTTTAATAATGGAGGGTAACCTAGGATTATCAACATACTAAGTCCAACTTGATAACACTAGAGTGTTTAGAGATTGTTTTAAAAAGTTGCATCTGAATAAACTACTGGTTTATGGCTGCCTTTCTACACTTTATAAGGACATAAGGATGCGTGAATTAGGAGTAGGTCAGCCATTTGGTCTCTCAGGCCTGATCTCCCATTCAGGAAGACCATGGATGACCTGATCGTAGTCTTAAATCCATTACGACATGGATCCCATAACTCGTGACTCCCTTGTCAATCCAAAATTGGTCAAACTTAGCCTTGAATATATTTGGTGCTGCCTCCCCCCAACCCCCGCCCCCCCACACACAGCTCACTGGGGACGAGAAGTTCAACAATTAATGACCCTCTGAGAGAAAAAAATTCCGTTTCATCTCCACTTTAAAGGAGATCCCTAATGTTGAAAGAGTGTGCCTAATTCAAGATTCCTTGATGAGGGAAAACATCATTTCAGATCTACACCGTCAAGTCCCCTCAGAATCTTAAATGGCTTCACTGATTATCCCCTTAGAATCTTAAAGTTTTCATAATAAGAGGTTTGGGAGGAGCAGGAAAAATGGAAGACACAGCACAGTTTGTCCACAATAAATGGGGACTCCCCAAAGGTTCCATAGCTTTTCTTCTCTCTGTTCACAGACCCCTTCTGGCCTCACTGTTCACATTAAGGTCATGACAAAAAATATTAACCAAAATTGATAAATTAAACTGAAGGCAGCAAGATACATGGGGAACACCATTTGCAAGTTGCCCATCCTGACTTGGAAATATATCACCGTTCCTTCAGTGCCACTAGGTCAAAACCCTGGAACTCTTTCCCTAAATGGCTCTGGGGGTGGGAGGCTCCTAAATCCCAAGGCCTACAATGGTTCACCAACATCTTCTCCCAGAACTTGAAGACGAGGCAATAGGTGCTCTGGTCCAGTGAAGCCCAGATACCCCTGAATGAATAATCAAAATATAAACTGCGAAAATGTTGCAAGGTGCTTTCTAGAGGGAAGAAAATGCAACAGAAAAATGGAATAGATGAAGGAAACTATTTGCCAGGAGGTAATGGCAGGGAGTTAGATGAAGTGACCTTTGATGAAATAGGTAGATTTTGACAATGTCTTTAAAGGTAAAGGTAAGGAACTTTCAAGGCAATAGGCTGAGTCACTCATTTATTTTCAGAGATTGTCTACTTGCACTCTATTAACGCCTTTAACAAGGTTCTGCAATGGTAGACTAATTAGTAAAATTAGATCACATGGGATTCAGAGTGAGCTTACTAATTGGATACAAAATTAGAGACAGATGGTGGTGGTTGAAACTTGGTTTTTCGGACTGCAGGCCTGTGACCAGCGGTGTTCCACAGGGATTAGTGCTTGGTCTACTTTTGTTTGTCATTTATATAAATTATTTGGATGAGAATTTAGGAGGCATGGTTAGTAAGTTTCTGGATGATGCCCAAAATTGGTGATATAGTGGACAGTGAAGAAGGTTGCCTAGGATTACATAGCGATCTTGATCAACTGGGTCAATGGGTGGAGGAGCGGCAGATGGAGTTTAATTTGAATAAAAACAAGCAAAAACAATGGCAGGAGTTATACAATTAATGGTAGGGCCCTGGGGAGTGTTTCCAAATAGAAAGACTGAGGGATTCAGGTACATAATTCTTTACAGTTTGCGTGATAGGTAGACAGGGTGATTAAGAAGGTATTTAGTTCGCTTGGCTTTATTGCTCAGACCTTTGAGTATAGGAGTTGGCTCATCATGTTGAGGTTGTTGGTCATTGGTGAGGCCTCTTCTGGAGTAATGTGAGCAGTTCTGATTGCCCTGTTATAGGAAGGATATGTTTAAACAAGAGAGTTCAGAAAAGATTTACATGGATGTTGCCAGGAATGGATGGCTTGAGTTATAAAGATAGGCTGGGACTTTTTTCACTGTAGTGTAGGAGGCTGAGGGGTGACCTTTTAGAGATCTATCAAATTGTGAGGGGTATAGATAAGGTGAATAGCAAAGGTCTTTTTCCCTACAGTGGGGGAACTCAAAACTAGGGAACATATCTTTAAGGTGAGAGGAGAAAGAATTAAAAATGACATTTTTACAACGAGTGATTAGTCTGAGGAATGAACTGCCAGAGGAAATGGTGGATGCAGATACAGCTACAATATTTAGAAAACATTTTGGATAATAATTTAACAGGAAATGTTTGGAGGGATATGGTGGGACAGTTTAGTTTGAGAACACGATCAGCCTGGACTAGTTCGATGGAAACATCTGTTTCCATGCTGTATGACTGAGGTTGCAAACCAGGTGGAAAAAGGTGCATCAAGCGTATGTAAACTCAGTTTTAAATATGGATTTGATGTTCATTGCAAGTCAATGCAGTTGCCTCATTTGGTTAAAATGGTAACTATTTAAGGAGCTGAATGTCGTGTTCGTCAGAACATGTAAACATTGATCTGTTTCCAAACTGGAGTAATTACGCCATTTAATTTCGTAGATGTTGATTTTTATATGAGAGGATGATGGATTTAAAGTTTGAAAGTGAAAACAAATCAATGAACCAATTCCAGGCATCTGTCTTGATAAGTAGGTCCCTGCTTCCAAAGGGGTTAAACTCGCAGTCATCATAACAAAAATGAGGCCAGATAAAGTAATCTGCTAAAACAAAAGATCTTCATTTGTGAGTGACTAAATGTAAAAAGCCCAATAAAAAGTTGACTCTGTATCAGCTGTTAAATGTCGACTTCTACTGTAAATTGTCTGTTATTGGAGCCTGTTCCATATGGGGGCTACAGTGATACACCATATGCAATCTTTTGTGACAAATGAATCCTTGATCCATCTTTCACTGTGTCATTTTATTCCTGGGTTGTACCCTTCTCTTCAATTTACTTCTTCAGGATCTTTCAACAAGAAATAAATTTCAAATGGCAGCGTTTGCAAATCATTAAACTTAAATGCAACAGAAGCAACTAGTAAAAGGTTGCCTGAAAAGCCATGTCTACAGGACTTTGCAAAATAGATTTGCTTCCCCTAAGGATATAAATAAACATCTAGATGTCACTCACTAATTAATCCCTCACAGCTCAGGTGAAGGCAAGGGCACTGGGCTAACCCCTAAAATGAGTAACTCTGTGGAAGGATAGCGAATATTATTGTTATCATTCCAAGCTGCTAGTTTCCAAACTGTGGAAGAATCTTCCACATTTAACCTACATTTTGAGTAACTGAATTCAAACTGTTCCACATGCTTAAGGCTGTTTTCGAAATGTGTGCCCCTTTCTCCAGTTTCGAATGACCAAAGTATCAGAATTGGCTGTCTCGCTGTCCTACTTATTTCAAATTGTCTGATAGAGTCACTTCAATGGATTTGGACACCAATTTAGAATCAGGAAACCATCTGGTGCTCTACCCCTTGCAAGCCAACTATACAAAGAGGCAAAATGTTGTTAGCAGTTTGGGTGTGGGCAGAGTGGCAGGCTTGCAGAGTATTTGTCTCTGGAAAAACCTGACTTGGTTGATTATTTGGTATAAACATTACCAGATCTGCGTAAATAAATTATGCACCATGGCTGTAGTAGAATTGCAGATAAAGCAAAGCCTAAACAGGTGTGAATGGGAAAGCCATTAAATGAAGGTAGATCACTTTAGGTGCACAACACTGAGACAGCTCATATCTTTATGAGACACTTCCAACATTGCTGGTTGAAATAGGCCTCAACTAGCATCTAGTAGAAAGCGACTAGAGGCATGAATACAACTCTACATAGTTTGCTGTGTTAGTACAGCATATGTTATACAATTCCCCATTGAACTCTTGGAGCCACACTGTCCCCACCCATACACACCAACATGTGCTAGTGGTATTATATTTACAGTGCATAGTTTTCTATGTTTGCAACCATAGTGTTGACTTAAAATTGTTCCCCTTGCAACATTACAAGGTCAGTATAGGATGGATCAGAGGAAGGAGAGCAGTTCATAGCTGGTGCTTGCTGAATGAAGCCATGGAAAGCAGATTTCTGTGCCTCCCTGTCCACTTGTTCATCTGATGCTTTCTTCTTTGTCCAGAGGCTCTTTCAAAAAGTATCTGCAGAGAAACCCCTGAAGAGTTGATCGATGCAAATTTCAGTCAGCCACGGGGGGGGGGGGGGGGGGGGGGAAGGATTGGAATAAGTGTATTTAAATAGCTGCATGTCTTCTGTTTGGAAGAAATTGCTGACGTTTGGTTCAGTTGACTTCATGGAAGAATTATTTTGCAGAGGTTCATAATTCATGTTTTTTTTTATATAAAAGTGTTCCATTTAAATCTCAGCACCAGGCAAATAGTTTTAAACTCCTGAATGATGTTGAATGGAGAAACACAGGATGGAGGCCGTGCAAAGACTGCAAGATCTGTCCGTCTCAGCATCAGTGCTGAATGATACATAAGCCTGGATCTAAGGATTTATGAACATCAGGGCCCATCTTGATATAAATATATAACTGTTATAATACAAATCTGGTTGCAGTGGCCTAATGGGACTGCTGACACTCGCTGTTTCATGTCTCCTATCTTGGAGACAGCTCTTGTTTATAATTGTGACTGTTTGCTTTTGGTTGTGTCTCATGGAGCTTTTGTTTGAATCCCTTCTAAAAGCCAGTACTTTCCGAGCTGCTCCGACTGTCGTAGCTGGCGGTCCGGCTGCGAGTCCGGCTCCGGCTCCGGCTCCTGCTCCGACTGCGACTCCGGCTCCGGCTGTACGAGCTGTAGCTGTCATAACTGCGGCTTCGGCTCCTGCTGTAGGAGGTGTAACTGCTCAGGGAGCTGGGCGACGAGGGACTGGGCCTGTAGTAGGGGATAGGCCGCTTACGTGCACTGACCAACCAAAAAACAAAAGCAGGAAAGGAGACAGGAATGAGTCTGGGTTAGATAACACTGTAGAAAACGGCGAACACACGTCAGGCAGATTTTCCTGTTCAGGCACCTGGGGCTTTTTCGGAATCTTTCACAAAGGAAAGCTGGGCAGAAAGGAACCAACTGCCCCTCTCCCCAGTTAGTCAGGATCCACTAAGCCTCAACAGTGACAGGTGCAGCATCAGGGAAATTTGCCCATTTATGGATGCTCCTTGGCTGAATAATGTCCTTCCAACTCAGTCAATGTTAATTGCAAAAAGCATGTGTTACGATCAAATTAAACTCTGCTATGTATATATACAAACGTTACCATATGCACTCAGTCTTTGAGTGCTGGGGTATCCAGTGTTTTAAGCAAGTCTGACTCTTTAGAACCTGGCCCGATCCCCCTCAATTTCCCATCACAGCTAATTTATCTTATGACATAAAGAACACAGGAACTCACTGTCTGAGGAGAGTGGGGAGAAACAGAACAAACAGTTGCTTTTAAAGGGGATCTGAATATATAAGGTACACTGAAAAATACATAACGGCAGCACGGTAGACAACTTAGATTAAATAGACAGCTCTTTCAAAGTGCTGCAGAAGGCCAAATGGGCTGTGTGGCCTCTTGCTGTTCTGCTATGATTTTCTTGAACCCTTGCACCTCTTTGAAGCACCACGGCCCATTTCTCTACACACATTTACGTCCCACTTTTAATCAATGTGTTTAAGGGTACTAATGTAACTGAATACTAGTATTGCAGTTTGAGCAAAAACATTGAAATCCTTTTCTGGGAGGCTAAACACAAGTCTCTATTATTGTTCTGCGTTATTTACTGTTTTTCATTTCAGATGACATTTTTTGGCACATCAACCAATAACAGCAGGGAAACAATATCATCCAGAGCTCAAACTGTAGGTTTTCTTGACATGGGCCGGGGCGGGGGGAGGGGAAGAGTCATTATGGCAGATAAAGTTGTGGAAAAGGACAGGGTGCTATTAATTTGGCCTTTGTGGTGCAGTGGTATCAGCCCTACATCTCGGTCAGGTGGTCTAGGTTCAAATGTTCCTTAACATTTGAGAAGCCTCGATTTGATGTCATTTTGCAGACTTTTCAAAGACATGTTGGTGATACACTAATTCTGGTTTTAAAAAAAAATTAATAAGACACATGGTTTTGGCCGTTTGTAAAGTGGTGCTTTCAAGTGAACATCTGGCACTGTAACCAGATAGGAATTTCTGAATTATAGTCTCTTTATGTGGGGATGAGTAAGGAAAAGGAACCAGAGGAAGAAATGCCAATGACCTCACAGCCAAAGCCACTCCCACCTTTCAGAGCCACCTCCCAAATGTGCAGTCAGATATGTGGCCCTAGGATTGGGCCTATAAACACACTAGGTCCGACAGAACCCATGAACAGTGACATGGAATTTTCTAGATGGACCATCATATTCATTAGTGATTCATTGCTGATGATAAAGGATCAACACTTATTTCCAAGTCAAGAAGGTCTATTCCTGAGGAAGGGCTTTTGCCCGAAACATTGATTTTCCTGCTCCGCGGATGCTGCCTGAACTGCTGTGCTTTTCTAGCACCACTCTAATCCAGAATCTGGTTTTCAGCATCTGCAGTCATTGTTTTTACCCTGTGATCACAGAATCCCTACAGTGTTAAAGCAGGCCATTCAGTCACATCCCTAACCTATCCCTGTAACCCTGCATTTCCTATGGCTAATCCACCTAGCTTTGCACATCCCTGGACACTATGGGCAATTCACCTAACCTGCACATCTTTGGACTGTGGGAAGAAACCAGAACATCCGGAGGAAACCCACACAGACACGGGGAGAATGTGCAAACTCCACACAGATACTTGCCAGAGGCTGGAATCGAACCCGACTCCCTTGGCAGTGTGAGGCAGCAGTGCTAACTACTGAGCTACCATGCTGACCCTTGGAGAAGAGCTAGATGATGGTCTTCCTATGTGCTTGTGATTTTTTTCATTCACCTGTGGGGTGTGGACCTCACTGGCAGGCCAGCATTTATTGTCCATCCTTAGCTGCCCATGAGCTGAGTGGCTTGCTCAGCCATCTCAGAGGGCAGTTGAGAGTTAATTAATTGGTGTGAATCTGGAGTCACAAGTAGGCCAGGCCAGGTAAGGATGGCAGATTCCCTACCCTGAAGGACATTAGTCAATCAGATGGATTTTTCCATCAATCGACAGTGGATTCATGGTCATCAGTAGATTCTTAATTCCAGATTTTCTTTCTTTATTGAGTTCAAATTCCACCATCTATAGTGGAGGGATTCAAAGTCGGGTACCCAGAAAATTACCTGAGTTTCTGGACTAATAATCTAGCAATAATACCACTAGGCCATCACCCTCATTTCCCTTTTCATTCTAGATAACAGAGATGAAGGGTTTGGAAAGTGCTATGAAAGGAGCCTTGGCAGGTTGCTGGTACACATTGCAACTACAGTGCACCAGTGGTGGAGGGAGAGAACATACAAGAGATGGTTGGGTTAGCAACCAAGTGGATTGATTTGTCTGGCTTGGTGTTGAGATCCATAATTTGCATTCATCAAACATGTGGAGAGTATTCTGTCACACCTCTGATCTGTGCCTTAAAGATAGGGCAAAGGTTTTGGGGATTTAAGAGGTGGATACGCCACGTCTGACCTGCTCTTGTAACCAACAGCATTCGCTTCTGGTCAATAGTGCATCAATCCAACCCAGGATTTTGATGGTAATGCCATTGAATATCAAGGAGAAGTAGTTAAGACTCTAGTTTGTTGGAGATGGTCATTGCATGGTAGTTATGTGATTTGAATGTTATTTGTCACTTAGCAGCCCAGGCCTGAATGTTATCAAGGCCTTTCTGCATGTGGGCATGGACTGCTCCATTACCGAAATGGAACTAAACATGGTGAAATAATCAGAGAAGAAGCTCACTTCTCATCTTTTGATGGAGGAAAAGTCATTGATGAAGCAGTTGAAGATGTTTGTTCTCAGGATACCATTCTGAGGAATTCCTGCAGCCATGTCCTGGGACTGAGATGGTTGACCTCCAACAACCACAATCATCTTCCTTTATATGGGATATGCCTCCAACCAGTGGGGAGTGATTCCTACTGACTTCAATTTTGCCTTGATACCATACTTGGTAAATTGCTGCTTTAAGCTCGTGGACAACCAGGCAGACCTCACTCAACCGTTCAGTTCGTTTGGTCATGTCTGAGCCTCGGCTTCAGTGAAGTGTGGAGTTGGGTGGTCTTGGCAAAATCCAAGCGAGCATATGTAAACAGGTATTGCTGAGTAAGTGTTGTTTGATAACATTGTCAATTATACCTTCCATTACTTTACTGATGATTGGGGCAAGGGATACCATGAGAACAAGGCATACCTGGGTAATTTTCCACATTGTTGGATGGATGCCAGTGTTTTAGTTGTACTGGGACAACTTGCCTGCAAGTACAACTTGGAGAATAAATCTTCAGCATTACAGTTGGAATGCTATCAGGACTCATTTTCTCTCCCTCATGTAGTTCCATGTTGCAGCTTTACCAGGTTGACACCTCATTTTCAGGTATGCTTGATACTGCTCCTGGCATTCTCCAACATTCTGCATTTCTGTTGATTCCCCTGATGTGATGTTAATTGTTGAATTAGAGGTATAATGGGTTATTCAATTACGGATTGTGGTTGAATACAATTCTGGTGCTGATGGTGCCTCCTGGATGCCCAGTTTTGAGCTGGATCTGTTCAGAAGCTCTTATTTAGCACACAGATGAAGAGAATGCCTTTGTTTCAACAGGAACGGAGCATCCACAAATAATGTCATGGTCTGACAAATACCATCGGTAAAGAAGCGATCTTTTTCTTTTCATTCATTGGCTGTGGGCAATACAGAGTAGGGCTCATTGCTCACTGTCAATTGTCCTTGAGAAGCTGGTGGTGAACTGCCTTTTTAAGAAGCTGGTGGTGAACTGCCTGTGTGGGTACACCTGGACAGCTGTCAGCAAAGGAGTTCCAGCATTTTGGCCTCGATGAAGCAATGCTGATATAGTTTCATGCCAAGATAGCGCGTGGCTTGGAGGTGAACTTCCCATCCATCTGTTGCTCCTGTATTACTGGGTGATAGAAGGCACAGGCGATGTCGAACGATAGTTGGTGAGTTGCTGCAGCGTACCATGTAATTGGTACAGCTTTTCCTTCATGTCTATTCTCATAACCTGCTGCAAACCTACTGTGCTCGACAGGAATCAACCAACTCGGTCAACAGCAGTGGTACTGAGTCATCCCGAGTGGCAGACATTGTGCGTCAGTGCTATCATCAATGTTTCTTCCAAGTGTTGCTCAACATTTAGAGAAATACGTATAGGCTGAATGAAGGCTGTTGATGGTAGTCAGCAGGAGGTTTCTTTGTGTCTTACATTGAATCTTCATGATATCTGGCATCAATGTTGAGAGTTGCCTGGACTATTCCACTCTGATTGTATACCAGAAAGCCTTCCCCCCCTGATGGGCCTGTCCCACCACTGAAATAGTATATACCCAAGAATGGTGATAAAGATACCTGGGATTTTGAATGACAGGTATGATTTTGGAGTATGACTACATAAAACTGTTTGGCTACTCTGACTGACAGCTCTCCCAATCTCAGTACAAGTACCCAGATCTTATCATAAACCTTGCAGGCTCAACTGGGCTGGGTATGCCTTTGTTGTTTACTGTTCCTTACTTAATGTTCAACGGTTTGTATTTCCTTCATATCACACTTAGTGATTTGGTGCAACGAGTGGCTTGCTAGGCCATTTCAGAGGGCAGTTGCTGTGGGCCAGAGTCGCAAACAAGTCAGAGGAGCAGATTGGAGTCATAGTCACCATTACCAGTACCTCCTTTTCCAAAATGTATTTCGATAATTGTATTTTAAAACCCTCCAGCTATCTTCTTGGGATTGCTTTTCAGATGATTGGTAGAAACACCTGGATTACTGGTCCAGTGGTGTAACCATTGAGCAGCCAACACGGCAAACCCAGAATTCCCCTACTCTGACTCAGAATTCCATCAATTAACCTTACCTCCGATCGAAAACCAGAATTCCACCTATTAGACACAGAATTTTAAGCTTTGGCCTTAATCTTGGTTTTTCTCCTTTTCTTGGTTTCTTTTTTTAACTCACATCTCCTCTGGATCAACATTTTGTTTCTTTAACTTGTATTGTTTTCGGGATCTTTGGTTCTGCCCATCCAAAATAAATTGTTCTTGGTGTATTGTCTAAAGTCAAGTGGAGCTGGGCCACAGTGTGATTCTCATATTGAAATCTTTGATCAGCTTTAGACTAGGTGCTGACTCTGCTTTTAAACTCCATTTTGAAGAGGAGTCAAGAGGACTCAACAAGTTAACGGTTTCTCTCTACACGGATGCTGCTGAGTATTTTCAGTTTTTATTTTGGATTTCCAGCATCTGTAGTATTTTGCTTTTATCTGTTTTTACATTAGTGGCTGGCTCGAGTCAGACTTGCCAAAAGACTGGATTATATTTAGAAAATAAAACCCACCCGTGTGCAAAGGCATTGCACTTAACAAGCCTCCCAAAAGTTACACAGAGCTCATGTAAAACAAAATTAAATAATTGAAAGGCATCTAAGTACATCGTTAGTGGAGGTAACATTTTTTCATAAGTACAGTGGTACTAAAATCATTATTAGTTTCAGAATCTCTTTACTAAGAATGAGTGGGATCAGAATTTATCAAAGCCCGATTAGTAGATTAACAAAATCTTAATTTATGTGTTAGCTTTCAACAGTTTTATAAACTAATCAGATTTGTCAAATGAACAGAAACAGATAAATATAGTGAGACCAAGATTATCTGCAGCCTACATCACATCAGTGCCAGTCTTCTCCACAACACTTGTTACCATGGTAACTTACCACCTCCTCAAATTCCTCACCCGCACCTTTCAGAATTACCAATGTGTCTTGAAAGGGAAGTCAACGTTTTGTGAAAACTCATTACAAATTCACAAAAATAAGAAGCACATTAAAATTAATTGTGCACCCAGTTAATTATATCCAATCAAAAATATTGACTTCAGTAAGTAACTGAGGAATGAATTCTGTGTGGAGAACACCGAAACATTGCCCGTAAAATATCACTGCAAGAGAAGAGTGCATTGAAAGCTAATTTTTCATATTGAGAAAACATAGGTTAAGTTTCCCATTGCTTAAACTTCCAAGCAAGAAAATGGTTAGTTGCGAGCTGTGCTAACCTTCTGAGAAAGTCAGGTACCCCAAGTCTGCAAGAGGTGAACAGAATAGAATGATAGTTAGTAGGCATGTTAGATTAGACAAGGAAAGGTCTGCTCATTGGGAATGGAGGGCAATTTCAGTGACTTACCAAGTTGACTGGGGCGGATCTCTGTTCCACTGGAAAGACAAACTCAATATACTTCCAGCAATGGGAACATCACTAAAACAATGCTGGAAGCTTCTGCAGGTTAGAACTCCTGCTGACAGCATTTGTATTCTTAATTCCAGTGCACAGTTCAAATAAAAGTATGGCTGATTGCTGCCCACATTCTGGAACTGGTGTACAGTACAGTAAAGCATACACACAAATGGTTTGATGGATCTTTAAAATGATAGCTCATATACTGCTGTTAAATGTGAGCAGGATTTGCAGCATTTGACAGAAGAGTTAAAGTAGCATTTACTCTCCTGTCATTAGTAGGGCAATACCAGCAGTACAATATGGTCATATGAAATCACACTCTTGCTTGAACCAACAAGATGTGGCATGGCATGGCAGGGGGTTATCTGCAGGATTACTTTCTTCAGTTTTCAAAAGTGGGGGTTCTCAGGAATTTGGTTCACCAGTGAGCAGCCCTTCTTCAACTTGTAGTCCTAAAGTACAAGACCACAATCTGTTAGTTGGCTGTGTAGGCTGCTGTTAGCAAAGTAGCAAGGATTCCTTGTGATACAATGGCAAATTTGCATCAAACTCAGATGATGTCCATGTAAGATACGCTTTTCTCCACAACCTACCCTTTAGTTTTGATAATACATGAAGAGTTACCTTCCAAGAATATGGACCAATCAAATAAATATCCCAGTGAAATAGATTATTATTCTATTTTGTCTGTGTTAGCAGATGCTTAGTCAGATTGGGCCAAATAACCAATTGATTTTCACAATATGATCATTAGCAAATCACTGATTACAATTTATTTTCAAAATAAGGTAATGAGAATTTTTTTATAATGTCAAGAGGGTAAACGTCAATAGCCATCATTTTAATCTAACATGTTAGGTGAGAATAAAGATATTTGAGTTGGATGTCTGTTCAACATTTACAGGCAATGGACAGTGTAGACTATCACTGGGATGAATTTAGTTTCTAGAAATAAAGCTTAGTGTGCTTACTGCTCAATCTTCCCTCAACATGATGTAATTCTTAATCAACAATTTTAATAAGGTTTTGAGTAACTAAGGTAACACTTTGCTACTTGCACCCAATGCTTTACCATATTGTTATCCACACAATTTATTTGATTTGTAGAAACTTGCAAGATTATGTGAAATTGTGGATAAAATTGGACAGGAACAGCATTGGAAGATAGGGAGCAGCCCTGAAATCCAGCACGGTGACATCAGCTGAGTTGTGAGTACATGTTAAACATTTTGCACAATAGGTTAGATGAACAAGCTCCATCAGCAGAGATGCTTGTGCTGTGTTGAACCTATTTGACTCAATAAAGAGAGAGAGAGAGAGAGACAGAAAGAGAGTGAGAAGGAGAGAGAAATGTTGGCCGTACAGACATGGGATGCTCTTCTTTAACAACCTCACAAAACGGTTTCAAGGTGGGACAGCGTCAATCCAATGCAGAGTGGTAGTTACCCGGGTAACCACCATTGGCGTCAGCACTCTTCAGCAAACCTTGAAATGGGAAGGAAAAATGAGAGACACAAGATAAACTGAGACAAAGTTATACAATTTTGCAAAGGCACTTCAGTGACTTGTATTTAATTACCAGCTTGAGGAACATATAGGTGAAGGATGTCAATGTCAGATAGGTATCATCTTCTACTATTTTCCTCAAATCCTCAACAATAAAACATACTCAAATTATGGTATCCCAAAAGATATAAATGGAACATAACCCAAATATACCCCCCAGAATCCAGCTGGTGTAAACATTTATTGCATCTCAATTTCATTGGTTAACACATCAGTGACCTTGTGTGTTCACTAATGACCTTCAGCCAAAAAGGAGCAAACATGTCTTCTTGCAATTGTTCAGAGCCTTGGTGAGACCATACCTCAAATAGTTGTGCCCAGATTTGGTTTCTTTACTTAAGGAAGGATAAACCTGCCCGAGAGAGGGGAGCAGTAGAGGTTCACCAGACTGATTCCTGGGACAGCAGGATCGTTTTACAAGAAGCAATTGAGGAAATTGGGCTTGTATTCTCTAGACTATTGAAGAATTATAGGTGAATTAGAGTTGAAACCTGTAGAAGTCTTATAGGCCATAACAAGAAGATAGACTGTTTCCCCTGGCTGGTGTATCAAAACCAGGAGACATGGTTGCAAGGTGAAGGAGAGGCCAATTAAGACAAAAAGATGAGGAAGAATTTCTTCATATAGACGGTGAATATTTGGAATTCTCTACAGAATTCCAAACAGAAGAGTAGAATTGAAGTCATCAAGGTTGAAAACAATAGATTTCCGAATATCAAAGACGTCATAAGTGAAATTGAGATAGGTTATCAGCCATGAGCTAATTGAATGGTGGAGCTGGATTGAAGGCCTTTTGATGAAGCTGTCACATTTACAAGGTTATTTTGTCCTTGGGCTTTTTTTAAAGAGAGGTCGTAAAGGCAGAGGTGCTGAAATGTCTCAGAATGAGCAGAGTTTAACAATGGCAGGGGAGTGGCCAGTTCACCCAGTCCAGATTTTTCTAGTTTGGTTTAGATGCAGCAGAGAAGCTGCTAGTAGCAAGCACAGAAGCTACTGTCGCAAAAAGGTTCCATGCTTCAGCAGATTATTCTTGACTGGCTTCTCTCTCCTGCTTGTACGAACCTGTGTTTGAATTTACCTTTTGCCAAAGGATGTGTTTATGGGATGTTACAGGAATTGGAACAGCTCTTTAGTTAAGTTGCGGTATCGAGTCAGTTGAGTTTTCAAATAGTTCAGTTATTCTAAATTCTGCTTTCGTTTGTTTGTGTTTCGACAGTAGCGTTTAAACAAATTCTGTTTTACTTAAAGCTGAGTGGTTTGAACAGCTACATTACACCTGGAATATCCTCTCTACACCTGTCTTTAAAATAAGAATAAGTTAGGGTCTGGGCTACCTTCCTAAGAAATTTTGAGGGGGTCTGGCCTGGTCCATAACAGCCTGTATGACTGTTCACATTCTTCTGTTTTTATAAGTGCCTGATCTCAACCTCCATATGTCCAAAGTGGCCTTTTGTTGTTGCATTCACTGTGGTTATGTAGTTGCCCCTGTTAAGTAAGGGGTCCATTGATCAACCTTAACTTAGGTTAAAACAGTCTTTATTCCATGTACCAAAGCTCTTGGAATAGCTACACTTACCCTGTGTATTATATGAATATACACTTACCCTGTGTATTATATGAATAAAATCTATTTTTGTTAAACTGCGTACAAGTGACTTGTTTTTGTTTTGCATTCAACTCCCTAACTTGTGTCAAAACCATGCATTCTGAGTGAACTTTATGTAGGTAGGACAGCTGAAGGAAGTCAGAAAGAAAGACTGGAGAATGGCTGCAACAAGCAGGAGCTCCTTGGTATGAGAAGGTCACCTGAGACTGCGTGAGGCTTTGAGTTGAATCATCTGTTTTGCAAAGTTTTATAGTACAAGCTTTGAATTGTCTCATACCCTCATTTTATCTTGAAACAAAAACAGAAATTACAAGAGAAGCTAAGCAGGTCTGGCAGCAACTGTGGAAAAAAAGCAGAGTTCAAGCACTCTGCTTCCTCTTAATAGATGCTGCCAGATCTGATGAGTTTCTCCAGCAATTTCTGTTTCAGTTTTAGATTTCCAGCATGTGAGGTTCTTTGGGTCTTTCCCCCTTATTTTATCCATTCCATTTAGCTTTAACACAACTTTATTACAAACAAGACTCTGGCTAAGAGAACAGGTTTCTTGATTCAAGATAAACTTTTAATTGGAGATAGATTGGGGAAGTGGTTAGGATTGGCATGGTTCGACTTTTCCAAGTTATTCTGCAACTATTGTGGGCGGCACAGTGGCCCAGTGGTTAGCACTGCTGCCTCACAGCGCCAAAGACTCGGGTTCAATTCCCGCCTCAGGCGACTGTGTGGAGTTTGCATATTCTCCCCGTGTCTGTGTGGGTTTCCTCCGGGTGCTCCGGTTTCCTCCCACAGTCCAAAAATGCGCGGGTTAGGTGAATTGGCAATGCTAAATTGCCCGTAGTGTTAGGTGCAGGGGTAAATGTAGGGGAATGGGTTTGGGTGGGTGCGCTTCGGCGGGTCGGTGTGGACTTGTTGGGCTGAAGGGCCTGTTTCCACACTGTAAGTAATCTAATCTATTCTGATTATGCATCTAGACTGTCAGCCTTAAGTGTACAGACATTGGAGTGTGTCTGTTAGGGTGTAATTTCATCTTGATGTTGGGGTGCACATGGTCAAAGTTCAATCCAGATTCCATTAACTGTGAAGCCCTCAGCACAGAGATATGTTAGCAACTTTCTTACTCTGCAAAGAATTACAAACAGTAATTATACTGCATTGAAGCCACCCCCACCCAGCATTGTCCGTCTGACTCCTTCAGCATATCTTTACTTTCTTCCTTAACTAGCTTTGCCCTTAAGTGTGTCAATGCTATTCACTTCAACTACTGTGTTTGTCAGCAGCTAAATGTGATCTTTCACTTAAAGGTCAACTGCTGCCCAATTCCTTTGTATCTCAGTAAGCCCAAACATTATACACCAATTTATTCTGGGGTTCTACATTGTAATCATTTCGTGTCTCCTAAATTTCTTTCTTAGGCTTTTTTTTTAATGACTATCCTATGTCTCCTAGTTTTAGACTCCCTCACAAGTGAAAAAGTCTAATTGTAAATTCTGTGCAGCAGAGGGTGACCTAAGCCTGCTGTGAAAGCTGTGAATTCTGAATACCTGAAACAAAATCAAGGACTGGACATGATGCTGGGCTGCCTTCTTGTCCTTCACATCCCTGGTGTTCATCCAAGTTCCTTTTTCTGTAATTGACTGGTTTGCCCTGTATGTTTTACTGCAGTGTGTAACTCAAGATGAAAAGCTTTCACCCCTCTTGAATTCAGACTGATGGAAACTTGCAACAACGTTTGATAAAGGATTGAATCAATTGGCCCATCCATCAGGAGTACGATGTTCGGGCTTACTGAGCTTCCAAAGAATTGGTAGTGGTTGAACTCGAAATGAAAGGTCATATTTAGCTGCTGTCATTCTGGTTGCAAACAATACCATTTCTTGTGAAGCTGGGTTGACAATATTAGCCATGAGTGGAAAAGGAATCACCTGGGGATGCTGTGAGGAAACTAGGAGCAAAGTAGATCTTCACATCCAGCTGCTCTGAGTTTGCACCACTTTACGATAACCCAGTAAAGTGAACCTACAATCCAGTCCTGTGATGTAACTGAAATTGCAAATTGTAACTACTAAGTGTTCTGTTCAGTTAATGTAATTTAAATTCCTCTGGTAAATTTGAAGTAGTCCAAACATTGCTGTTCGTGTATGAACAGGCGCCAAGTTTCATTCATTTCCCTCTCTGTGTTCACCCTTCCTTCATTCTGTAACTGCCTCCAAAACTAATCATCTGAGATTTCGGTGCTCCTCCAGTTCTGGCTTCTTGCATGCCCATCATAATTTCCATCTTTTGCAACCACATCTTTGGTTGTACACTCTGGAATTTCTTCCTCAAACTTCTCTGGCTCTGTACCTCTCTTGTCCTTTATCTTTTACCTTTTCAAACATGCTTTTAGTCAGCTGTCCAAACATCTTTTTATGTTGTTTGTGCCAAATAACAGGTTCTGTGAAGCATCTTGGGGTGTTTTAGAACTTTAAAGCCACTATATAACTGCAAGGTGCTGTTGTTATGAGATTAAGACCATTGATTCATGCTGGGCACTGAGCCACTCTAACCAGTTGTCATCAGGTACCTTGCCTACAGTACAGGATTTTGTTCTGCAATCTCCTTCCAAATAGGGAGTCTACATGGCGAAAGAAGTAGCGAGATGTGACATTTTTATCCAGATGGATATATCTGCCAATGTGGAGTCCCATAAAACTGGCACTTTTTGTCCAAGCATTAGGATAAGTCAGCCAGGTGACTTAGGATGACTTGAAGTTTATTGAGAGGAACACAACGTTTATTAGTTACAATTGTTACAGATTCGGAGATGCCGGTGTTGGACTGGGGTGTACAAAGTTAAAAATCGCACAACACCAGGTTATAGTCCAACAGGTTTAATTGGAAGCACTAGCTTTCAGAGCACTGCTCTGAATACCTAATGAAGGAGCAGTGCTCTGAAAGCTAGTGCTTCCAATTAAACCTGTTGGACTATAACCTGGTGTTGTATGATTTTTAAAATTGTTACAGAGGTGAAGTGTCATTTCAACATTATAGCAAAGAAAGACTTTGTCTCAGATTATATCCACATCATTCCATTTGTTATGCAACAGGAAGCGAGTAGTATGTTATTATCATGTTATTTTTAATCCCCTTACACATTTGGGGATCTTTCTATCCATTCTCACCTGATCTGACTTAGATTGAATACCTTCCAGCTCTGCAGACACAATGGGCACCCAGTTTGCATTCCACTACAATAGTTGGCATGTGGGAGCGGCAGAGTGACAGCTCTCAATAAGACATATTATTCATCTTACAAATTATAGAAGACAGGCAAAGTGTCATGGGGGGGGGAACAATTTTCATTCCTATCTGGTGGTACCATAATGCTGGAAACAGGCTCCTGAACATCGGACATGGCATCATTTCTAATGACCTTTCTGCATGAGTAAAGTTTCATGTAAAACACACACACACAGACACACAAAGATCATGTGCTTCTTGCCAGAAATGACTGCAGCTAGGAAGAGTAGATCAGGGTTAGAGAAACCAGTCAATTGTTTGAACTGTATGCTGTATACAGACGTCTCAGGCTGGAAATGTCAGTCAACTGGAACAAATAGAAGTTCGATTCTGAATCAGGGACAGCACCATAGCAGAACCATTGACCAGTAATATCTTAAAACGCACAAGCTAATTTATAAAGTGTACATTCTTCTCATCCCCCCAGTACATGTACTGCAGAAGACTATTCAGGTTCTTATCTGGATTACAAATGAATAGTAAAGGGGGAAAAGAAAACACAAATTGCTGTTCGCAGTTTTAACATGCAGGAATTCCATCATAATATTCTGTATAATTGTGCTGAAATATCACTGTACTCACGATATGAAGAATTAGGTATACATCTGAATAGCTGAAATGAATACAGAGTCAGTGAATATTCCTTCTTTTTTGATACTTCCTTCCTTAATTCCATGCCTAAAATCCTAAAAAGAAAATCCCATAAAAAAAAACAAAAACTGAAGGCTCCCGGTGTTGTACCTTGTAATTCGCCGAGGTTCCATAAAACTGGGGGAGTCTCTTCTCCTTTTCCGAATTGGTGAGTAGCTTCTGGAGCGGCGACGATGTCTCTCAGCCTCAGAGTCATGATGTCTTGCTCCAATGTCACCATCTCTTTCTCTGTTACAAAGAGGAAAGGACATGGATGACCACACAAGCAGAATTTGAAGACACTCTCTGCCATCTCCAACTCCTACTCTAACTCACTGCATCTCATTTCATCTTGTGGTCAACTGTCCATAAATATTAATGCACCAGTTCCTTTGATGGGTAATTGAAAGCCCAAGGTGGAAATGAGCAATATATAATTATTTGAGCTCTGCTCTGTATTTGGTCAGATTACCTCAGCTAGGTGCAGGAATAATTAGGAGGGGATTGCTACAAGCTTGGAGAGAAGCAACTTAAAACTGCAAAAGATCTCACAACTCACCATTAAATGACAACTCTGGCAACGGGGGACGGAACGGAAGTGGACCTAGCTCTGATGTCCCCATAGATGAACAACCTGCTAACACTTAGTGCCCAAACTTGAACATGGGTGAGCACTTAGGCCATACTAAATTGCCCATAGTCTCCAGGGATGTGCAGGCTAGGTGGGTTAGCCATGCGAAATGCAGGGTTAGAGAAGGGGGATGGATCTGGGTGGGGGTGCTCTCCAGAAGGCAAGTGTGGACTTAATGGGCTGAATGGCCTGATTCCACACTGTAGGGATTCTATGATTAGGGGCTGTAACATGTTAGAACAATAAATATATCTGGTGATATTCAGTGTTCAAGCTGAAACAATTTTTCTACAAAAGCTGAACTAACATTAATGGAAAATCATAAACCAGGGAATGTTCAGTATTAGTTGTGCTGGGTAATGCAGTGTTGGGTTAATTAACTCTTTCAAGTCAGTATTCTATGGGTTAAAGATTTTTAGAAAATCGTAGAACTAAATAAATCATAACTTTTTAAAAAGACAGGTGATTTAAAATATATATATTGTGGGCTATTGTGCTGTTATCGGTGTTTCTGAGGCCAAATGTGGAAAGTGATAGAAACCAAATGGCACAATTCAGGAGAATCTAGAGTTGTAGAGTCATACAGCACAGACACAAACCCTTTGGTCCAACCAGTGAACGCTGACCATAATCCCAAACTGAACTGCTCGCACCAGCCTGTGCTTGGCCCATATCCCTCCAAACATTTATTATTCATGTACTTATCTAAATGCCTTATAAACATCGTAACTGCATCCACCACTTCCTCCGGAAGTTCCTTCCACGCACGAACCGCTCTTTGTGTTAAAAGGTTGCCCCTCACGTCTTCTTTAAATCCTTCTCCTCTCACCATAAAAATATGACCCCTGACCTTGAAATCCCCCACCCTAGGGGAAAGACACCTGCCATTCACCTTCCTTACAGCCCTCATGATTTTATAAACCTCTGTAAGTTTACCCCTCAGCCTCCTACGTGAAAAATGTCCCAGCCCAACCAGCCTCTCCTTATAACTCAACCCTCCATTCCCAGTAACATCCCGGTAAATCCCTTCTGAACCCTCTCCAGCTTAATAATTTTCTTAGTAATAAGTTAATAATAACAAAAATAATAACTCAGATTAGATTCCCTACAGTGTGGAAACAGGCCCTTCAGCCCAACCTGACCCTCCGAAGAGTAACCCACCCAGACCCATTTCCCTCTGACTAATGCACTTAACACTATGGGCAATTTACCATGGCCAATTCACCTAACCTTTGGACTGTGGGAGGAAACTGGAGCACCTGGAGGAAACCCACGCAGACATGGGGAGAATGTGCAAACTCCACACAGACAGTCACCCGAGGCTGGAATCGAGCCTGAGACCCGGGTGCTGTGAGGCAGCAGTGCTAACCACTGAGCCACCGTGCCACCCACTTAATAGTAAGTCATCTCACATCTCAGTTACAGTCTGACTAAGTGTTGTGATATCTTGCGCATAATAAAGCGGTGACTTCAGATTTACTTTAGGAAGTTGCACAAAATACAAAAGAACCAGTGCATTTTTATAATCCAAATACACTGCCTGAAAGAGTGGCAGAAATAGATTCAATAGTGATTTTCAATAGTGAAACCAAATACATACTTTCAACCAGCTAGCACAGGTCGAATGGGATGAATGGCCACTTTGGTGCCTCAACTGGCCCAGAGGTATGAAGCACCCTCCTGCCAGCACCCCTGCTGAGGGTAGAATACTCACAGAGGCAGGTAGGTATGTATAGGTGATAGGCATGGCATCTAATTCTATATGCTAACTGCTTACTACTACACCCCTGGTCTTGGCTGTAAATTTCAGCCATTTTTCTGTCATGGGTCAAACTGGGCAGCCTTTAATATGATGCAATTACTGTGCTGCTTCTATAATCCAGCAGAGGGAGGCAGCAAGCACTTTGTATGGCATTGTTTTGTATCAAGGTTAACATTTTGAAAAGTGCACAAAAGATATTTGAACATTCACAGAACTGCACTGCAGCAAACAATGGGACCTGATACCAACAATGACAAGGAATTCGTCATGTGTTTTATCAGATTTCAGTGCAGCTTTAGGACTACATTAGTGGAGTTGGGATCCATATGAGTAAATAAATGAAATGGAATAGATTTTTTAAAAAAAATCACGTTGTAAATTTGACAGAAACACAGAAAACACTACAGATACATAGTGAATACACACAGACACATTTAGGGAGGGAAAAGACAAGTTTCAAGTGAAGAACTGGAAGAAAGGTGAACCCATCAATAAGACAGACCAAAGTAAAATTAAGAGCATGGGGATTGAAGACAACACAAAGGCCAGCAACTATTCTCACCTAATGGAGGTGAAATTAACAGGATAACTGGCCAGCTAGTCAACTGGCCAGCTAGTCAGAGAGCTCATACGAAAAAATGTTTCCATTGGCAGGTGGGTCAGTAACTACAGGATTTAGATTTAACACAATCAGCAAACAATCCAGAGGGAAATGAAGACAAATGCTTTTACACAGCTAGATGTTATGATCTGGAACTCACTGCCTGAGAAGGTATTCAATAGGAATGTTCAAAAGAGAATTGGCTAAATAATTGAGGGGGGGAAATTGCAGGGTTATGGGAAATGTGCAGAGCCTTGAATTGATTGGATATTTGTTTCAAAGAGCTGATATTGGTAAGTTGGGCCAAATGACCTCATTCTGTGCTGTATGATTCTAAGAAAATGTGGAAAAAGTGGCTAATGATATAAGAAGCTCAACTTGGCAATGAAACATATTTAAAGTAAACTGATGATAAAAGCTACATGGTATGGCAGCCATAAAAAAAAGATAACATATAAGAAAAATAGCTCCCTACTTGGAGAAATGCATTGTACTTCATGGAATGGATGCTGTAAGTGCCTTTGTGTGCAATCTGTGGCAAGCTTTAACAGACATCACCTGAATCATGGTGTCAGGAATGTCAGCTGCAAAAGGTATGGGTTTTCAGAGCTATACGAGAGCCAGCTACTGAAAGAAGTAGTTTAAAACAAACAGCAATCTGCAACTTTGAATGACTAGTTGAGTCAAAATAGCTGTACATTTTCCACTCCTTACTGCTATGAAAACTGTGATTTATGTATGCATAATTAAAACATATGGCACAGTGGCTCAGTGATTAGCACTGCTACCTCACTGTGCCAGGGACCTGGGTTCACTTCCAGCCTTGGGCGACTGTGTGGAGTTTGCACATTCTCCCTGTGTCTGCGTGTGTTTCCTCTGGGTGCTCTGGTTTCCTCCCACAATCCAAAGATGTGCAAATCAGGTGAATTGGCCATGCTAAATTGTCCCATAGTGTTCAGGGATGTGTAGGTTAGGTGCATTAGTCAGTGGTAAATGTAGAGTAATAGGGTAGGGGAATGGATCTGGGTGGGATATGCTTCGGAGGGTCAGTGTGGACTTGTTTGGCCATATGGCCTGTTTCTACAATATTTAGGTCTTTGGTTTTGAGTTGTAACATATTGTTTTTCATGTATCTGAAATTAATAATTTACTTACAGTTATTTCTGCAGTCAAGGTAATTTATTTTAAAACCATTTTTGACACCTGGCTTTAGAGTGAATGGGTTTTTGTTCACTGTGAGCTTGCTTATTTTAGATTGTCTTGTGACCCAGCAAGGTGAATAATAGGGCATCAAGGTTTAATACAGACTTCTGGAACTTTCTTTTAGCAGAAGGAAAATAGCTTAGAGAAGGAGACTTTTGTTTTCTGTATTACTTTGAGTTTTGGGTAGTCCCGTGAAGTCCTTGAATAGGAGTGCTGTATTAGTCCTGTGTTCCTGAGAAGGGATGGATATACAGCGAAAGAGGTTACCTTTCAGCAAAGAGTGAGTTTACTCCCAGAGTACAAGTGTTGTATAGACCCCGAAGAGGTTACTTAAAGCTGATTACATTTAAGCTCAAATGCATAATGGCTCTATGAAGAAGCTATCTAAAGTTCCAGTCTAAACATTGATGTCACAAGTGATTTAAACCAATCAAAGTATTAGGTACAGGCACTCTGGCGTGAGTATTGAACAAATGATGTTTTCACTTCTGTACCAGAAATGTATTTTGTGTACCATACGAAAGCTGTTTTATTTCTTTTAAATTTATGAAGGGGTGTTTTGGGATTAATGTGATTATATTTTTACTGTTTTCAAAATCTTTGAACATATTTTATAAGTAGATGGTTTGCTTTATTCTATTATATGGTCTTTTCTTTTGTTAATAAAGTTCTGTTTTGTTCTGAAAGCAAAATCTGCAGAACTGTGCATGTACGTTTCAGTAAGAGATCACTTTGTTCAAACTAAACAAAATAAAATGTGATCTATCAACCCGGCTTTCAGTCTGGGATCTGACGTGTCCAGTAAGAATATCAGCTGGGATCATAACCAAACGAAAGGAGATATGAGACAAAACTGATATGTTTTCAACTCAGCAACAAAATAGTTACAAAACAACCTGAGCAAATCTAAGTGACCTTTCAATCAGTGCTGGAGAATAAGTGCTGCGAGCTGTCTCTCACTGAGGAGCAGAAAAGCCAGTCTGCAGAGATTCTGAAGGCCTTGAATACACACTTTGAACTCCATATTAATGTTACTTATAAACAGTATGTGTTCAACATCAGAGCTCAGCAGAAGAAAGAGACTACTGATCAATAAGTAACTACACTAATATATCTGGCTGAATCTTGAATTTGAGCAACCCCCCTCAACTCTATCCCTGTAACCCTGCATTTCCCATGGCTAACCTTTCTAGTTTGCACATCCGTGGACATTATGGGCAATTTAGTATGGTCAATTCATGCACTGGATTGTGGGAGGAAACTGGCGCACCTGGGGAAACCCACATGGACACAGGGAGACTGTGCAAACCCCACACAGACAGTCTCCCAATTCTGGAATTAAACCCATGTTCCTGGCACTGTGAAGCAGCAGTGCTAACCACTGAGCCACCCTGTCACCCCAAGGTATTGAAGCAAACTGAATGGTGCTACCTCAGATAGAGCAAGAGTGACTGGCTATTGTCTTTGCTTGTGAGCATTTTACTCAATACCTTTTGGAAGAAACAATGTGACAGTGGAGTCTAACAATAACCCAGTTCAAAGCATCTTCCTCAAACTGCTTCTATCTGCTACAAAGCATCTGCAGAGATCGTTACGCCTTTTGCAGAGATACCATCTGGACGTGACATACAAGCTAAGGAAACAGATGTACACTGCTGACGTACTGATGAGACCAGGGCTCCCATTGAAGAAAGGTGAGGATGCTAATACAGAATATGAAACTTCCCAGACCAACACATGAAACAACAGCTTGATATGCCCCTGGGAGTTATCCACCCAACAGAGATACTGAATCTGAAAGACAAGCTCCTTGCTCAAATCAAGCAAACTACACAACAACATGCAACTGCCCGAGTGCAGCAGGAAGCAATGCTGAAAGGATGGCCTGAAAGTATTAAAGACACAGTGGTTGTTATGAGATTATTTGGCATGTAGAGATGAAGTGGTAGCCCAAGATAGTATCTTGTACAAAGGACATAGTCACTACCCCTACTGAGATGAGAAGACATTTGCTGAAGTGCATCCATGAGATGAGTTTCCTCTCAATAAGGCAAGAGAAATGCTCTAATGGCCAAGCATGACCAATGAGATTAAGGAACACAACAGCCAGTGCATTGCTTAAAATGTGTAACATGTTAAGCAAGCTAAAGAGCCACCATAACATATTATCCCAGTCAGATCATAGCTCAAGCTTGTAGATCTCTTCACACTTGCTGGAACTGACTGTCTTATCACCATCAGTTATTATTTTGCAAGTTTGAGCAGCTGGCATCAATGACTATAAATGAGATTGTAGAATGCCTAAAAATACACTTCAGTCATTACAGCGTTTCCAGACGTTGTGATGAGTGACAATGTTCCTCAATTCATGATTGAAAAGTTAGGTCACTTCATGAAGGATTGGGAAAATTCAACGTCAGACATCAAAGGTGGTACAGTGGCTCCGTGGTTAGCACTGCCGCCTCACAGTGCCTGGGACACAGCTTCGATTCCAGCCTTGGGCAATTGTTTGTATGGAGTTTGCACATTCTCCCCATGTCTGCATGGGTTTCCTCCGGGTGCTCTGGATTCCTCCCACAATCCAAAGATGCACATGTTAGGTGAACTGGCCATGATAAATAGCCCGTAGTGTTCAGGGACCTGTGCATTAGGTGCATTAGTTAGGGGGAGTGGGTCTGGATGGGTTACTCTTCGAAGGGTCGGTATGGACATGTTGGGCCAATAGGCCTGTTTCCATACTGTAGGGATTCTATGAGTCTAAATTCACACTATCCTCAGTCAAATGGAAAGACTGTCAAAATTGCTAAAACACTACAAAGGAAATCTAATTCAGCACAGTCTTGTAAAAGGCAATTCTTGTGTGGAGAATCACACCTCCTGAAAGCATGTAAAGTAGGCTGGTCTAAAGGGTAAAGTCATGCTGCATCCAAACTATTCTTCTAAAAGGGAAGAAGCACTAAAACCAGAAATAGTGGCAGGCATGAGTAACAAAATCGAGGCAAGACGACAGTGTCAAAACTGTTTAAATCAATGCCGGAGCTGAAAATTTAAGAGCCATTCAAAGTGTAAACCTGCACCATTTTGAACAAGAGTTAGCCCACATGGCAACTTGGGACCTGTGCTGAGCAGTTGTCACTATGATTGTATACAGGGAATGCGGTCAATCAGATATATTGCCATTCACTTATAAGTAGATAGGATGTGCTTTCATTGCAGAAAGCTCATGAGGAAGATCTAACCACCTGCACAGAGTACAGATATCCACCGATCCTCAGCAACAGAAAGGGATCATCAGTGATCGTTACCATGGAAAAACCACTCTCCATAACTGGAAAAGGAACACCACCATAGGAAGAAGTCCATATCAGGGACAATCAATGACAGTGCATGTGCACACCATTAGGAAAGCTCCACGATTTAAAGCTATGCAAGCTATAAATATACAAAGGCTAACAAAAATGGAACTGACTGGAACTAACAGTCGTGATAATTTTCTTCATGAACATGTGGAACTTATGACTTAAAATGATAATGCAAGCCACTTTCTTGGGATAAAGGGGATGTTTAGTGAAACTTGCTGTACTGGCTGGCTTGCCATAGTCATGTGACCTGTCCCTCTGTTGTAAATGTCTTTGTGTGCAGTCTGTGGCAACCATCAAAATACATTACTTGACTGTGCTGCTTGTTCCACAATATTTTTAGTTGCCTTTATTTATCTTCCAGCTTGAATGGAGGCTGTACAACAGAGTCATTATTCTACAGGGTAGATAGACAAGCTGTGTATTTGTGGCACTGATGGTTTCTTTCCTCTTCCCTTGGCTTTGTAAAGCAATGTGTGTGAAGGTGTTAAATACTGGTGTCACAGTGGAATCAGTTTCCAGCAGCCTAGTTTTTCAAGGCTATGGGTGAGCCAGGAATGTAATGTTCTAACAAGCTGGCTTGGATAGCTTTTCTCCAGTTGGACAGAAAGGTCCAGGATCAAGGGCAAGTAGCAACCTTTAACCTTTTAGGAAGGAACTAGTTCTTTTCTGATTGTACTGAGTCTTCTACATTGAATAGATTAGTTGTACCTTGAATATGCTGGGTTTATTAATCGTATGTTTTGTCTTCCATTTCCTTACACACCAAAGATTAAAGACCATTTAATGAAGGTGATTTAAAGATCTTGTGCCATATACACACATAAACTAAGCCATGTTTAATTGTATTGAGCAGATTCAAGAGACTCTGACTGCATTTTTATTGTGATGCAAATTGTCAGTGCTTCACAGCTCCAAACATTTGCAAACTTATTGTCATATTTCTTACTACTATTTTGCTTTCATTCCACTTCCAACAGCCAAACTATTAGGTAGGATAGACAGCTCCTCAAACAAGGTGCAAATTCTAGTTTCAAGCAAAAATGAATGGATAAATTCAAAACTAGGTCAAACAATTTCAGGAGAATATGCAATCAAAGAATCCCTACAGCGTGAAAACAGGTCTTTTGCCGCATCAAGCCCATGCCAACCCTCTGAAGAGCATTCTCCCCACCCCCAAATCCTACAACCTTGCATTTCCCACGGTTAATTTACCTAGTCTGCACATCCCTGGACGCTATAGGCAATTTAGCATGGCCAATCCACTTAACCTGCACATGTTTGGAATGTGGGAGGAAACCATTGCACGTGAAGGGAATCCATATAAACATAGGGACAACTTGCAAACTCCACACAGGTAGTTGCCCAAGAATAGAATCTGACCCAGGTCCCTGGCACTGTGAGGCAGCAGTGCTAAACACTGTGCCACCCCAATATCCAGCAATGAAGTTAAAAGTGGCTCCTTGACTGCTCCAATTGACAAGACGAAAGAAGAAACTCAGACTGAAAGGAAGAATAGTAAGTTTGTTTCAAGTTGCTGTTTTAAACTGCTCTCCATTGAAGCCTGGCATTTTGTGGGACTGTGTTCACATTTTCGTGTTTGGAGTTTCATTTTCAAATTTTGTCATTCTGGGTGTCACATAGGGTCTTGTGACCTGATTAGTGCCATTTTGGAGTGGCCTCTCCCCTTCTTGACCCTACCCTCTTACTGACCTCTGCCTTGCTGCTGACTCTCCCTGTCACCAACCCTCACTCTCACTGTCAACCCTTCCTCTTACCATCTCTCCAGGGCTCACGATTTATCTCCTCAAAGTCAAAGTTACTGTTCTTTTCTCTTGCCATTCATCTCCAGGTCTCTTGCTCACAGTGGATTGGAGGTTAGGGAGTGAGAAGGTCAGACAGAGGGAAAGGCAGCAAGTTGGAGGGCCAGTGAGCAGGAACAAAGGCCGGCAGAGGATGCAGCAAGCAGGAGGTAAGTAGAAAGTTAGCAAGTTTCTTCTATAATTGGTGGATGAAATAGCTTTTCAAATAAGAAAATTTTATAATGTAGGAAATTACCAATGTATAGTATTTCAATTTACAGAGTATAGTGTTTTAACTCTGCTTTCTCTCCATAGATGCTGTCAGACCTGCTGAGTTTTTTCAGCAATTTCTGATACTGTTTCTGATTTCCAGCGTCCACAATTCATTGATTTTTTTTGTTTAAGATTTTGTTGGATGGCACGAACCTGGACAGCTCCTTGTGAGGCGATGACCGTGACTTGCTGCGCCCATCTCTCTTGTCATGGGATCGGGAGCAGGAGCATGACAGAGACCTGCTAGAGCTCCTGGAGCTGCTCTTGCGGCGAGGGCTGTAGGAAGAGCTCTTCTTCTTGTCCGAGTTGTGGCTGCTAGGCTGTTCACGTTTCCCTGGTGACCGAGTGCGGCTCTTGTTCCTGCTTGTGAAATGGCTTCGATGGTGGCGGTGTGGTGTCTGCCTTAACCTGAGATAATAAACAGTTTTTGTTGTTTTATCACCAAAGAAACAGGAGAAGGAAAAGGCCATCTGGCCAATCCAGCTTGTCCCATACAACCATCACATCTTGTACATTAAACAGACTTCCTAAGTATCACTGAAAATGCTTCAAGATTATCACCAGCAATGAAAGGTTAATCTTTTAGACACTGCTGTAATCAGACCAGGGGAAACATTGGGATATGAAAAAACAAAAATGGATTTCTTTATCATTTTCTTAAAGGAAATTATCACAATGTGCGTAATAAACCAAAATTCCTCTTATGGGTATATTACATCCATAATTACAAATGTGTCTGGATACAAATATGAAAGATATTTCATGCTGACTTTTGAATGTTTTATTGAGAAACTAATTTTCCTTCAGTATTGCAATCTGGTCGTTTGCAAAATTCTCACTGTCTTTCTAGCCAAAGAGGGCAGGATAGGAATTGCTTTGACAGGTCGGGCAGTATTGCATATTTGGTTGTGGAAGAGCAGACATTCTGGCTACAAGACAAGCAGGAGTAATTGAACCTCAAACATCTTTACCCTGAGGCTGCTGGCTACTAACCCAGGAGATCCTTCCTTGACCTGTCTACTGATACCTACATACTTCCCAATATGGAATCTCTTGGAATCAGAGAAAACTGTACCAAACGGATGAATCATTCAACGATGTGAAAAGTCATTACTGCATTTGGTTTATGTTCGGGTGGGTGTTTCCAAACTGTTATTGGTAATGTGTCAGAACAGTAGTTTAACTGGCCACACATACAGTTAAAGAACGGACAGAAATTTTGTCAACCAAAGGCAATGTATTGATCACTTCCTTTAGAAAAAGAGCACCAGTTGAATTCTTTAACTGTGACAAGTTTAAGAGTGTAAAGCATCATGGATGATGCCTGTAACTTCACAAATGATTAAACATAGTCAAGTGAGTCTTGAAAAGCAAAGTGTAATGCAGGGTCCTGGGATCATTACCCCTAATTTAGCAAACACCGGAAACTCTCCTTACATACATCTCAAGTAGTTGTTCATCACCAAGGGGGCTAGATAGACCCATAGAGTCATGCAGCACAGAGACAGACCCTTTGGTCCAACCTTCCATGCTGACTAGATTTCCAAAACTAAACTAGTCCCATTTGCCTGCTTTTAGGCAATATCCCTCTAAACCTTTACTATCCATGTACCTGTCCAAATGTCCTTTAAATGATGTAACTGTACCTGCCCCTACCGCTTCCTCTGATAGTTCATTCCTTATGCATCACCCTCTGTGTGGAAAAGTTACCCCTCAGGTCCCTTTCAAATCTTTTCCCTCTCACCTTAAAACTATGCCCTTTAATCATTGGATCCCTACAGTGCAGAAACAGGCCACACCAACCCTCTGAAGAGAATCCCATTCCCTTACCCTATTACTCTACATGTCCATTGACTAATGCACCTAACCTACTCATCCTTGCACACTACGGGCAATTTAGCATGGCCAATTCACCCTGAACCTGCACATCTTTGGACTGTGGGAGGAAACTGAAGCACCCGGAGGAAACCCACGCAGACACTGGGAGAATGTGCAAACTCCACGTAGACAGTCGTCCGAGGCTGGACTCGAATTCGGGTTCCTGGCGCTGTAAGGCAGCAGTGCTAACCACTGAGTCACCATGCCGCCCTTAGTTTTGAATTCTCCTACCCCATGTAAAATACTTTTGCTGTTCACCTTATCTATGCCCCTCATGACTTTATAAACCACTATAAAGTAACCCCTCAACTTCTTATGCTCCAGAGAAAAAAAGTCCCAACCTATCCAGCCTCTCCTTATAAGCCAAACCCTGTAGTCCTGGTAACATCTTGGTAAACCTTTGCTGCGCCCTTTCCAATTTAATGATATTCTTCCGATAGCAGGGTTACCAGAGCTTTATGCAGTATTCCAAAGGTGGCCTCACCAGTGTCCTGTACAGCTGCAATATGACATCACAACTCTAATACTCAATGCACTGACTAATGCAGGCAAGTGTGCCCAACATCTTTTTGACCATCTTGTCTACCTGAAACTCCACTTTCAAGGAACAACGTACCTGAACCCCAGGTCTCCCTCTATGACAACACTCCTCAGGACCCTACCATTAACTGTACAAGTCCTGTCCCAATTTGTTTTAGTAAAATGCAACACTTTGCATTTGTCTAAATTAAACTCCATCTGCCATTCCTCGACCCATTGACCCAGCGGATCAAGATCCCGTTGTACTCTTAGATAACTATGTTCACTGTTCACTATACCACCAATTTTGGTGCCATTCGCAAACGTACTGACCATGCTCCCTAAATTCTCATCCAAATTAGTTATATAACTGACAAACAATAGTCAACCCAGCACCAATCCCTACAGAAAAATGCTGGTCACAGGCCTCCAGTCTTGAATGTTGAAATAGTTTGGTGCTTCACCGTTGGATTTTTTTCCATGTTATTTTTAGTTACCTCGTTAATTCCAAGGTTTATCTGCCCCTGCCTGAGGCAGCAATTAGATGTGCTGTGGGCTCATTTTCCCAAGGCAACCAGCAATCCTTGAATTAAATTTCTGTGGCTGTGGAAAACCTCACAGTGCACAAAATGAGTTGTAAACATGCAACTGAAGGGAGAGTCACGGACATCCAGGGCTACTTGCAGTGCATTTCCATGTTTGATATTTTCCACCTTTCTCATTTTTATCGCCCCTCCACTCTGGGAAAGTGAAATTAATGTTACAAGTGGCTGTGTAGAGTAGTAGCATGTCATAGAAATCCAGTGGAAAATTCTGCAATCATTTTGATACTCAGTTTAATTTGATCACGTTGAGTATCTTTGTAAATTATATAGAGCGAAAAATAACACACTTGTCTGTTTGAACAGTGTAAAGAAAAATGTCTTTGCGTGCTTTTAAGTGAAGGTGGGCACATAATGTAGGAACCAAGATGGAATAATTCAAGCTGGATAAGAGGAAGCATGAAACTCTGGTTTGAAGTGAAGGGTTGTTCAGAGGCTCTGTGCCAGTGAGGGTGCTCCAATGCACACTGGCATAATGACTGAAAGATAATAGTTGGATAACTGGGGCAGGCTTTCCATTCTCATACATGGATACATTGAATCCATTATTTTAAATGAACAGAAAATCAGTCCCTGGTGGCTATATGGCACTCCTAACCTAATTTTCCTCATTTCATTGGGGTCTCAACGACCTAGTGAACCGGGTTTGGAAATCCTGCTCGAATATCTTCAAAAGAAAACTAAGAGTTACGGGACTTTGTTACAACAAGCAGAGATTAACCAGCATCTGATTTTGGGGGTGGGAGGCACGAGTGTTAATGTTCAGTTGATAATGTTGTTAAGGACATGTAAGTGATTGGTATTGTTGATTAGGGACTGAGAGCACAAATAGGGGCTCTTGTGGCCTGGGTTGAAGTCCCACCTTCTCCAGAGATGTGTAATAACAGGTCTGAACAGGTTGATTAGAAAATATCTGGGAACTCAAATAGACAGTCAGCTGGGATGCTGGGTGGATGGTTCGGAGGCGGTGATGTGTAAAGTTGTGTCCTGTAAATTAACCTACTCTCATGGAAAAGATCTGTGTCTCATTTTGTACTTCTTCACCCAGCTTAAATCCATTTAACAATGAGCTTCATGTTCCATCAACCCCTCACTGGAGGCTGTTTCCACACATTCGAGTGGGAAATTCACTTGACGAAAAGATTAGAGAGAGCAAGGAGAATAAGCAGAGGTGCAGGGAGAGAAAAGTATTACACTGCTTTGAATGAATACAAAATCTGGCCAGTGACAAAGAAAGATGTGAAATGTATGTGAATCTGGGTTAGAAAGAAAGTAATTGCATTTTTGCAATACTAGTCACACTTTCAGGATGTGACAAGTCGCTTCATTCAAACCCTCAACCTGAAATGTTAACTCTGCTTCTCTGTCCACAGTTGCTGCCAGACCTGCAGAGCTTTTCCAGCAATTTCTATTTTTGGTTCTGATTTACAGTATCCACAGTTCTTTTGGTTTTTATTACATTGAAAGATACCATTCTGCTCCAAAATACTGAACTGTAAGTGGGTGAGAGAGGTGCCATGGTGATGAGGTGAGGCTTGTGCATATTCAATTCAGCCAGTTTGCACTAGTTTCATATTTCATGTTAAAGACTGGGGAAATACCAGCATTGAGATAACTCAGAATGAAGAGCTGGTTATAAAATGGGATGATGCAAAAACCCTTAGATTTCTAGGCCTTACTAATTCCACTTTGTTTGTACATTTTTTTAGATTCTCTACAGTGTGGAAACAGGCCCTTTGGCCCAACAAGTCCACACCGACCCATTTCCCTACATTTACCCCTGACTAATGCACCTAACACTATGGGCAATTTAGCATGGTCAGTTCACCTAACCTGCACATCTTTAGACTGTGGGAGGAAACTGGAGCACCCGGAGGAAATCGACGCAGACACGGGGAGAATGTGCAAACTCCACACAGACAGTTGCCTGAAGCGGGAATTGAACGCGGGTCCCTGGCGCTGTGAGGCAGCAGTGCTAACCACTGAGCCAATAAAAGTCCAAGAACTATAATCACCTTGTGCAACAAGGCAAATATTTCAGGCATCAGTGCCAAAACTTCAATGAGAAAAACCTTATATCATGAAGTGGTGCCTAAGAAAAAGTGCACTTTAACATAACCCTGTATACGAGGCTATGCAAAGAGTTGGCTGGGTTTAAACTTCTCAGAAGTTTTTTGCTCATTGCCAACCCAACACAGATGAGTCAAAACTAACATGGCTATCATCAATTCAGGGCTGAAAATGTGTTGCTGGAAAAGCGCAGCAGGTCAGGCAGCATCCAAGGAACAGGAGAATCGACATTTCGGGCATAAGCCCTTCTTCAGCCCTTCTCCTGTTCCTTGGATGCTGCCTGACCTGCTGCGCTTTTCCAGCAATACATTTTCAGCTCTGATCTCCAGCATCTGCAGTCCTCACTTTCTCCTCCTATCATCAATTCAGGAACAATCTGCACAAAGTGAAGAAATGGATGGAATAAAGACTTGGTCCTTTTACATTTTGAGTGTGATTTGTATTGAATGTACGTCAGAACTATATGCCCAGCAAAGTATATTAATTCCTCATCTGGACAGATGTTTGGGCAACACCTCCCTTGGACAATGCTTGAGAACAGGGGCACTCTCTACCTGCTTAAACATATTATCCCATGTTATAGTAGATAATCGTGTGGCAGCAAAACATATCTATTGTTGTGGTTCTGTTAGCCGAACTGGGAATTTGTGTTGCAGACGTTTCGTCCCCTGTCCCCTGAACCTTCACCAGAACGAAGGACCCGATACCCAGCATGAGCAAAACCAATGTAGTATACAAAATCCCATGCAAGGACTGCACAAAACACTACATAGGCCAAACAGGAAGACAGCTAACGATCCGCATCCATGAACACCAACTAGCCACGAAACGACACGACCAGCTATCCTTAGTAGCCACACACGCAGATGACAAGCAACATGAGTTCGACTGGGACAACACTACTATTATAGGACAAGCCAAACAGAGAACAGCCAGGGAATTCCTAGAGGCATGGCACTCATCCACAGATTCAATCAATAAGCACATCGACATGGACCCAATATACCGACCACTGCAGTGGACAGCTGGAACTGACAACCGGAAGCGGCAGATTCAAACCACTACAAATGCCGGAGGAAAGATCACAGAAGCGCTTCACAGGAGGCTCCCAAGCACTGAGGATGTCACCTAGACAGGGGACGAAACGTCTGCAACACAAATTCCCAGCTCGGCGAACAGAACCACAACAATGAGCACCCGAGCTACAAATCTTCTCACAAACTTTGAAAACATATTTAACTTGATTTTCTGTTGGATTGCTTGACCAGACTGAACATCAGAATATGGATTGAACACAAATCATTTGCAACTCTTTGAGAAAACACTACTGAATCCAAATTTGCCAATTGCACTCACATTATTCTGCTGCATATTGTCAGGACTGCATTGTTCCATTTCAGGGCATGGGGTGGGGTGGGGGGATGAGGTTAAAGGTACGCACGGGAGAAATTGAAGTCATGGACATTACACACTTTCTTTCAGTCATTAGTACATCGCATGGATATAACTAGGGAGAGGTTGGCGATGTGTTCCTGACTTGGTCTTTGGAGGGGAATGTCTTGAGCATGGAGGACCATTTGGGGTTGTGGTGGGGGGCAGGGGGTGCTGGAAAACAGCACATCTTTTAAGAATCGGAAAACAAATGGAAGACTAACTTCTTTGCTCGCGTGCTTTTACTCCACCCTGACACGTGGTGCGACCGTGAGCGACTGCCGACAGATTCCGCAGAGTCACTGCTGAAGTCTGACTGGCTTGGAGAGCGTGGAGACCCTTTGTGAGCTGGTAGGGTCGGCTTCCGTCGGCTTGAGCCCCTATGTGTGGATGCTGACCTTGACCTGTGCTTTGCATGCCTGCCCTCGGTGGAGGATCTCCTGCTGCGGCCTGGGGACCTGGACCTGAAATGCCTGGAGCCATGCCTCGACTGCTTGGAGTCCTTGGCCTTGGGAGATGTCGACGCAGATCTGGGTTCTGCTCCTGGTGACAATGACCTGGAGTCCGTGCTCTGTAGCAGGAGAGAAAGACTAAACTTAAAGCCACTCTGACACAATAACAATGATATTTCAATTCTTGCCACATCCCTAAGACACAGCCTACGTCAATAGTTTATCTAACACAGTCCTCTACAGTGCAGCTCATGCAAGATTTTGCATGCAAACCAAAAATTAATTCAAAATAACAAACCTGGAATGGGAAAATAAACAAAAAATTAACCAGTCAACCGAAGATTAAGAAGGAACAGAATGGAATAATAAATAAATTAAAGAGTGAGCTCAATAGATCGCTGTATTTTTGAGGAAAGGACAAAGATTTTTTTAAACAATTCCTGGTTTTAAAATAAAACAAGGTGAAGATAGACAACTTGACTGAACAGCACAGAAATGGAAGGCAAAAATTGAAACAAAAATCCACAAATGTATTAATTATCACTCAAACAAAACCCTCTGAATAATACTCTGTTTTCTTTTTGTGCTTTTCCTGCAGAGAACTGCTCATCTGTCATCAGCGACCCAGATTATTAATGTATTTTTTTTGTACCCCCGTTTGGTTAACATACACTTACCAATCAGGTAGCATTTCCTCCATTAGTAGGTAAGGTGTGAGGAAAAAGGGAAAAGCGGGGCAACATAAGTGCATCATTAGAGTCACAAAATGCAAGAGAAAAAAAGACACAAAAAAGCCCTTTCCAAGTAGTGAAATATGAACAATGTATGAAATTAAGAATGTGCAAAGGAATTTATTAATAGTACAATAATGCAACTGCTTCAAAGCCTGAGTACTGATGCACTAAAGTAAGGCCAGTCTGGGGTCTCTGGGCTACCATTCCACAAAAGGGACATTTATATGTAAATATATACCTGTGGAATGTCAGATTTTACCTGTAAAGTTTCGGACAAGAGGTTATAGGAGACAAAGTGAAAGGCAGTATGTCTGCCGTTCCTTAAGTGCAGAGAATGAGCCTCTCCCAGTCTCTGTGACCTTTAGCATTCTTCAGGGCTGTACAGTGATGGGCAGAGGACTAGGTTTTCAGCTGATGTTAAGAACTGGTGTGTCCAATCTTCCCCCTTCAATTTTCAGTTCTGAAGTGTCAATCAGGTTTTGTACTTTGGTGTGGGGGAGTGGGGAGGCAATTGGATAGGAACTCTCCAAATTATTTTGATTTTGACACATTTCTCTTAAGTGTGGAATGGATATTGTTGGAAAAGTATGCTGGTTCCCTATTTTCTAGCCAGAGCTTAAGTTGGTGTAGTTTAAACCAGTTTCTTTCTTTGTTTTCCTGTTTAATTTGAGCCTTTTTGTAACTGCTCAGTATCTACCAATACCCTCATGGTGGATACTAGATTGCATAGGATTTCAATCTCTTTGCAATAAGACAATAGCATTTTTTTTCCACGGCCATAAATCACACTGGCCATTTGAAAAGCACCTTTACTGCAAAAAAAAATTAAAATCCCAAGGTGCCACACAGAAGAAAAGAAGGTGGCTGAGATCTGACTACACTGTACTGAGCCCAGCTGAGTTTTGGCTACCCTTACTGTGTGATTGTTAATTACTGCATTCCTGTAATGTTCTCCCATGTCAATGTGCACTTTGTGGTTCATTATAAGTGACCTGTAATCACACACTCAGATGAAGGTGTTGTGACAGCCATAAAGCACATTTCTCATTCTTCCTAGCATTTACTTTAGCTTTATCAGACCATTAAAATGACCACTATTTGGCTTAAGCACTTTATGATGTTGACTTCTGAGCACAAATAACCTGGTTTTGCAGGTAACATTTTAAAGTGTGCAATGTTTCATGTTTCAAATCTAAATATTTAGTAAGGAGATCAATTTTACTACTAACTTCAAACGAAGTAATACTTGATAACCTTTGAATAGATTTTATATTCTAAAATAATTATAGGAACAACTTTTAAATTTATTTTACATTAAATTCTAACCCCAGCCCCCCCATCCTTTAGAACAGTTTAACCTATTGGTACTGTGTGTTGGTCTCAATCAAATGCGTACTTCATCTAGCCACTGTAGGAGTGGAGGAATGGGGGAGACCATGTGAGCAACCCATGGGGCTCCACCTCTGCTTTGTGTCTCCCTCTTTAACCCTTTTGGCATGAGTGATATCAACATAAAGATTGGAGAATCGGTAGGCAAATGTTGGCACTTAGATCATTAATACATTGTAGCATAGTCACTTTAAGACTTTGTTATTGCATACTAAACTTCTTTAAAAAGAGGCAATTTATACACTCAATGCTAATTAGATTTTCAAATTTACATGAATGTAGACTAATTTGGAATCAGGAAAGCCATCTTCAGACACTGTAAGTGGATTGCATGATGGAGCAAACCCAAGTTTCTCATTAGTAGTAATACTCCAAAAAGAGAGCTCACTTGAGTTATAAATTCTTAAAGTTATTGATTGTCACTATAAAAGAAAGAGATGAAAAGAAATCAATTTATTTTTGAAGAAACAAACTGTTAACAGGGAAAACAGCACTGGTTTAAAGGATAAAATGGGCCTGACTTTGTGAGGAGATTGTGTTTTCATTCCCCTCATGGTTTAGTGTTTTGTTGTGACTCATCAGATAGACCATTGCTATTCTTGACCATGCTTCCAAGAGGTGCCATGATCCTGTTACAGTGACCATTTTCTCTTCTGGGTTTGCTCTCTTTCTCCTTCACTAGGGCCAAATTTAATCATCAGTTGAGAACATAACTAAAAAAGTCAACTCCACCATGTGAGGACATGTATTACAAGGTGACTATTCCAACCTTTTGTCTACTTGAGCTTCAATTTCCCATTTACGTAGTGAATCCAATGCTCAACTTTAATTTTATAATTCTGTACACTTCCTTCACACAGTCAATGAGTTTCGTGAATCACTTTACAAATTCCATCAGTCTTATGATTTGATTTCAGCTCAATTATTCACGGAACTCTTGTGGCTCCTGACATTGTGAACTCAAAAAATGTTAAACAATAAGTATCACGTCAGACAACTGGCCTTGCATTTACACAATGCTACAGTCAATTATCGATGAGTTTCCCCAAAATATTCAAAGAGGGCTAGTATCAAAGTTGCTGAGGAAAAATGTATTCTCTTGATTACCGTTTTTTTCCCAAACTGGACGTTATGTTTTCTAATCAGTGATGGGAACAGGACAAGGACTCCATTTCTAAATAACCCTTGTGTGGCTCATTTTCCAAAAGGACAGTAGAAAATGGAGGCTAAAGGTCAAAGGTTATGAGGGATGCTCATTATAGTCATATCTCACCCATTGCTTTTTCTCTATAAATTGAGTTTGTTTAAAGAAAATGACCATGCAGAGGTGCCCCAAGCAGGGAACTGAAGGGACTATGATAGCAATGATTCTGCTGAAGAACTGACAAAACACCCAAACGTCTTATATGTAAATATGGCCTTTGTCTTCTTTGATTTTTTTTTCCTTTTTGATTTCTGCAACTAGACAGGAACAAACAGCCACTATGTTCAGGGACACCATATATGTTAGTACAGCTACTGACAAAATAAAAACAGAGCAAAAGAAAATGATTTAAAAGGCATCATTCATGGATTAATGCTACAAACAACACAGAGATGCATCTTAACAACTCTACAGAACATGAAGGTCGGAAAAGAAAATGAATCCAGAGCAGGGGCTAACTGGAGATTTTATAATGAAACAGACAACCAAAGAAGTTTCTTTTTTAAATAAAAAGCAACAAAAAAAAACCCCAGAAAATGGAAATCAAATAAGATTTAACTTCAAGCCAGGGTGCTTTAACAGACTCATCTGCAGATGTGTTGCGTGCCAAGGCAAACAAATACCTACCTTCCAACCACAGATAGGAGTGCAATAACAAAAGAAAACAATATCTCCACATTGGAGTGCAGTATGGGAAAGAGACAGTGACTCTTTAGTAATGTGCCATTGACTTGATGCTAAGTGTTATTTTTTTCCTCTATTGTTCTTTATGCTCAAACATTGCAGCCATGATGTTTCATATGCAAAAGGTTCAGAAACAAAAGAATCTCATTAAACATAAATGTCCAATCACGTGCAGTGCAGTAACTTTACATGACAACTGACTAAGGAAAACAGAAAATGCACATTGGATTATATACACAAGGAAAAGCTCACAGGGAGGCAAAAGCACACAGAGCAGGAAGGGAAGCTGTCAATGAAAGGAATGGGTGGCAACCAGAACACCCTGTAGATATTCTGTCTTCAGGCTCATTAACCCTTGGAGGACTGTTTGAACATTTTCTTGTTAAAACTCACCATTCTCCCTATCTCTAGCCAAACAAAATGTACATCAATCCAATTTCCCTGAATGCAAACTTCACATCATGCCAATACAGGGTAGGGCTCTTTGGTACTCGTAACCAAAACTTACTCTGCCAAGCCTAATTGTACAAAGTCTAATATAGACAAGGTGGCGAAAGGCCGTCCTATAAAGGGGGAAGTTCAAAATGGATTTTTTTTTCCATCATTTGCATAGTAATCTGACAGCATAGGTTGTCTGCCCATTACAGAAGTTGCCTGTAGTTTATTCTGTTAAAATGTACAAACTGGCAGGATTTAGAAAGAGATAGTGGTTTGCGCTGGCACAGGCTTGACCAGACAGTGATGCTCAAAACTTTCTCTGTTCTTCTTACATGAAGTTTCCCTTCCTAAGATATACTGATCAAATGTAAGTGAAGCAAAAACTTAGCTTAATATTGTGAAAATGCAAAACATTGAGACCTGTGTTAGAGGGTTTCCTATGCTTTTAATTATAAATACCACGTGTTAACATCAAAATGATGCTTGTTGAATTTGTTTTGGCTTTCCAAAAGAAAATGTGCAGTACTCAAAGGGTTAATAGCCGTCACACTTGTAAAAACTGCAAGAGAAGTCTGGGGAGGCTATTAAATAAAGGGATTCAGTTAGGTCTATGATGTTACAGAAACACACATTAGTAGTTCAGAATTGTTATCAATCCTCACCTTGTGAAAAACTGGGACAGGATTGGCATCTTCAATATTAGCTTAACAAATATTTCTGGGATGTGGGTGCCATAGCCAAGGATGTCATTTATAGCTCACCCTTAGTTTGTGTAAGAAGAATATGGGGGACCTTCCTGTTGAGGTGTTGAGATGATGGCTTGCTAGGCCAGTTAAGAATATTCCAGAGTATAGTTAAGAACACCTGAGGTGGTGTGTGGGACTAATGTCAGATTTAGAAATGATTTGGTAAAGATGGCAGGTTTCCTTCCTTTAAAGAATGTGACTGAACCTATTGGTTTATTTTCAGCAACAATCTAACTGCCTCATGGTCACTTATTACTAACTACACAAGTCATTTAGGGGTCTATGTTTGTTATCATCATTGCTCTTCAAAGTTACATTGCTTTGTTACTTATGTACATTGTGATATTACCATTTGAAACTTGTGCCACGGACCAGAGGATAGTGATTCTATTTAAACTGGAAATTGACAAGCTTTTTTTAAAGTTACTTCTACTTCCATCCATGTTTATCTGCTGAATGTAATGTTAATGGCCCTTCTCTTCTTCAGTAAAGTTTTTAGATGTCAATTGTATCCATTTATTCCATACATACCTACATGTAATTCGAGGTGGGGATTGAGGGGAGGGGGGGGGTGTTGATTAACTCAGTTGGCTGGATAGCTAGCTTGCGATGCGGTGTGATGCCAACAGTGCAGTTCACTTCCTGTTCCAGATGACATCACCATGCATCTTCTCATCCTCATCCCTGCCTTCAGTTAAACCACTACCAGTTGTCCCTCTCTACTGAGAGAGCAGCGCTATGGTCTTGAGGGACTATGGCAATTTTACCTTTATTTGTAATGAACTATGCCAGCATTGGCTTTAATGTTGCCAGTACCATGTGAATTGAATAACTGGAGAATCTTGATGGAAGATGGTATTTTTAGCAGCCATGCTATATGTCTGTGCAAGCGAGAGTGAGTGGCCCATTAACTCACATCACCAACTTAGGGATGAGCTGGTGATTATGGTCACTCTGCTATCATGCTTATTATTTCTATGATGTGAATTTGTAAAGCTGAAATTACTGTTAGCAAACTATGAAAATAACTATATTTGAGACCTTAATGTATTTTTTACAAATACTATAATTGGAACTTCTTCCCAAAATTAATTTCCAGTTGGATCACTGTGCTAACATTTTCAAAAGTTACCTCTTGGGTTTCTAAGGGAGGTTTCTGAGATTAAACTGGTCAACATTAGATTAATGACTATCATTAACCTGCTTATCTTGATGCAATTTTTCAAATAGTAACTGTGTTAAAAATTAAAAACAATTGTAAAGAATTTCAATTTGATTTATTTTGAAACCAAATGGTTTGAACCAGAAATCCATTTGTGTTGACCAGTACAGAGAATGATCTTTAATAAAATTAAGAATAATTTTAATATGCACTTGAACAAAGCCAATGTTTTCTACCTAGGTTCCGTGCAGTAAATTGGCTTGATTGATGTACGTTAATTTGTAAATGATTTCCCCAGTTATCTTATGTTGCTTTGTAATTGCACAGGTACTTAGCAATCTGTTTGTATCAAGTTTGGTTTTGGGTGAATAACATTGTGATAATAATGACTGGGTAGCAGAAACTAAAACTGCACTGACCCCACAGTAATGCATGCAAGTCCTGGGCCATGCAGGGTGAAGGACTGGGCTGGGTTCAGCTTGCCACATGAAGGAACTGACTTGATGTAATAGACAAATAGGAATAGCTATTTTCAATTTCACGTTCGCTAGCAGGTTTTAGGTATGTTGAGAGGAAAACACATTGTCAAATTGTTACATGCCCTAATTTTTCAGACCTGTGGCCAGTATCGTCCAGAAAATTAGACCAATAGGAAAGTTTTGTGGCATACCAGCAGACACTCACTGAAAGTACCACATTCACATGAGACGAAGATCTTCCTGCTGGCCACCAGCAGCTATAAATAATATTTGTACTTCGTGTTTTGTAAAATCTATAAAACCTTGAACACCCACTGAATATTTTTCCTGCACTACGCAGGATAAAGGTGGAAATTGGTGTGTTTCAGCAAAAGAAATCAGACTATAATTGGCTGAGCCACATTGATTCAAAGCAAATCACCCACAACAATCAATAACTATTACCTTACCTGCAAGGAGTCATGGAATAACATAAATAGATACATTTCAGTTAGCACTCTACTTGATGGAAAAGGAAAGCGATCAAATCTCTTTTATGTTTCATTTTAATCCCATGCGGATTCCAAATCATATCCTTTAAAAATCCTCTTGTAAAGTCTCTCATCAGTTGGTATTTGAAGTGGATTTGTCTCCATTGCTTCAGCCCCCTCGTCTATGACTGATATGGCACCTTTTGAATCAGATGTCTAAGAAAAATCCAAGAAGAGAACCCAGGAGACGGGAATTTTTGGAACTGGACTCAGATTTCCCTCTCAGGATGTGGATATAGTGGTTAATAATCTTGTAAGTATCAGTTGAACAAAGTTCAGACTTGAGCCCTAATTCTACACCCAGCATATACTTGTGAGGTTCTGCCCCTGACTGCAAGTGGCAAACCTGGAATGAGGAGTTTTCAGATTTAGCACTCCCAGAAGGGACAAATGGATTTAGCTTTTGACAAGATTTGAAATGAAGCGGCTCTTGGGTTTATTGTGTCTGTTCTGTTTCTTCATGCAAGTCTCAAGCCTTAATGTTTGAGGCTTGCATAACTGTATTATGCAATTATATTTTCATGCTGGAGATTTTTGAAGATGTTATTAACAGAATAGATAAGGAGGAGCTAGTAGATATGGCGTATTTTGATTTTCAGAATACTTGATAAGATCCCATACAGGTTACCATAGGATTGCGGGTAATATACTGGCATAGATTGAGGACAGAAGACAGAATAGGAATAAATGGGTGATTCTCCTGTTGGCAGGCTGTGACTAGTGGGGTACATAAGGATCAGCCCCCAGCTAGCCTGCAATCTACATCAATGATTTGGATGCGGGGATTAAATGTAATGTTTCAAAGTTTGCAGATGACATATACTTAGGTGGGAAATTGTAATGTGTGGAGGATACTAAAAGGCTAGGGTTGGGGTTGGACAGGTTGAGTGAGTGGGTTAGGATATGCAAATGGACCTAATGTGGAAAATTAAGAGGTGACACACTTTGGTGGGAGGAAGGGAGGTGGCAAAGTATCTTTAAATAGTTAAGAGATTGAGAAGTGCTGATTTCCCCCAAAGCGACCTGGGTGACCTTGTTCACAAGTCATCGAAAGGTAACAGCAAGCAATTTGGAAGGTAACTGGTATGCTGGTCTTTATCACAAGAAGATTTAATTTGTGGACGGCACGGTGGCACAGTGGTTATCACTGCTGCCTCACAGCGCCAGAGACCTGGGTTCAATTCCCACCTCAGGCGACTGACTGTGTGGAGTTTGCACATTCTCCCCGTCTCTGCGTGTGTTTCCTCCGGGTGCTCCGGTTTCCTCCCACAGTCCAAAAGATGTGCAGGTTAGGTGAATTGGCCATACTAAATTGCCCGTAGTGTTAGGTATAGGGGTAAATGTAGGGGTATGGATGGGTTGCGCTTCGGCGGGTCGGTGTGGACTTGTTGGGCCGAAGGGCCTGTTTCCACACTGTAATGTAATCTAATCTAATCTAAAAAAAATCTAATGTAATCTAATCTAATCTACAGGAATAAAGATGATTTGCTTCTTTTCTGCTCCGTGGTCTAGTAATAGAGAAACAGGCTAATGTGAATTCAATTTAAAAAAGAGAACAAATCGTTATATAAGATAATCAGAGGGTTAAATCGCGTGGACAGTGAGAGCCTTTTTCCTCCAATGGAGATGGCTAGCATGAGGGAACATAGCTTTAAATTGACGGGTGATAGATATAGGACAGATGTCAGAGGTAGGTTCTTTAGTCGGAGAGTAATAGGAGCGTGGTACACACTGCCTGCAACAGTAGTAGACTCGCCAACTTTAAGGGCATTTAAATGGTCATCGGATAGGCATATGGACGAGAATGGAATAATGTAGGATAGATAGGCTTCAGATTGGTTCCACCGAGGGCCAAAGGGCCTGTACTGTGCTGTAATGTTCTGTTTTATTGGCCACATGGTGACTTTATAACCACTTGCGATTATTGTAAAAACTAATGGCTCACTAATGTCCTTTCAGGATGGAAATTTGCCATCCTTACCTGGTATGACATATACATGACTCCAGAACCACAGCATGTGCTTGACTCTGAAATGCCTTTGAAGTGGCCCCAACTACTCAATTCAAAGGGCAATTAGGGATAGGCAATAAATGCTGGCCCAGCCAGTGATCCTCACATCCCATGAATGAATTTAAAAAAAGATCCTTGTTAAGACAGCACTTGGGATATTGAGTTCAGTTTTAATCTTCTTATCTAAGGAAGGATACGCTTGCCAGACAGGGAATGCAGAAATGGTTTACCAGACTGGGATGATGGGACTGTCCTATGAGGAGAAATTCCCTGGAGTTCAGAAGAACGGGAGGTAATCTAATTGAAACATCTTCTTAATTCTGAAGGAGCTAGAGAGATTGGATACAGAAAGGATATTTCACCTGGTTGGGTGGGAGGGCTAACCTAGAACCAAGGAACACATTCTCAACATAAGGGGAAAGCTATTTAGGACTGAAATGAGGAGAAACTATTTAACTCAGAGAGTGGTGAACCTTTGGAATTCTTTGCCCCAGATAACCATGAAAGAGCAGTTTTTAAGTTCATTTAAGATGGACATCAAGAGATATATGAATGGCACAGCAAACAGGTTGAAGGGGCTGAATGGCCTACTCCTGCTGCTATTTTGTGTGGTCCAGAATTTAAATCCAGCAATAGTGAAAGGACGGTGATATAGTTCCAAGTCAAGATGGTGTGGCTTTGAGGAAAACTTGCAGGTAGTAGTGTTTCCTTGTATCTGTTGCACTTTTCCAGCTGGGTAAGAGAGATCACAAATCTGGAAGATGCCATCAAAGAAGGCTTGGTGACTTAGTGCAGCCTTTCCTGTATATGATGTACACTGTTGCCACTGAATATTTGAGCAGTGGATGGGTGCCAATCAAAGTGAGCTGTTTTACCCGAAATGATGCAAAGGTTTGGCAACCTGTAGATGATGGGCAAGTTTTTGGGAATGAGGACGTGAGTTACTTGGTCCAGAATTCTCAGCCTTTGACCTGCACTTGAGTGACAACTGTCTGATAAGCAGTACCAGACTGTTCTGGGAACTCCTCAGCATAGCCTCTACTGAGAGGGTGAGGCAGGACAGTTGGTTGTATCACTTCTCTGCTACTGTATTGAGGATTGGTTGGATAGATCAACCAATGGGTACTGACTGCCATACTTAACAAAATTTAAAAAAAAACTAGAAATGGAATTAAGATTTATTTTCCATAAGCACCTTTCCAACTTGTTGAGGCATCAGCAGACCAACTAGGGCATTATTGGTTTTAATTATTACACGATCTTTGCAGTTTCTATGTTCCTATCTACCAGTCTCTGCGGTTATGTAATGTATGTTCGAATTGTTTCAATCAATGACTATCCACATATATTTGCTCAGGTGGTTTTTTGGTACTGATGAAAAAATATAAAAGAGGCTTTTTACAACTTTACGTTGGAAAACACCTGGTTGGGAGTGAATTGCTTATTGACCTTGATCAACATCACTTTTGGGGGGGTGTGATTTGTCCAATACTCTTACCAAGTGCTTGCAGAAATTTATTGAACGAGATTTCTTTCAAAACGGAAGAGGAGAAACTGCAAACTGAAGAGTCTACCATTGGAATACGGGCATGTTGGTACACTGGTGTATTGGAATACAAAACACTGGCATGTTGATTCACTGACAAATTGCAATAGTCATGCAACACTACTAGATCCTAATATCTCAGTTAATTATCAAATTACTGGGCTGCAGAATGACCATCCTTACTCAGACACCTATGCAATAAAGAACAAACTGAATAGAGCTCCTTGATAAAGCATTCTGGTGAGGCCTGTATAAGGAGAAAGTAAGGACTGCAGATGCTGGAGATCAGAGTCGAGAGCGTGTTGCTGGAAAAGCACTGCAGGTCAGGCAGCATCAGAGGAGCAGGAGAGTCAATGTTTCAGGCGTAAGCCCTTCATCAGAAATGTGGGGCAGAAGGGGGCTGAGAGATAAATAGGAGGGGGGGTAGGCAGTCAGAAAGGTGATAGTTAGATGCAGGTGGTGGTGGTGATAGGTTAGATTAGATTAGATTAGATTACTTACAGTGTGGAAACAGGCCCTTCGGCCCAACAAGTCCACACCGCCCCGCCGAAGTGCAACCCACCCATACCCCTACATTTACCCCTTACCTAACACTACGGGCAATTTAGCATGGCCAATTCACCTGACCTGTACATCTTTGGACTGTGGGAGGAAACCGGAGCACCCGGAGGAAACCCACGCAGACACGGGGAGAACGTGCAAACTCCACACAGTCAGTCGCCTGAGGCGGGAATTGAACCCGGGTCTCCGGCGCTGTGAGGCAGCAGTGCTAACCACTGTGCCACCGTGCCGCCCACTATGACTGAAAGGTCTGAAAGGAGAGCGGAGTGGATAGGTGGGAAGGAAGATGGACAGGTAGGACATCTCAAAAGGGCGGAGGGTTGTATCTGAGATAAGGTGGGGGGAGGGGAGATGAGGAAACTGGTGAAATCAATGTTGATGCTGACTGGAGGGCCCCAAGGCAGAAGATGAGGCGTTCTTCCTCCAGGCGTCAGATGAGTTGGATTGGGTGGTGGAGGAGGCTCAGGACTTATATGTCCTTGGCAGAGTGGGAGAGGGAGTTGACATGGTCAACCACAGGGTGGTGGGGTTGTTTGGTGCATGTGTCCCAGAGATGTTTTCTGAAATGTTCCGTGAGTTGGCATCCTGTCTCCCCAATATAGAAGAGACCACATCAAGTGCAATGGGTACAAGACTTGAGGTGCTTGCATGTGCAGGAAAATCTCTGACAGATGTGGAAAGATCCTTTGGGGCCTTGGATGGAGGTGAGGGGGGGGGTGTGGGTGCAGGTTTTAAACCTATTGCAGTGGCAAGGGAAGGTGCTGGAAGTGGAGCGTGGGTTGGTGGGGGGTGTGGACCTAACGAAGGAGTCAAGGAGGGAATGGTCTCTGCGAAATGCAGATAGGGGTTGGGAGGGAAATATATCCCTGGTAGTGGGGTCTGTTTGTAGGTGGCAGAAATGGCAGAAGATGATTCGTTGTACCCGGAGATTGGTGGTTGAAGATGAGGACCTGAGGGGTGCCTATTCTTGTTGTGGTTGGAGGAGTGGGGTTCAAGGGCGGAAGTGCGGGAAGTGGAGGAGATGCTGGAGGGATTGTTGACCACGTGGAAGGGGAAATTGCGGCCCTTGAAGTAGGAGGCCATCTGAGGTGTTCTGGGGTGGCATTGCTCCTCTTGGGAGCAGATATGGTGGAGGCGGAGGAATTGGGAGTAAGGGATAGCGTTTTACAGGAGGGGTTTGGGAGGAGGTATAGTCCAGATAGCTGTGGGAGTCAGTGGGTTTGGAGTAGATATATGTATTGAGTTGGTCGCTGGAAATGGAGATGGAGAGGTCCAGGAAGGGGAGGGAGGTGTCTGAGATGGTCCAGGTGAATCTGAGGTCAGGGTGGAAGGCATCAACATCAATTTCACCAGTTTCATCAGCTCCCCTGACCCCACCTCATCTTAGATCCAACCACCCAACTCTGCACTGCCCTCTTGAACTATCCCACATGTCCATCTTCCTTCCCACCTATCCGCTCCATCCTCCACTTCGACTTATCACCATCACCCCCTAACTGATCCACCTGTAGTCTTCCAAGCTACCTTCCCCCAGCTCCACCCCCCTCCTATTTATCTCTCAGTCCCCTTTTTCCCATGCCCCCACATTCCTGATGAAGGGCTTCTGCCCAAAACGTCGACTCTCTTGCTCCTCGGATGCTGCCTGACCTGCAGTGCTTTTCCAAGGTCCCACTTTTTGATGACAACTGAGGTCTGTATACGTCTCAAACACCAGTAGCATCAGGGGAATGATCCATATCTTATGCCATGAGCATTTTAAATACCACCTCATGTTCCATCAAATAAAGTATTATCTGTCATGTACCCAGGGAAATAATATATCTGTCTGCCGTTCCAGTTATTGAAATACATTTGGTACAGAATACCATTTCACAACTTTTTTTTTAGGCATACATCAGTACATTGAAAATGGTGGCAGATGAGGAATTACCAATAAAATTAGTGATTTCTATCTGACTGGCTGTAGCCCCTGGATACTCCCTTCATTCACTATCATGTGCCTTCAGATGGTTTCTCTTGTATTTTGCTTCACAGTAAATGAACGATGGATTACATGAAGCACTAGACCATGTGACCCTTTCCTCCCTTGCACTGAAATGAGGCAAATAGGTGTTGCATAATGCATTAGTGTAGATGTAATGTTATTGGGAAAGGCTGCCAAGCCAGACTTCTGCATTTCCCCAGAGAAGACTGTTGTTTATTAGGGTGCGAGGACAGAATGCTCTCTGTTGAGCCGCTGTTGCAAAACCAGTTGGCAGCTCATGACAAAAAATGTCTGCTCCATAGAATGATAGAGGAGGCCATTTAGACCATCATTTTACCCAGATGACATTTTGGAAGAACTATCTAATACGTTCCACTGCTGTTATGCTTTACCCTCAGCCTACAAAGTTTTTTTTCATTTTCAAGACTGCAAGAGCATTTATCGAAATCTCGTTTTGCACTTTTTTTTAACCTACTTCCAAACCCCTATTGAGCGCACACTCCAGAGAATAACAATTCCTGCTGTGGATTGTTTCTTATCCTAGTCTCTCCCCTGGTACTTGTGCTTTGTCAGTGGAAAGAATCCTTTCTCATTTACTCCATCAAAACCCTTCAGAATTTTGAAGATCACTATTGATTTTCCCCTTAACCTTCCCTCCCGAAGAACAATCCCGAATTACTTATTTCACAAATGCCAAAAGATGCAAAATGTCACTTCTCATGTTTAGTAAAAAAATCGAATTTTTCTGACTAGGTCTACTTTAGAATTCACTTTAGCTCTCTCTATATCTCTACTTTATAAGAGTCTTCAAATTATACTCCGTTGAATTCATCTCCAGTTCAGTCTACACTTTCCAGAATAGTGAATGCTATTTGTAGGGAGTGAAGGGAGCTCTACACATTCTCTGCGAAATTACAGCCTTTTGGAATTTGGGTTCTCGAGTGCTTTATTGCTACAAGTAATTATTGGTATTTAATGATTGCACAATGCAGCTCAGATGGAAATGAGAAATCGAAAACAATGGTGGACAATGGAGAGCACACACAAGATTCTGAGCAGAAACTGACTTCACAGCTCCCAGAGAGACCAAGAAAAAGAGAGAGAGAGAAAGCAAAAGAAAGAGGGAGAGATAAAGCAGAGAAGGGAAGGAAAAGATTACGTACATCCTGTGATCTGTCTGGAGGATGCCTGTGCCTTGGACTGTGCCTGCCATTCCACGAAGCTCCCTTGTGCCCGTTCTGCCTGGGAGTCACTGATCTGTTGTGCCGGGCTCGCAGCGGGGATTGATTGGGACTGGATCGAGCACAACATAGCTTCCGCCCATTAGTATCGTTCCTGGGGCTCTGCCTGGGCACAGCACTCTGCTTGTTCTTGTTGTATGATGTTCTGCGCTCAGACGGTGGGCTGTGGCAGCTGGGAAAATCAGAAAAAAATAATCAGTGACTTTGGTTAGGTGGGACCAACAGGTCCGCTTCCAGCAAATCAACCGTGACCACTTTAGTCAATGAATTCAATTCACGTCGACTTGGGATTTTCAGTGATTTTTTTTGCAGTGTCTCACCACTGGGCTGTTTAAATTGCAGTTTCAAAATGGCATCAATTATCTTCTTTATGTGAAACCATTTGAGCCATAGAGAGCAGAACTGAAGAAACCATGAATGTCATTACAGACAATTAATTTTCTTTGGGGGTGAGCTGAACCTGAACCCCTTGGAAAGACGGTGGAACATCAAGTCAAGAGGAAGAAGGAAGATTACTTAAGGTTGAAGAGGCAAAGATCAGACAGGGCTCTAGAGGGTTACAAGGTAGCCAGGAATGAACTGATGAGTGGACTTAGGAGAGCTAGAAAGGGGCATGAAAAAGCTTTAGTGAGCGGGATTAAGGAAAACTCTAAGACATTCTACACATATGTGAGGAATAAGAGGATGGCCAGAGTGAGGGTAGAGCCAATCAGGGATGGTGGAGGGAACTTGTGCCTGGAGTCGCATGAGGTAGAGAAGATCCTTAATGAGTAGTTTGCTTCAGTACTGACTGCTGAGTGGGACCTTCACGTTTCTGAGGACAGATACATTAGAACAGATTGATGATGGGAAGGAGGATGTGCTGAAAAATTCAAAAACATAAGGATAGATATATCCCCTGGATCAGACAGGATATACTTGCGGAACGTTTCAGAGAACACCTCTGGGACACCCGGACCAACCATCCCAACCACCCCGTAGCCCAACACTTTAACTCCCCCTCCCACTCCACCAAGGACATGCAGGTCCTTGGACTCCTCCATCGCCAGACCATGGCAACACGACGGTTGGAGGAAGAGCGCCTCATCTTCTGCCTGGGAACCCTCCAACCACAAGGGATGAACTCAGATTTCTCCAGTTTCCCCATTTCCCCTCCCCCCACCTTGTCTCAGTCAAATCCCTCGAACTCAGCACTGCCTTCTTAACCTGCAATCTTCTTCCTGACCTCTCCGCCCCCACCCCATTCCGGCCTATCACCCTCACCTTGAGCTCCCTCCACCTATCACAATTCCAACGCCCTTCCTCCAAGTCCCTCCTCCCTACCTTTTATCTTTAGCCTGCTGGACACACTTTCCTCATTCTTGAAGAAGGGCTTATGCCCGAAACGTCGATTCTCCTGCTCCTTGGATGTTGCCTGACCTGCTGCACTTTTCCAGCAACACATTTTCATCTCAGACAGGATATACTCTAGCTTATTAGAGGAAGCGAGGGAAGAGATTGCTGTGCCTTTGGCAATGACCTTTGCATCCTCACTGTCCCCTGCAGTAGTGTTAGATGATTGGAGGTTAACAAATATTATTCTCTTGTTCAAGAAAGAGAATAGGGATAATCCGGGAATTACAGACCAGTCAGTCTTACGCCAGTGTTGGACAAATTATTGGAGAAGATTCTGAGACAGGGTTTATGATTACTTGGAAAACAATAGTTTGATTAGAGATAGTCAACATAGCTTTATGAGGGGAAAGTCATGTATCACAAGATTTATTGAATTCTTTGAGGATGTGACAAAACACATTGATGAAGTGGATGTGGTATACATGGATTTTAGCCAGGCGTTTGCTAAGGTTCCCCATGGTAGGCTCATTCAGAAAGTAAGGAGGTATGGGATACAGGGAAGCTTGGCTGTCTGGATACAGAATTGGCTGGCCCATAGAAAACAGCGGTGGGTGGTAGATGACCAGTGGAGCTCGGTGGGTGGTAGATGACCAGTGGAGCTCGGTGACCAGTGGTGTTTTGCAGGGGTCTGTTCTGGGACCTCTGCTCTTTGTGATTTTTATAAATGACTTGGAGGAGGAAGTGGAAGGGTGGGTTAGAAAGGTTGCTGGAGTTGTGGATAGTGTGGAGGGCTGTTGGAAGTTGCATCGAGACATTGACAGGATGCAGAACTGGACTGAGAAGTGGCAGATGGCGTTCAACCTGGAAAAATGTGAAGTCATTCACTTTGGAAGGTCGAATTTGAATGCAGAACACAGGGTTAAAGGCAGGATTCTTGGCAGTTGGAGGAACAGTGGGATCTTGAGGCCACATTCATAGATCCCTCAAAGTTGCCACTTTGCCAGGTTGATAGGGTTGTTAAGAAGGCATATAGTGTGTTGGCTTTCATCAGCTGGGGGATTTAGTTTAAGAGCTGCGAGGTTATGCTACAGTTCTGCAGAGTCCTGGTTAGACCATACTTGGAATATCGTGTTCAGTTCTGGTTGCCTCATTATAGGAAAGATATGGAAGCTTCAGAGAGGGTGCAGAGGAGATTTACCAGGATGCTGCTTGGACTGGAGGACATGTCTTATGAAGAAAGTTTGAGGGAGCTAGAGCTTTTCTTGTTGAAGAGATGAAGGATGAGAGGTGACTGGATAGAGTATTCAAGATGTTGAAAAGCAGAGATAGAGTGGATAGCCAGAGACTTTCATCCCAAGGCAGAAATGTCTATCACGATGGGGCACAATTTTAAGGTAATTGGAGGAAGGTTTCGGGGAAATGTCAGAGATAGGTACTTTACCCAGGGAGTGGTGGGTGCATGGAATGCACTGCCGGCAGTGGTAATAGAGTCAGAGACATTAGGGATATTTAAGCAACTCTTGGATAGGCACATGGAAGGGAGTACAATGAAGAGTATGTAGGTTAGTCTGATCTTAGAGTAGGATAAAAGGCTGTCACAACATCGAGGGCCAAAGGGCCTGTACTGTGCTGTACTGTTCTATGTTCTATTTTCAAGTCTTCTTGCCTTAGTCTTTATGCTTCCCTGACTTGAACTGAAGGTCAAATTGGGTGTAAGATAGGAGCCCATCCAAATTCTACCAATGGGGTTCGGCTAAAAATTCTTGCCCCACAAGCTGACACAAATAAGGTCTATTTGACTTAGAGATAGTGACAGCAACAGGTCAGCCACTGAGAATTCTGCAGCAATGAGTTCATCTCCTGACTCCTTAAAGCCCGCCCACCATCTACAAGGTTCAAATCTTCCATCACATTGATGGAATACTCCACAATTGCCAGGAGGAGCACTGCTCCAAACAACATTCAAGACACTTAACAATAACAAAGCACTACTTGATCAATGTTCCAACCACCTTCCTGAACATTTACTTCCTTCAACACTGACGCACAGTGACAGCAGTGCACATCATACATAAGGTGCACTGCAGTAACTCACCAAGATTCCTCAATTGTACCTTCCAAACCTTCTACTATGTAAAAGAAGATAGGCAGCACATACATAGGAAAACCTAACAGATCCACCACCTGAAAGTTACAGCAAAATTATTTTGCTGTTGGACATCTAGGAATGGGAGTTGGTTGTTGTTCTTTTCCTCCCTGATAAACCTCATAGTGGTAAGTGTACTGTTGATGAGGTGGTGTGTTTTGCTATTGGACAAAAGACTGGAATTTATTTTTATTCATTCAAGAGGCCCCAACAAGATTCTGCCAGTTAAATAGAGATTCATCAAAGGTTAACCCATAAAAAAATTGCTTACAAATTCTAGGAATTAATCATAATGGAGAAATTTAACAACATTCTTTAAAGTGTTCATGAAGATCTGTAGCTTGGGTTGTGGATGAGGTAGTTGCTGAACTCACTGAGTTGCTGGATTATCTGCAGATGTTTCATTACTATACTGGGTAACATCATCACTGCGATTTCCAGGAAGTGCTGTTGTTCTGTCCCGTTTGGTTTTTACATGGGTCCGGTCTGTTGTGGTGAGTGTCACTTCCAGGTCTTCTCTGCAGCGGTTTGTACACCAGGTCTATTTCTATGTGTCTGTTGATGGCCACCCACTTTGTCTTCAACGGCCAGATATACCAACAAGTCAATGGCACACCAATGGGCTCTCCCATCTCAGGATTAATAGCTGAAGCAGTCATGCACAGACTTGAAAACACAGCCCTTCCCTGATCCAATAAAAACTATGGATATGATACGTGGGTGACACATTCGTTATCACCAAATGTACTAGATTGAAAGAAACACCGAAAGAAACACACCACCTCATCAACAATATACTCACTACTATCAGGTTTACCAGGGAGGAAGAGAACAACAACCAACTCCCATTCCTAGGTGCTATGGTGGAACAGGTGACCAATGGAGGATTTACAACCAAAGAATACAGGAAACCCACTCACACGGACCAGATCCTCAATTACTATAGCAACCACACCAACATCCACAAATGGACCTGTGTCAGGACACTATTCAAAGGAGCAGTGACACACTGCAACACACCAGAACTGCGCAAAGACTAAGAAGAACACTTACACAAAGTCTTTGTGGGCGGCACGGTGGCACAGTGGTTAGCACTGCTGCCTCGCAGCGCCTGAGATCCGGGTTCAATTCCCGCCTCAGGCGACTGACTGTGTGGAGTTTGCACGTTCTCCCCGTGTCTGCGTGGGTTTCCTCCGGGTGCTCCGGTTTCCTCCCACAGTCCAAAGATGTGCAGGTCAGGTGAATTGGCCATGCTAAATTGCCCGTAGTGTTACGTAAGGGGTAAATGTAGGGGTATGGGTGGGTGGCGCTTCGGTGGGGCGGTGTGGACTTGTTGGGCCGAAGGGCCTGTTTCCACACTGTAAGTAATCTAATCTAATCTAATCTAACGAATACCCCATCAGCTTTGTCTGCCGATGACAGACACTGACCCAATCAACACACTGACCACCCTACCCTATGTGAAGAACACATCTGTTACAAGACTGGGTATTATGGTGGCACGCCAACCAACAGCCACACAACACCTGCTACTTATCAGGACTAAGAATCCCATACCACAGTACACAGGACCAATGTGGTATACAAAATCCTTTGCAACAACTGGAACAAGCACTACATTGGACAAACAGAATAGCAACTAGCTACTAAATGACACGATCCACTCTTCCTCATCTCCGTACACAGAGACCAAGGGGGCCATCAATTCAACTATGACACAGTTACTATCCTAAGACAGGCTAACCCGAGACATGCAAGAGAGTTCCTGGAAGCCTGGTCTTCAACCAAAAAGGCCATTAACAGATACATAGAGATAGACCTGGTCTACAAACTGCTGCAGAGAAGACTAGGAAGTGACACTCTCCACAACAACTGGACCAATATAAAAACCAAGTGGGACAGAAAAACAATGCTTTGTGATAAGTTGCACTGATGCTGTTACCTATGAAATGTCTGCACGATAACCCAGCAGCTTGGCGAGCTAACCAACTACCTTAACAACATTCTACTTCTCAGGGCTAATTCATTTTTAAACATTTTCTTGAGGGATGTGGGTGTCACTGGCTGGGCCAGCATTTAATGTCATCCCTAGTTTCCCTTGAGAAGGTGGCTGTGAGCTGCCTTCTTGAACTGCTGCAGTCCATATACTGAAGGTTAACACATATTGCCCTTAGGGAGGGAATTCCAGGATTTTGACCCAGTGACAGTGAAGGAATGGTCATAGGTTTCCACATCAGAATGATGAGCGTTGAGAGAGGAACTTGTATGTGGTGGTGTTCCCATGTATCTGCTGCACTTGTTCTTCTAGATGAAAGTGATCATGAATTTAGAAGGTGCTAAGGATCTTTGGTGAATTTTTGCATTGCATCTTGGTTTTCCACACTGCTGCGTCTGAGCATCAGTGGTGGAAGAGATGAAATGCTTGTCGATGTGGTGCCAATCAAGCGGGTTGTTTTGACCTGGATTGTGAGAGGCTTCTTGAATATTGTTGGAGCGCCACCCATCCGGGGAAGTGGGGAGTATTCCATCACACACCTGACTTGTGCCTTGTAGATGGTGGATAGTTTTTGGGGTGTCAGGGGGTGAGTAACTCGCAGAAGTATTCCCAGCTTCTGACCGGCTCTTGTAGCCACTATGTTTTGTGGAGAGTCATCATGTTTCTGGTCAATGGCAGCCCAAGGATGTTGATAGTTTGGGATTCAATGATGGTAACACCTTTGAATGTCAAGGGGCAGTGGTTAGATTGGCTCTTTTTGGTGATGGTCATAGCCTGGCATTTGTGTGGTGTGACTCTTACTTGTCACTTGTCAGCTCAAACCTGAATATTCTCCATATCTTTTTGCATTTGAACATGGACTGCTTCAGTATCTGAGAAGTTGCAAATGGTGCTGAACATTGTGCAATCATTGGCAAACATCCTCACTTCTGACCTTAGGATGGAGGGAAGGTCATTGATGAAGCAGCTGAAGATGGCTGGGCTGAGGGCACTACCCTGAGGAATGCCTGCAGAGATGTCCTGGAGCTGAGATAACTGACCTCCAACATCTTCATATGTGTGAGGTATGGTGCTAACAATCAGAGAGGTTGTTCCCAGTTCCCACTGACTCCAGTTTTGCTAGTCGAAGAGTGTGGCACTGGAAAAGCACAGCTGGTCAGGCAGCATCCGAGGAGTAGGAGAATCGACGTTTCGGGCATTAGCCCTTCATTAGGAATGAGGTTTGTGGGCCAAGGGAGCTGCGAGATAAATGGGAGGGGGGTGGGGCTGGGGAGAAGGTAACTGGGAACGTGATAGATCTTCCAGTTTGCTCGGGCACCTTCATAGCACACGGTTGAATGCAGCCTTGCTGTCAAGGGCTGTCACTCTCATCTCACCTCGAGAATTCTGTCTTTTGTCCATAGCTGAACCACCGTCATAACATCAGGAGCTGAGTGACCCTGGCGGAACCCAAACTGGGCATCACTGAGCAGGACATTACTGAGCAGGTGCTGCTTGATAGCACTGTTAATGACTCCTTCCGTCACTCTACTGATGATCAAGAGTAGACCAATGGGGCGGTAACTGGCTGGGTTGGATTTGTCCTACCTTTTGTGTACAGGACATTCCTGGACAACTTTAGGGATTACTCTGTGAGACAACTCCCCCTGTGTGAGCACTAGTCCCCAGATGTTATGAAGGAGGACCTTGCAAGGTCAACAGGGCTGTTTCTGCTGTGGTCTTTTCTGGTGCCTAGGCGGATGTCCACTGGTGTGACTGGCTTCATTTCTTTGTTGAGACTTCATAGCCATTGATCACAACTGAGTGGCTTGCTGGGCCATTTCAGAGGGCAGATGAGAGTCATTGTTGTGGGTCTGGAATCTAAAGTAGGTAAGGATGGGAGATTTCCTTCTTATATTAGTGAGCTATGTGCGTTTTTCTGATAATTGATAATGGTTTCATGTAGATGGTTTCAATGAATTCTTAAGTCCAGATTTTTTAATGAATTCAAATTCCAGCATCTGCCGTGGCAGGATTCTAACCTGCGTACCCAAAAAGTCAGCTGAGTTTCTAGATTATACCTCTCAGCCACTGCCTCCCCAGTTTAGCAGTGGTTAGTATTCACTTTGTCATGAAACATCCAATTACATCTTACTGAACAAAGATTACAGCTTTATAGGACTTGTATTGGTAAAATATGAGAGTGGAAAGGGAGAAATTCTCACCAAATCAATGGCCTTCATGATTGCCAGCTCTTGGTGATTATGCTGAGGGATTGGATAATGAGGAGTGCACAATGCAGCCCCTGGCAGAACATTGAATGGCAGACTGAAACTTCAGGATATCCAAATTAATCTTCGCTTGCTTAAATCATGGACTTGTGATCATATTCAGAGGGATAATGATGGGGAATGTTAACAGTTCACTGTTTCAAATTCTGCAAATCCAGACTAATATAATTTGAGTATATTTGCATTATTTTGCTTTTGGTCTTTTTTTTTTCTAAATTAGTTTTTAAGACCATTAGATATTGGAACAGAATTAGGCCATTCAGCCCATTGAGTCTGATTTGCCATTCAATTATAATTGAAATGTTTCTCAACCCTATTCTTCTGCCTTCTCCCCATAACCTTGATTCTCTTACTAATCCCCTTAATATTCCTTTTACTAATCCCTTTATTCCATTCACCCAAACTGTTGCATTGGAATGGAAAGTAAGGTTCTGGTTCTGTGCTTAAAGTTTGATGCAGTGAAGGTACAACCTGAACAGAAGAAAATACAACCTCAGCCTCAGACACCAACCATAATATGCTTCTAATTTTAAGATTTTGAACTTGGGTTCCCTGGCACTTCCTGCCTTTCAGTGTTCTTTGATACTTTTCCTTTGCTTGATGAAATTAAGCCCACTGTATGTTGTTCCAACAAACCTTTTTGTTAATTAAAAGTGAACATATTTCCCATGGTATAGGACACAATACAAGGAGGATATCCCCTATTATATCAACACTTGCATTAACAACAAAATTACAGGAATTGAAGAAAGTGTGACATTTACAGGAGATGAGAGTTTCAGCAAGGCAGTTTAATATAGTATTGCACACACGGATCAACTCCAACTGCAGTCTTCAGATGAAGCAAGGTCAGATAAGGGGTAATAATTGAACCAAGCTGAAAATGTGTTGCTGGAAAAGCGCAGCAGGTCAGGCAGCATCCAAGGAACAGGAGAATCGACGTTTCAGGCATAAGCCCTTCTTCAGACTTATGCCCGAAACGTTGATTCTCCTGTTCCTTGGATGCTGCCTGACCTGCTGCGCTTTTCCAGCAACACATTTTCAGCTCTGATCTCCAGCATGTGCAGTCCTCACTTTCTCTCGAATAATTGAACCAAGATGCACACCTACATTTGAGTCCTCAGAATTCAGTCCTATTTTGAAATCTATACTTTTTATTGTTATTGTTACAAAATACCGCAATATTATAATGTCATTATTCACTTACAATAGATAGACTTGGACAAGTGCATGCTGGCACAATGTAATGTCTGTTTTGAAGTAATTTTATACAACACCAAGATATCATATAATAAATAACAAACACTGTAGCAATTTTGGAGGTAGAGATGGGAGGAAAATTGGCTGATACTTGCTCATCAGCGTGTTCAGTGATGTTATTGCACATCTCTGGAGCTTGAACTAATGGGACTTGAACCCTGACTTCCTGGCTCAGGGGGTAGGACACTAGCTCTGACCTATTTGTTAATGAAGGTTTAGGAGATGTAAAGGAGGATGTGTCGCAATAGAATGCAAATCCTATACAAAATATTTATGGGGAAATTCCTATTCTAAATATAGACACAGGACGTTATAGTGGAATAGTCTTGCCAAAAGTTAAAGTCATGTGAACTCCCTTCCTAACAGCATTGTGTGTGTCCCTGTAACCTAAAAAAAAGGAAGGGATTCAAGTAGATGGCTTACCAATTCCTTCTTCAGGCTAGTTGGGGATAGGCAATAAATAATGGACTGGACAGCAATTTCCTTTGAGTGAGCTAAAGATCAGGAAGCTATTATAGGCAGTCTGCGGCTAGACAAATGATTGTTTTAAATACTATCTTGACAAACTTTTGGTTTTAAAAATTTGTTTACAATGTTTTGTTATATCCACCTATGAATAAGGAATGGATAGTGCGGAAAAATGAGGAAACAGACTGCACCTGAACAATTCAGCATTGCAGCAGAATGAAATACACTAACCTGCTCAGAGATTTGGAGGAACTGTGTACTGAAGATGCAGAGATGCTACGAGAGCTGCAGCAACTCCGTCCTTTGTGTGACTTCCGTGGTGGTGATTCACTGGGTGATCTATTTAGGAAAGGAGTAATGTATGAGGTGTCGATCATTACAAAACAAAATTCTTCCATGACAGTGGAATCAACAAAGGGGATTCAGGATAATAAGAGACTGTTAATGATATAAAACAGGAATAGGCTATTCAGCAAATCAAAGTCTGTTCTATTATTTTATTGGGTGGCACAATTCTTATTCATAATATCAAAATGTGATTCACCATTATAAAGATCACCAGAAATATCATCAAAGATTCTTCATATTATTGTGTAAATTGGCTTCCATGTTTGTCAAGTCCCTATGAACATTTTATATTTTTTCTGCCAAAATGGGCAATTTCGTATTTTCCCATAATATACTTTATTTGCCAGAATTTTGCCCATTTACTTAACCCATCTTTATCCCTTTATAACCACCTGAGATCATCTTCACAACTTATTTTCCTGTCTATCTTTGAGTCACCAGCAAATTTTCCAATCATATCTTTGGTCTGCTCATCTACACCATTTCTATAAATTGTCAAACTTTGAAGCCCCAGCACTGATCCCTTTGACACATAAATTGAACGGATTGCTGGACTATCAAACAAAGAAGTTGGATATCTTGCCAAATAGAATATTAACTCATTCATGACTCCTCTGTTTACTGTTAGCCAGCCAATCTTCAAGCCATGATAATATGCTGCCTCCTCATATCAACAGCTTCTATTTTCCACAATAATCTTTGATGTCGCTCTCCATCATAGAGTCAGAATCATACAGTATGGAAACAAACCCTTCAGTGCAACTTATTCATGCTGACCACTTTTCCCAAACTAAAGTTGTTCCATTTGCCTGCATTTGGCCCACATCCCTCTGAATATTTCCTATTCAAGTACCTGTCCAAATGTCTTTTAAATGTTGTAATTGTACCCACCTCTACCGCTTCCTCTGGCAGTTCATTCCATACATGCAACACCCTCAGTGTGAAAAAGTTTCCCTCAGGTCTCTTAAAATTTTCCCCTCTCACTTTAAAAGTATGCCCTCTAGATTTGAATTATCATACCCAAGAGAAAAGACCTTTGCTATTCAGCTTATATATGCCCCTCATGATTTTAGAACCCTACTTTCGCCCCTCAACCTCCAATGCTTCAGTGAAAAAAATCACAACCTATCCAGTATCTCCTTTTAATTCAAACCCTCCAGTTCCAGCGGCATCCTTATGAATCTTTTCTGTATCCTTTCCAATAAATAAGATCCTTCAGGGTGACCAGAACTGTTTGCAGTACTCCAAAAGTGGCCTCCCTAATATCCTGGGTGGACAAGCAAGACGTTAGAAGAACACAGCAAGCCAGGCAGCATCAGGAGGTGGATGTCCTGAATAGCCACAACATGACGCCTAACTCCTATACTCAATGGTCCGACCAATAAATGCAAATGAGGCCAAGGGCCTCCTTCACCACCTTGTCTACTAGTGACGCCACTTCCAAGGAACTATGCACCTGAACCCCTCGGTCTCTCTGCTCAACCCAACCCAGGGCCCAAACATTAACTGTTTAAATCCTGCCCTGGTTTGTCTCACTAAAATGCAACACCACACATTTAGCTGAATTAAACTCTACCTGCCACTCTTCAGCCCACTGGCTCAACTGATCGAGATCCTGTTGTACTCTTAGATACCCTTCTTCACTGTCCACTATACCGCCAAATTTGGTGACATCCACAAACTTACTAACCATGCAAACATTACAACTTGCTAAAAAATGGTTGTAAAGGTAGGTCCAGAATTTACAGATTTCACTGTCAGTTTAATTTCACTGGTGTACAACAATTATTTGGGATAGAATAAATAGTCACATTAGAAAGAATGTGGGTTAATTTGGAAGTTGTTATGGATTTATTAAGGGAACATTGTGTCTGACTAATTGATGAATGCTTGAAGGCAACAAAGGTTTAGTGAGGGAATGGCTCTTGATGTTCCATACATGGACTTCCAAAATGGTTTCAATATTGTGCCACTGGTGAAGAAAGTGATGGTTCTGGAATAAAAGAGATAACAGAAATATGGATACAAAACTGGCTGAGTGATGGAAAACTGAGAGAAATAGTCTTTTCCAGGCAAAGAATGGTTTGTAACAGAGTTCCCCAGGGGTTGGTCTTGGGACCCTTGCTTTCCTGATATATAGAAATAATCAAACTCTTGATGTGTAGGGGATAATTTGGGATAACACAAAACTTGGGAGAACTCTAAACTAGGAAGGGGACATTGTAGAACTTCAAAAAGACATTAACAAGTTGGTAGACTGGGCAGATGGGTTGCAGATGAAGTTCAACGCAGAAAGTGAGAGGTGGTATACTTTGATACAAAGAACACCGGGAGGCAGTATAAAATACAACGTAGTATTCTAAAGGGTGTACAGGAGTAGCGAGTCATGGGCATAAATGAGTAAAGGTGAGAGGAGAGGCAGAGAGAGCTGTTGGAAAAGCATGCGGTTTCTATTGGCTTGATTAACAGGGGCATGGACTTCAAGAGAAGGGAGATTATGATGAACCTACGTAAGAGAATGGTTCGACCTCAACTGGAGCATCATGTACAATACTGCACATACACTGTAGGAAGGTTGGGAATGCATTGGAGACAGTACAGAAGAGGTTTACAAGAATGGTTCCATGGATGAGAAACTTCAGTATGAGGAAAAAATTAGAGAAGTTGGGACTGCTTTCTTTGGGGAGGAAATTTGATAGAAGTTTTCAAAATCATGAGGAGTCTGGAAAGAGTAGACAGAAGCTTTTTGGTAAAAGCTGTTTTCACTCGGAAAAAGATTGAGTATTCAAGAGCATAGTTTTAAAATGCTTTGTAAAAGAAGCAAATGCAGGGAGACGGGATTTTTTTTCACACAACAAGCAGTTACGTTATGGAATACACTGCCTGGAGAAATGGTGGAGGAGAGTTTAACTGAGACATTCAAGAAAACATTGGCTGGTTGTTTAAATAGAAACAATTTACAGGGCTATGGAGAAAAGGCAGGAAATTTGCACAAAGTCAGAACGCACAGAGAGCCAGTGCAGACATGATGGGTCAAATGGCCTCCATATGCAGCATTGAAAAATAGTAACAATTATAGACTTACAAAGTGAAGACCAATACAAAATCCCTATTCAATTCAAACACCATCTTCTTATTTTCCATGGACTCTCTCTTTTTGGGACAAAAGCTCACTTTCTTAACTCTCTTCTATTTTAAGTATGGATGGAACGCCTTACCAGGAAATTCAACTTAAGATATATTTTATCAAGATTTATTTATTTATAGAAAGGAAAGCAGAAAATTGGAAGGGTGTCATCCATCAGGCTGTGAATGTTAGTACAGTTGACACTGTTGGAGTTTTGCCATGTACGAGTATCAAAGTTTCTGGGACAAAGGAAGGAAAATGGTGTGGAAGTGATAACGAGCAGTTTGAATAATGTTGCAAGCCCTGGGGGCTGAGACAGCCAATTCTTTTTCCTCGTGATATGTCAGCACATGCATCTAAGTGAGGTTAGAAATGGAGTTTCTCACCTGTGTATAAAACACATGCTCTGTACTGCTTCTCAGGGTATCAGACTGATTCATGTTGGTTTCTCCCAATGGCAATCAGAAAAAGGCGGACATTTGGAATGAATAATGCTTTTCTCCCTGCTGTGTCATTCAGACAGCCCTCCACTGCACCTCCTCCATTCCCTGCTCCTCTGGTCTAAACGCCTCCCCTCCTCAAACATAATAGACAGGGTCCCCTTTGTCCTCACTTTCCACCCCACCAGTCTACACATCCTCAAAAGCTTCCACCAACTCCAACTGGACCCCACCACCCAGAACACCTTCCCCTCTCCACCCCTCTTTGCCTTCCACAAGGACCATTCCCTTCGCCAATCCCTGGTGCGTGCCATTCACCCCACTAATACCACTAACCTCCCCCTCCCCCCCACCCCAGTAGCTTCTCTGTAACCGTAAAAGATGAAAACCTGCCGACACACCAGCCCCTTCACCTCCATCCAGGGCCCCAAACAGTCCTTCCAGATGAGACAGAGGTTCACCTGCCTCTAATTCAACCTAGTTTACTGTATCCAGTGCTCCCAATATGGTCTTCCCTACATCGGTGAGATCAAATGTAAAGTAAGGGCACATTTTACCGAGCATCTCAGCCAGGCCCGCGGGGCTGACCTGACCTCTCAGTCTTAATTCCCCTTTCCACACCCTTTCCGACAAGACCAACCTTGACCTCCTCCATTGCCACAGTGAATCAAACTGCAAATTGGAGGAACAACAACTCATCTTCCACCTGGGCAGCCTACAGCCTGGAGGACTCAACACTTGAGTTCTTCAATTTCAAATAACCTCCCTTCCCAGCTCCCGACCCCCTTTGCAGCCCCTCCTCCTCCCTTCCATTTCCCCACCAACTCCTTCTTCCAGCTACCAAACGGATTCATCGACCAACGACCAACCAGGTTCTACCCACCAACTGTATTCCTCACCATTCTGCCTCTCTCCCCATCTAAACCACCTCCCCCCATCCCACTTTATCTGCAGCTCCCTCTACCCCCACCTCCAATCCCAAAGAAGGGTTAAACTTGAAACATTGACTTTAGCACTTTCTGATGCTGCCTGGCTTGCTGTGTTCTTCCAGCCTCTGGCTTGTTTCATTTGGATTCCAGCATCTGCAATTTTCATTGTCTCCAATTTTAAATGAAACAGCAGCTGACTGATTGCCAACACCCTTCAATAGGTTACATGTGACTATGTTTGGTCTCCATTGATAATGCTACTTTTAATCAATCTGTTTGGACATGCTATGACATATCTCCAAGGCAGATGGGATTTGAAACCAGACCTTCTGATCCAGAAGTAGGGAGACTATCACTGTCTCACAAGACCTGTTTGGATTGTCCGATGTTTATATACTGTCTCTGTTGTGAAACCACATTAATCCACGTTACTTCGATTCTCTCACTTGCACAATCATCTTCACACTGCTTGCTGCAACACAGTTAAAAATCACACAACACCAGGTCATAGTCCAACAGATTTAACCTGTTGGATTATAACCTGGTGTTGTGTGATTTTTAACTTTGTACACCCCAGTCCAACACCGGCATCTCCAAATCATGGCTGCAACACCAGTACTAGTACAGATGCCAAAGTAGAAATCAGGAGCAAGACTGGTACTAAGTGGGATGTTCTCACAGAACTGTGCCTCTCTAACACCACCCTCCAGATTGTAGGTGTAACTGATTCACCAAAGATTTGTGTAAAATAAAAAAGTTATTGATAGAAACTGAGCTTGAAATGAAAGATTAAAAAAGAGCATAAAAACACATTATGGAGAGAAAACACAAGTAAGTGGAAAAGCAGACCCTTCTCCAGGTAGCAACAGGAATGTGATGGCATGCGTTTCAGAAGATTGAAGGTGAATTCAGTCCCTGGATCTAACTGGTGTTGAATTCTGTTGCTCACATTAAAGCATTGTCATATGACGTTTCCAAATTGACCAATTTATATTCTTCATCATATAAGATTCTTGTGTTTGGATGAACATGCATTGACTGAAAGTTTTTAATTAATTCCATTAACACCAAAACAAAGAATAAAAGGTAACAAAGCTGATTATTAAATAATTCAACCTACCGCTTTCTTTGTTTGTTTCTGTCTCTGCGTTTGCTTTTAGGAGTTGTAGACCTACAAGACAAATTAATGCAAATTAGGGAACAATACCAAGTTTCCCCAGAACGTCACAGCCACAAACCTGCTGCCTCTGATGTCAGTGCACAAACCTTTCAGCAGGTGGATTTCTTCTGGTAAAGTTCATTTTTAAAAAAATAATGTTTGTGCTCATCAGAGTTGAGAATGGTAGCTTTGGAAAATAGAATATTTTGCATAATTCATTTTAAATGTTAGCACCAAATATTTCTAGCTCAGAGAAGGATAATCAATCCAATGGACCATTTGAATAGTTGAACACTTCCTACTGTTTCTCACCAACCTTATTGCATTTGTAGCTACTCACTATAATGTATACAGAGGTTTTCAGCAGAAACTGTAATTGTGGCAGTATAAAATTTATACACTGTGAAGGTTCTGATGTAGTGGTGCTGGTGTTGGATTGGGGTGGACAAAGTCAAAAATCACACCACACCAGGTTATAGTCCAACAAGTTTATTTGAAATCACAAGCTTTTGGAGCAACACTCTTTCATCGGGTGTAGTGAATGGGGGCACACTGACACAGAGTTTATAAGCCAAGGGATCAAAGGATCATACAATTGGTGCAAGTGGAGTGAACAAACCTAAAATGGCTGAAGGAGAAATCTGTTGGAAAGGAGATGAAAGTTTAGATTGATTAAGATGCAAATTTAGAATTTGTTCCTAGTCACTGCCCTGAGATAATTAAAGATTTTATTAGTGTCTGTCTACTTTCCAAATTTCAATCAGGCAGAGATACAGAAGTGACAACTCAGGTCAGTCAGACACTGAATTGTAGGTGTGAAACCTTATTCAGAATCTGTCGCCAAGTTCTATCCCAAAAGCAGGAATTTATAAAATGCCACCCTGACTGACGGTAACTACAAATTGTGTGTTTTTGGAACAAAATAGAATGTTTCTGCAAATAAACAAACATCTTGGATGAAATGATTCACCCCATAGATTTTAGACATAAATGTGCTTGTGTGTGCGCGGGTGCTTGAGACAGAGTCTGTGTGTGAGACAGAGTATATATGTGTGAAAGAGCATGTGTGTGAGAGTGCATGTGTGCAGGGGTGTGTGAGTATGAGCGAGAGAGTGTGTGTCGGGGTGCATGTGTAAATGTGTGTGTGTGTCAGAGAAAGTGTGTGAGAGAGCGTGTGCGATTGAGAGAGAGACAGTGTGAGTGAGTGAGTGAGTGAGTGAGTGTGTGTGAGAGAGAGAGAGAGAGAGAGAGATAACAATTTATCAAGGTGATGCTATCAAAACAGTGAGGAAGATTTTACAGTTACAGAACAGTGTGGTGTGCTTGGTGATTCTGCATTGATGTGTATCTTGAAGTCCACCTTGAAGGATGCTAACTCGAAGAACAGAGGCTGAATGTCCTTGACTGCTGAAGTGTTCCCCGACTGGGAGAAAACTGGTATTCTTGTCTGGCAATTGTCTTTGTATGTCTGCATTGTCTCGCCAATATAGAGTCATAGGTCATAGGGATGTACAGCATGGAAACAGACCCTTTGGTCCAACCCGTCCATGCCGACCAGATATCCCAACCCAATCTAGTCCTACCTGCCAGCACCCGGCGCATATCCCTCCAAACCCTTCCTATTCATATACCCATCCAAATGCCTCTTAAATGTTGCAATTGTACCAGCCTCCACCACTTCCTCTGGCAGCTCATTCCATACACGTACTACCCTCTGCGTGAAAAAGTTGCCCCTTAGGTCTCTTTTATATCTTTCCCCTCTCACCCTAAACCTATGCCCTCTAGTTCTGGACTCCCCAACCCCAGGGAAAAGACTTTGTCTATTTATCCTATCCATGCCCCTCATAATTTTGTAAACCTCTATAAGGTCATGCCTCAGTCTCCGACGCTCCAGGGAAAACAGCCCTAGCCTATTCAGCCTCTCCCTGTAGCTCAGATCCTCCAACCCTGGCAACATCCTTGTAAATCTTTTCTGAACACTTTCAAGTTTCACAGCATCTTTCCGATAGGAAGGAGACCAGAACTGCACACAATATTCCAATAGTGGCCTAACCAATGTCCTGTACAGCTGCAACATGACCTCCCAACTCCTGTACTCTGACCAATAAAGGAAAGTATACCAAACGCCTTCTTCACTATCCTATCTACCTGCGACTCCACATTCAAGGAGCTATGAACATGCACTCCAAGGTCTCTTTGTTCAGCAACACTCCCTAGGACCTTACCATTAAGTGTATAAGTCCTGCTAAGATTTGCTTTCCCAAAATGCAGCACCTCACACTTATCTGAATTAAACTCCATCTGCCACTTCTCGGCCCATTGGCCCATCTGATCAGGATCCTGTTGTAATCTGAGTTAACCCTCTTCGCTGTCCACTACACCTCCATGCCTTGCCTGGGTGTATGAGAATGACAACATTGGCTGAGTCGCATGAGTATCTGCTGTGTATGTGAGGATTGTATCCATGTTGATGACCTGATAGGTCTTACAGTGGTTGCTGTGGCAGGGTTGTGAATGTTGTCCTAAAGGCTGGGTAGTTTGCTGCAAACAATGGTCCATTTAAGGTTTGGCAGTTATTTGAAGGCGAGAAGTAGAGGTGTAGGAAAGATCTTGGCAAGATGCTTGTTGCCATTGATAATGTGTTGAAGGCCACAAAAAACATGGCATAGTCTGTCTGTTCCTGGGAACTACTGGATGATGAAGGGTCCTCTCTGTCGTGTTCTGTGCCTTCTGAGGAGGTTGCTGCGATTTTTCCCTGTGGCACATTGGAACTGGTGATTGGTGAGTTGAGCATTGTGTCCCATTTTTATGAGGGTCCCTTCAGGTGTCCATCTCATTCCTCCTCATCAGAGCAGATCCTGTGTATATGCACCTACAATTCAATGTCTGATGTGAGATGTCGCCTTTTGTATCTCTGCCTGATTGAAGTTTGGAAAGTTAGGCAGACACTGATAAAACCTTTCATTTTCTAAGGGCAGAATTAGAATCTGACTTGAATCAGATCCTGAATTTGCATCTTAATCATTCGAAACTTGCATCTCCTTTCTAATAGATAAAAGCAAATTACTGTGGATGCTAGAATCTGAAACCAAGAGAAAATGCTGGAAAATCTCAGCAGGTGTGGCAGCATCTGTAAGGAGAGAAAAAAGCTGACGTTTCGAGTCTAACTGACCCTTTATCAAAGGTAAAAAAAGGGAGAAATAGGGAGGTATTTATACCAGGCTGAGAGAAGGTGAGTCATGGCTCCAGAAGCAAAGGTAGCAATAAAGAGGTGATAATGACAGTGAGATTACAGGGAGATTAGGATCTGTGAGTGACCAAGGCTGAAGTCAGTGCTATGTGACAAAATATGTGGGGGATGGGGGATGGGAGGCCGGGCGGGGAAGGGTGAAGTAGAGGCAAAATGGAAAACAGGGGAGAAAGGTAGATCTTACCTTTTGTGACAACCTTGTCCACTCCTCCATCACACCTAACACTCCCACTCTCTCATCATCTTTTGTCACTCCTCGTCCTCCTTTGCTACCCTTCTCCCGTTTCCCATTTTGCTTCTGCTTCACCCTTTCCCCACCCCCGCCATACCCCACATATTTTGTCACATAGCCCTGACTTCAGCCTTGGTCATTCACAGCTCCTAATCTCCCTGTAATCTCACTGTCATTATCACCTCTTTATTGCTACCTTTGCTTCTGGAGTCATGACTCACCTTCTCTCAGCCCAGTATAAACACCTCTCTATTTCTCCCTTTTTTTAGCTTTGACAAAGGGTCAGTTAGACTCGAAACGTCAGCTCTTTTCTCTCCTTACAGATGCTGCCAAACCTGCTGAGATTTTCCAGCATTTTCTCTTTTCCTTTCTAATAGAATTCTCCATCAACTTTGTTTGTTTATTAGGATTGTTCATTGCACTTACACCAATTGTATGATCCTTTGATCTCTCTGCCTATGAATTCTGTGTTGGTGTGCCCTTTTTCACTACACCTGAAGAAAGAGTGTTGCTCCAAAACCTTGTGATCTCAAACAAACTTGGACTATAACCTGGTGTCATGTGACTTTTCACTATCTAGGTCCTAAAAGCATCTTGGAAAAGTTTTATGGACCAAGAGTGGCCTCAGAGTTACTCAGAGGCCTCAGTTCATTTCTTGACTGAACTCGATGAAGTGACTATGTATGAAAACTGTTCATTTTTCTGCGTAAAGAGATAAAATGTCAATAATTTATTTTTCTCTCAGACGGTCATAGTCAGTGCAGTTCTGTTTCCCAGCAAGCAGTGGAGCTTGTGTCACTCAATTCATTCAGGGCAGAGTGGATATAATTTTGATTGAGAAGGGCATCAAGGTTTATGGGGACAGACAGGAAAATGGGACTGAGTCCACAAAGAGATGAGCTTACTGAATGGTGGTGCAGTCCCAAATGGCCCATTTCTGTTGCTAAGTCCTGTGCTTCTTCATCTTTAGATGAATGCCTCTTGTCCATTCACTAGTACCTACAGTACCGTGATATAAAACTTTCTTAATAATGCTGAGGAATTGAGTTTTAGGCCTAGCTATCAATGCAACATAAATATGATTATTGCACCAAGTATCCATGATACAAAACCAATGCTCATTTACAGAATGGACAATACATATAGAGGGTCTCAAAACCAGCAACTTTAGAACAAAGGACTACTGGATTTTGGATCATGCTGGATTTTTGGCAAGCTTGGTCAGATGGGGTCAAGGGCCACTTGCAATGCGGAAATAAACTAGCCAGCAAGTGAAGCAGGTGATAACTAGTCTGGAGCTGCATCGTGTTAATGCAGCGCCTAGCTGAATTATCCAGATAGGTTTGTTTTATTTTAGGGAGAAAGTGAGGACTGCAGATGCTGGAGATCAGAGTCAAAAAGTGCGGTGCTGGAAAAGCGCAGCCGATCAGGCAGCATCCGAGGAGTCTTACCTGCTGTGCTTTTCCAGTACCATACTTTTTGACTTTGATTTCCAGCATCTGCAGTCCTTCCTCACTTTCTCCCAGTTGATTATAACCTTACTGCAAAGCCTCTTCCAAGGATGCCCACCTTGGAGAAGTTCTCCTCCATCCACAAGGATTGCGGTGAGTCTCTCTCTCACTGCACCCCTCCTACCCACCAACCCCAAGAGCCTCTTCTACCTATCGCATTCCCAGTTACCTACCCCCAGCCCCACCCACCTCCCATTTATCTCTCAGATCCCTACGGCCCCCCCACATTCCTGATAAAGAGCTTATGCTCGAAACATCGACTCTTCTGCTCCTTGGATGTTGACTGATCAGCCGTGCTTTTCCAGCACCACACTTTTTGACTTTTTTTATTTTACTTAACTAAAACTGATGTGCTGTACATTATAAAAATGTTTGTTTTTCTGACTCTCTGGTGTTTGGACAGTTGAATTTGAGACGTTACACCTGTATAAATAAAGTCCAAAAGCTTTTCACAAGTAGGCAAAATGAAATGGTGTGCCAGGCTAGGAAGGGAACAATTAGATTAGGTGAAGGCTAGAATTGAGGGAAAGGTATTGAAGACATCTATTGAAGGCAGAGTGAGATTGAGAGGTATTCAGAGAAGTTTAGGGATATCTTTCCAAAGATTAAAACTAAGGTATCTGAATGTTGTGTGAAAATGGTTGTTGGGTGCGGTGAGGCACCAGATTGGGACCGGACTGAGGGTTGGAGTTAGTGAATCTTTTGATCTCCTTCTCTAATACCTCCTATGTCATTTTTTTCTCTCTTTGTAGTCCCATGAGGCACCTTAACATACTCACTATGCTAAAGGCACTCTATAAATGCAAGTTATTAGTAAAGAATTTTAAAAAACAAGCATAACATTACCTCACCTAATTAGAATATTCTTTTGGTTCAATCAAATTTGATAGGGGCCTGCATTGTTGCTTTTAACTGTACCTCTGGGCAAAATTTAGATCAATTATTGTACTTTTTTATAGTACTTAAGAATTATTAAAATCCTGACAATGTTCTCGTAACTGTAATATCATATTTGAATATGTCAATGGAATTATAACTGATTTAAATCTCAATTCGAAAAGCAATGAGCGGTACAGTCCCATACTCCTCGAGCTCATTCTAACTGAAAATACAGTCAGATTACTTTATGCAGTTCACCCAAGTTGCTTTCAGTCTAAGGAGAGAAGTGAGTCATTCACATGCAACAGATAAATAACCAATCCCAGTGCACAAATTTTAATATATCTTCAGAAATGATATCATCAATCATTCTGGTTATTGAATAGACGTTTGGCTATTGATTGCAAATTTACAGCTTTCACGTTTGGAAGATGATGTCTACCTTTCCTGCCACTTAATTTTCCTGTATGCTGAAATGGACTCATTGGTGATTGAAAGTTCAATGAATTTCAGTAATAAAGAAGTCTCTGGACATTATCTGGACATTATCTCACCAGCCAAGAGTAGAGTTTCAGATTTAGGAAGAGGCGGCAACTTTTGGAACACTGAAATTTGATTTTCATCTTTCACTGCAGATTAAAATATGATCCTTGTGAATGGAATGGTTGGATGGGTGAGCATTAGCAATGAACACTGATATGGATATTTTACAACCGTATCGGATGGTTTTCTGTGCTTACCTATGCCTCCTCTTTTTTCTGGAGCCTGAATCAGACCTGAACAGGATGAGAAGTCAGTAAATACAGGTTTCAATTGATGCTATCTCTGGCATAATGCACAATAATACCTCAACGAACTATCTTCAATAGGAACTTGCAGAGTATTTCAATGAGTGGTTCATTTCAAATAAGAAAAAACATTTTCTTTATAACCAGTTTCTGATCATTAGAATGCAACATTTAGCTATTTCTCAAGATCTCCTTCTACTGCCTTAGAAGCTGCCATGCACTAGAAACACAAATGTAATTTTCTCTCAGATGTGTATTTAATGATGGAAAAAGTCTATTCAGAAGGCTTCAGTAGAATATTAAAAGGCTATCAGACAGGATGCAGGCCCCAATTTCAAGATATTGGGATTCAACTGTTGAAATGTTTTTACAATAATTAGATGACATTCCAATTAAAAGTTTTTCAAACTATAACACTTGCATCCATATTTCTTTATTATTTTATCTGTCTTCCAATTCAAAGAGATAGGGCAAAATTCCCTGGGGTGTGTAAGAGCAGGGAACATGGCAGGTCTCAATTAGATCAGGGTCAATATCTTGGTTTCTTGGCTGAGACAGAGATGAAGTCAGTCGTGCTGCAGTTGGGTCTCATATCATCCAGTGGTGTGTTCCTAGTTTCAATATATCTACATCTCATGAACACTCAATATTTGGGAGCATTTTCAAATTAAGTTAAGTCCTACTTTCAAGATTAAGTCAATAATGTCAAGAAACTGCTGGCACCAAATATGGTTGATTAAAAAAAATGTTTCAGACTAGTTGAGCTTGCGTCTATGGATCAAACTCCCAGTGGCAGGAAAACTATAAGTGATTAAATCAGAGCAGGAAGGGAACAAAATGGAAAACTCACCCATAATCTTACCTATATGTTTAGCTGCCGTGTTGCTCATGGGTATGCTATTTTCTTCTGTGTAGGTCCATCATTATATATCCATTGTAGCTTGTTGGCAACTGCTCTGTACAGTCCATCAATGAACTATGCCTAAGTCATCCCCTCTTCCTGCTGCCCTCCACTTTACCTTCTAGAAAATTGCTTGCCCATTTGTATACACTTTAAGTAAAATTCAACAGTTGAGTTTGCCTCTCTGCTTTATCTGTCTGCTGCAGCCCAGTAAAAGTTGATGACTTGTATTTGGCTACATTGACTGACTCAAAGTGCTTTGAACTACCAGGAGACTGACTCATGGGACACAGTATTGATGAGCTTCAGAACCTTGCAGTTCTTGGTCTAAACTTTAAAGGGAGAGGCCATCCCTCATAGATCTCACTCATTAAAAGAGAACACTTAGGAGAATGCTTGCAGGAAAAGGGAGAGGGAATGGCAGGGTGAGAGTCATCCAACTAAGTTTGATGAACACTACCTTCTCTCAGAGATGAAGCTATATGCATCATATCAGAGGCCATCATAGCACTGAGTGTTATAATATTGTAACAGATGAATGCAGAGTACTGTGCTCCAACACAACTGTTAGCAAGATCAAAACCTAATCCTCAGAGCAGAAGAGAAAGTTTTCCAGTCCCAGCAGTTACAGCATCTCTCCTTGAACCAACAATGTGGAGATGTTTCTCATATCACTGGTCTTTGGGTGAGCTGAGTACATAAAGTTGATTGGACCAGCTTTTCCTTTCCCCTCTTATTATTCCTTCCTAACAGCTCTGTGGTGTTCTTCCAATTCAAAGACTGTAGCTGTAAGAACTTTGTCGCTATTCAAGATGCAGCAATTGGGAAGGAGAATAACTGCCAGGCCAGCCAGCAACTCCCATATTCCATGAATAAATATTTTAAAATGTAGCTGCAGCAATTGAGTCTTAATGTCTGCAACTCAAAACTTGGGTGTGAGAAAGTTGAGAAGGGCTCAATTTATCGCTTTTACAGCACTGCTTATGGGCTAAGAAGAGCCAGAACTTCCCAACTATTTACTCCATCCTCCGCTCCGAAAACCTGCCCCAGTCAGTATTGGCATCTTTTGAACTGGGAGTCAGCTCATGTCCAAGGTGGTCTTGTGGCTAGGGACCAATTGATATTCTAGTAAAATTCCACGCAAGAAAGATCCAAGCTGCTCAAACTGGCCAATGGAAAAGTTCCCCGATTTAGTGTCAACTATACAATTTGCAATTACCAAGTCAACATGAAAAAGCATGTCAAAGAGACGTGGAGATAAAACCCTAGATTTTCTGATTGGCAATATTTTAATACTGGTATTGACCAATCTTTTTAAACACCGTGGGCAGCCATTAAAATAATGGTGATCATAAAGTACTCACCATCTGGTCTCCTCTACATTGGGGAAATGAAGAGCAGACTGGGTGACCACTTCCTACATTCTGTCAGCAAAAAGGGACCAGCTGCCTGCCACTTCAGCGCACTATCGTGTTCCCTGACTAACATCTCTGTCTCAGACTTGCTGCATTGTTTCAACAAAGCTCAGTGCCAGCTGGAAAAAGAACACCTTATTTTCCACATGGGAACCCTGCAGCTTTCTAGACTCAATGCTGAGTTTAACAATTTTAGCACCTTTGTATCTGAGCACCTTTCCCCATGCTGTCCCCCACCCCACACACCAGGCCTCTTCACCACATGGGCTGCTCCCATACACAATCATTGTCAGCTACTAACTATCTCCATTAGCAGCTATTCACTCTTCTGGCTGGTCTTTGTCCACTCCTTTGCCTGACAACTGTTTTCCTTTGGGCTCCTCCTCCTCGCTTTCTATCTTCTGGGTAAAATCCATGCTTTCCCTAGCTACCATTAATTCTGAAGAATGGTCACTGGACCTGAAACATTAACTCTGATTTCTCTCCACAGATGCTGGCAGACCTGCTGAGGTTTCCCAGCAATTTCTGTTTTTGCTTTCAGATAGTGCCTCTGAATGGCATGGCACTAAAGGGTTGAATGGTCTTTATCTGTTCTGCACTTTGAATATTCTTAATATCTTTGGTGACGATAACAATCTGACACTGGATTTGTGGAAATTTCTCAGTCTGACAATTAACTGTAGAAGGTGGGAGGCGGATCTTCCTCAATTAACTATTGCTAAAAAAATCAGTATGAGTATAAAAGGGGGAAATACACTCGTTTCATTAACTATAAAATATCAATATTTATCAGAGATTATTTACTCATGGGATACTTTGAAAGCACTGTCTGTTCATTTGCATTGACATGCCCTGTAACATTTTCCAGATAATACTATTAGCAATCACTGGCTAAATATTTTTAAATAATGTTAAATAGACAGAGACCCTCATGACAGCTTCATTTTATTCAAGGGCCTTAACAGCCGACTTATTGAAAAGAACCAAATCCAAAGGTTGTTTTTTATGACCATGTTCTTGTTCTTAAAAAGCAACACAACACTAATTTATTCTGTAACATAGTCTTTTATCTGATTGAGCGGTTTAAGGATTTGAAGGAAGGCCACATGTGAGTCTATGGTTGTCTTTCAGTAGTTCTGTGGAAGTTAGTAAACCTCCTGTTCCTTGGCACATGTGAACTCATACACACTGAAAGAGTTCTGTTTCTGATGGTGACATACCCATTTATCTATTCAAGACCACCAGTTTCTCAAAACATTGAATAAAAGACTTTGCATTACATTTGTAAAGTGTGCAGGAGGTCCAACAATCTGACTGGACGTCAGTGCATGTTGTAGGTCTGCGACACATGGGACAAGTCCAAGATGTGGGAGGCAGTCTGCCTGAGGCTCTTCAACATCTACTTTCCTGAGTCAGAGTACAACTTGATTGTAAAATTACAGCCCCGCTTTTCTGGTGAAATATAGTGCATTCACTCAGAACTGGCAGTTGGGCTGTGTCCTGGCACATCAAACTGGTGAGAAATCTGAATATATTTGTCAGGGAACAGTAAACTGCAATCAAAGTTATAAGTAAAATCTTAAAACAACGTAGCTCCTTTTAGTGACATGATTCAGACTATGTGCTGCAGACAAGGTCTCTGTGGGTGAGGATTCAATGACTTTTTTCATTTGCAGCCTGGAGTGATTTTCCATTAAAAGCGCTGTTGCGAGTGGGGCCTGACTGATATCACTGCGCAAGAAGCAAACAACTCCACCTGTCTCTCCTGTGTTTCTTCCCACTCTTCTTCTTTCTCTCTTTCCGTGATGATGAGGAACTTCCACAGCTGTGAGATAAAACAACACATTTACAATATAATGATTACCTTTAACTAATGATTAGTGCAGGAAATATCAGACAGGACTTGCGAGCACCACAGCTTTACTTGGAAGACAGGGAGATGAACTGGCATTATTCAAACCTTTAGCGACTTCAGGGTGTTTTCGTGTAGGACACAAATTTAATTGGTGTTTTCTTCAGGACATGACCAAATTAGGTGCCGGTTAGAGATTCCCATTCCCTGGAATTCTAGTAGTGGAACTTACAAAAGAATCTAACTTTGAAAATTAGAGCTGGCCAGGGCGATCTCAAAATTAGAGAAAATGTGGAAGTCTTTGCCTCAAATACTGATAAAACTGAGTCAATTTAAATTTGCAAGCCTGAGATTTACGGGTTTTTATTCGGCAAGAGTATTAAGAATTACAGAGCCAAAGAATGTAAATTGAGCTCAGGTAAGAACAAGCAATCAATGATTCATTGGCAGAACAGGTTTGATTGGCTGAATGGTCCATTCCTGTGTCCGTGTTCTTAAAGAACTGAAAGCAACAAACATAAGAGAGAGTTTGGGCTGAATTTGCCCATGGACCTCAGGATGGCAATGGGGGTCCTGGGATGAAATGGAGGTCCTGATACCACACTTGCTGTCTGGGATATTTCTGGGGCTAGCCTTGTAATTGGTTGCCTCTGAGCTTGCATGACATTAAAGGATTGAATGGTCTTTACCAGTTCTGCACTTTAAACATTCTTAATATCTTTGGTGACAATAGCAATCTGGCACTGGGTTTGTGGAAATTTCCCAGTCTGACAATTGACTGTAGAAACTGGGAGGTGGATTTTCCTCAATTAACAATTGCTAAAAAAAAAATCAGTATGAGTATAAAAGGGGGAAATACACTCATTTCATTAACTAGCTAAGGGAATATAACTATATCAATACAGTATTTATCAGAGATTGCACTGTCTGTTCATTTGCACTGACATGGCCTGTAACATTTTGATTGTACCAATTAAAGATAGTGGATAGCCTCCCATTGCTTCTGCACTAATCAGAAGTCCAGCAGCTCCACTGTGAGAGTTGGCGCTGCCGAGGTAGATGGTAGATGGTAGATCAAGGGGGTATCCCAACATGGAGGTGCTCCAAAAGAGATAAGTTTTCAAAAAAAAAAGTTCAAGGGGCTGAACAGACAAGTCACTAGGAGTTGGACGGGAAAACCCTCTGGATAGTTTGAGAAAGGGTGGCCTTCCCTGCCAATGGCCGCATTTCTGCACCATCAAACCCTCCTGAGGCCCTCAGACTATCATTAAGAGGTTGCCTCCATCTAAAATCCCTTCAATGAGGATGTAATGATGATAATTGGCTGCCCACTTCCATGCAATGAGCAAGTGATCCTGATCAGAGCCCACTGCTAGCAAAGCTTCAAGGGGTCAGGGAGCCATCGTGATGTGGCTCTCTACTTTTCACGTGTCCAACCCTTAGTGTCAATTCCTCCCATCAATCTCTCCAATTCTATTTGCTGCAGCCTGTGATTGAATAGCCACTCACAATGCCGATCCAAATGTGGGATTATGAGAGTAGAACAAGAACACATTTGCTGTATTTCACCAGATTGTCACAGTCACACACAATGCCAAGCTTTGCCCTACTACCCTGGATGCTGCTCTATTAAAGCAGGCAAACAAACAGAATTTATTTGGTAAAGAAGGGATCATTGTATTGTGAGGTGGAGAAGGGGTGGGTGGAACTTGAACAATGGTAAATGGAGGACAGATAGAAGTGATGTCTTTATTTGTGAACTGAAAAATAAATATTTTCATTTTTGGAATGTTGTGCAAAGGGAGTCCACCACCTTACTGTAAAAGAAATCTTTTATTAGCCTTACAATCAATAAGCATTAGTAGAAGGGAGAATGTCCTTTACTCGAATACAGAACTTCTGAAGAAATTATGTCATTTAAAGAAAGCACAGATAAACTGCAACAATTGTTCATTCCTTCTGTGTGAAGTTTGAACATTCTCCCTGTGTCTGTGTGGGTTTCCTCCGGGTGCTCCAGTTTCCTCCCACAGTCCAAAGATGTGCAGATTAGATGGATTGGCCATGTTAAATTGATCATAGTATCCAGGGATGTGCAGGCTAAGTAGATTAGTCATGGAAAATGCAGGGTTACAGGGATAAGGTAGAGGGGTGGATCTGGGGGGAGGTTGATGCAAACTCGATGGGTAGAATGGCCTGCTTCCATACTATAGGAATCCCCTGATTCTGCCTGGCACAAAAATAAAGTAGTGGCTCGATCATGGCTAACAAGGGAAATTAGGGATGGTATTCAGACAAAGGAAGGGGCATACAAATTGGCCAAGAAAAGTAGCAGAGCTGAGGATTGGGAGCAGTTTAGATTTTAGCATAGAGAAACAAAGGGATTGATTAAGCGAGGGAAAATAGTGTATGAGTGTAAGCTTGTGGGGAAACTGATTGTAAAGGTGTCTGTAGTCTGTGAAGAGGAAAGGATTAATGAAGACAAATGTAGATCCATAACAGCTTGAAACGGGTCATGATAACGGGAAACAAGGAAATGACAGACCTTTACATTAAAGGTATTCAATTGGATCGGTCTTCACAGAGGAGAACATCAATTGCATCCCAAAAATTGTTGGGGAACACGGTTTAGTGAGAGGGAGGAATGGAAGTAAATTAGTATTAGTAGGGAAATGGTGTTGGGGAAAATCTTGGGATTAAAGGGCAATAAATCCGCAGAGCCTGATAACCTACATCCCAGAGTATTTCTGAAAGTGTTCCTAGCAATTTTGGATGCATGGGCGGTCATCGTTCAAGATTCTCTAGATTTTGGAACAGCTCCTATAAATTGGAGGGTAGCTAAAGTAACACCACTATTTTAAGAAACAAGGAATCGTATACCAGCTAGCCTGACATCTGTGGTGGGGAATATATTAGAGTTGTGAGTGTGGTGCTGGAAAATCACAGCAGGGTCAGGCAGCATCCGAGGAGCAGGAGAATCGACGTTTTGGGCAAAAGCCCTTCATCAGGAAGTTTAAAACTTGAAAGCCTTTTGCAGTATCTGTTAGCTATAATCAAATTGGCCCTAAAACCCATCCAAACCCAGACTTTTTGGAACCTGTGTTTTTACGACATCCTGAATAAAAAAACCAAGGACAGCATATCCTTGTTAAAGGAGCATCATCATCACAAACTGTGATCCCTTCCTGTGGGTAAGTATGAGGTTATTCACTTTGGTAGTGAAAGCAGTGAGGCAGTTTATTATCTGAATGGCAAAAGATTGGGGGAGGTGCAGTGAGAAATGGGTGTCCTTGTCCTCGAGAAACGAATGTTGCTGAAAGTTAGCATGCAGGTAAAACAAGAAGCCAAATGGCTTTCATAGCAAGAGGATTTGAATACAGGAGCAGGGATGTCTTGCGACAATTGTACAGGGCCACATCTGGAGTCCTCTGTGTGCAGTTTTGGTTTCCTTAACTGAAGAAGGATGTTTTAACTATGGACAACCGACTCTTGGGACGGCAAGACTGACAAATGAACAAAGACTGGATCGGTTTGGATTATATTCACAGGAATTTAGAAGAACAAGAATTAGAAGCCTATAACATTGTAACAGGACTAGACAAGGCAAAGGATATTCCCGAGAACTGCGGAATCCAGAACCCGGGATCACAGTTTGTGATGATGCTGCTCTTTTAACAAGGTTATGTTATCCTTGTTTGTTTTCATTCAGGAGGCCATAAAAACATAGGTTCCAAAAAGTCTGGGTTTTTTAGGGCCAATTTCATTATAGCTAACAGATACTGCAAAAGGCTTTCAAGTTAAAAAAGAAACACTTGTACAATGAAGGGGAGTGGCCAGTTCTCCCAGCTCAGTTTTCTTCTGGTTTGGTTTGGTTTTTGGCAGTCTGGCTATTCACTGAAAGCAATTAAGCAGTTATGAAGCTGCAGGACCCAAAGAAGCAGGTCCATGCTGATCTCTCCCTATCTGACTTCTCCCCTGTTGGAACCTTGTGTTTGATTTTACCTTTTGTGCCAAGGAGTGTTTATGGGGATTGTTGCAAGTATTTGGAACAGCTTCATTAGGTTTGGATAATCTGTTGGGTTTTCGGAGAGGGTAAGTCATTCAGTATTCTGTTTTCTGTTGTTTGTGTTTTATTCAGTAATCTTGTAATTAAATTCTGTTTTGTATAAAGCTAAGTGGGTTGACCAGCTGCATCCCTCCTGGAATATCCGCATTACACCTGCTTAAAACAACGAGCAAAGTTAGGGTCTGGGCTACTTTCTTGAAATATTTTCAGTGAATCTGGCCTGGTCCACAACAAGTTTAAGGTGACGGGACATTTAGGATTGAAATAAGGAGAAATTTCTTCAGTGAGAGTGGTGAGCCTGTAGAATTCTCTGCTACAGAACGTGGATGAGGCCAAAACATTGAATGCCTTCAAGACGCAGACAAATATAGGTGTCTGGGAAAAAGAATGAAAAGGTCTGGAATAAAAGTGTGAACAAGGTCTTGAGTTCGGTGATCAGCCATGATTATATTAATTAGCAGGGTAGGCTCAAGGGGCTGAATGGCCTACTCCTGCTCCTATTTTCTATGCTTCTTAGTACTAAAGAGGTTCACTGTCATGTGTTGTAAACCGTACTCTGTGGGGTAACTCTTATCTAGCGACCAGTGCGCCAACTATCTGTGGTAAGACAAGTAGTGAACCCATGAATTAGTGGGCTGTGCCATCAGCATGGGGGCCCACTGCTGGCTCACTCCAGTCAGGTAGCAGGGGAAGTCTTGGAGTGGTCTAATTCAAGCCTTTATCTGCCTAATTAAGAGTCTCATCAAAGCACTACACGGGTTTATCAGGCAGCAGGGAAAGCACAGGGAATGTGTGGCCTGGCATGTTTGAGCTTCCAGGCTGCTAACCAGAGAAAGGTGGTGGGCAATAGAGGCAGGAGCCGCAGTTCGTGCTGCGGTGCAGAGCTGCCAGTCTTCAATTGCTGGGAGCTCAATGAAGCAGGGCTTCCTCCTGGAAATGGATGGTGTCCAGCTGTTGTCCAAAAAATTAAGGGAGACAAGCAGGAGGCTGGAAGAACACAGCAAGCCAGGCAGCACCAGGAGGTGGAGAAGTCAATGTTTCAGGCGTAACTCTTCTTCAGGACTAGGGCTGGGTGTAAGGGGAGCTGCAGATAAAGGGGGAGGAGGAGAGGGTAGCAGTTGTGGAGATGGGGATAGGTAAACGGTGGGCGGCACGGTGGCACAGTGGTTAGCACTGCTGCCTCACAGTGCCAGAGACCCGGGTTCAATTCCCGCCTCAGGCGACTGACTGTGTGGAGTTTGCACGTTCTCCCCGTGTCTGCGTGGGTTTCCTCCGGGTGCTCCAGTTTCCTCCCACAGTCCAAAGATGTGCAGGTCAGGTGAATTGGCCAGGCTAAATTGCCCATAGTGTTAGGTAAGGGGTACATGTAGGGAGATGGGTGGGTTGCGCTTCGGCGGGGCGGTATGGACTTGTTGGGCTGAAGGGCCTGTTTCCACACTGTAAGTAATCTAATCTAATCTAAACACAGGGAGAGGGTACAACCTGGTTGGTCAATGGGAGGAATGAATCTGGTTGGTGGCTGGAAGGAAGGGTCGATCAGAGTAATGTGAGGAAGGGGGAGGGACTGAAAAGGGGGTTGGGGGATGGGGAGGGAGGTTATTTGAAATTGGAGAACTCAAAAGTTGAGTCCTTTGCGCTATAGGCTGCCCAGGCGGAAGATGAGGTGTTGTTCCTCCGAATTGCGGTCTGATTCGCTATGGGAATGGAGGAAACCGTGAATAGCTGTGTCGGAGAGGGAGTGGGAAGGGGATGTAAATGGGCAATAACAGGGAGATCAGGCTGGTCCCTGTGGACCTGGCTGAGACACTCGGCAAAACGTGCCCTTACTTTACATTTAGTCTTCCCAATGTAGAGGCTACTTTGGGAGCACTGGATACAGTAAACTAGATTGGATGAGAGGTAGGTGAACCTCTGTCTCATCTGGAAGGACTGTTTGGGGCCCTGGGTGGAGGTGAGAGGGGTGGTGTGTCGGCAGGTTTTGCAACTTTTACGGTTGCAGGGGAAGGTACCTGGGGGTGTCGATGCGGAGAGTGGCGCAAACCAAGGATTAGCGATTGAAGCGATTCCTGTGGAAGGCAGAGAGGAGTGGGGAGGGGAAGATGTTCTTGGTGGTGGTGTCAAATTGGAATTGGTGGAAGAATTTAAGGATGATGCATTGGATGTGGAGACTGGTGGGGTGGTAGCTGAGGATATGGGGGAACCCTGTCTTTATTGCGTTTAGTGGGGGGTTGTTACAGCAGTGGAGCAGAGAATGGAGGTGGTGCAGTAGAGGGCTGGCAGAACGACAGGGTGGGGGAAGCATATTGTTCAAAATAGGTGGACATCTGGGATGCTTGGGAGTGAAATGTCTCCTCGTCTGAGCAGATGTGGTGGAGGCGGAGGAATTGGGAAAACAGGATGAAGTTCTTACAGGATACTGGGTGGGAAGAGGTATAGTGTAGGTAATTATGGGAGTCTGTGGATTTATAGTGAACGTCTGTCCTGAAACTGTTGCCGGAGATGGAAATGGAGAGGTCAAGAAAGGGGAGGGAGCTATCGGAGATGGACCAAGTGAATATGAGGGCAGAGTAGAAGTTGTGGGTGAAGTAGATGAACTGATCCAGCTCAGCCTGGGTGTAGGATGCTGCCCTGATGCAATCATTGATGTAATGGTGGAACAGTTGGTGCCTGGTGCCCATATAGGTACAGAAGAGGGACTGTTCAATGTAGCTGACAAAGAGGCAGGGATTTTGGAGGTTTGCTCGCTGAGCTGCAAGGTTCATTTCCAGACGTTACGTTACCCTACTAGGTAACATCTTCAGTGAGCCTCAGGTGAAGCGATGCTGAATATTCCTGCTTTCTATTTATATGTTTGGGTTTCTTTGGGTTGGTGATGTCATTTCCTGTGGTGATGTTATTTCCTGTGGTGAAGTCACTTCCTGTTCCTTTTCTCAGGGAGTGGTAGATGGTGTCTAACTCAATGTGTTTGTTGATAGAGTTCTGGTTGGAATACCATGCTTCTAGGAATTCTCGTGCGTGTCTTTGTTTGGCTTGTCCTAGGATTCCTGAAGAAGGGCCTGTGCCCGAAACGTCGAATCTCCTGTTCCCTGGATGCTGCCTGACCTGCTGTGCTGTTCCAGCAATAAAGTTTCAACCTTGTCCTAGGATGGATGTGCTGTCCCAGTCGAAGTGGTGTCCTTCCTCATCCATATGTGAGAATACTCGTGAGAGAGGGTCATGCTTTTTTGTGGTTAGTTGGTGTTCATGTATCCTGGTGGCTAGTTTTCTGCCTGTTTGTCCAATGTAGTGTTTGTTACAGTCCTTGCACGGTATTTTGTAAATGACATTAGTTTTGCTCGTTGTCTTTATAGGGTCTTTCAAGTTCATTAGCTGCTGTTTTAGTGTGTTGGTGGGTTTGTGGGCTACCATGATGCCAAGGGGTCTGAGTACAGGAACAGGAAGTGATTTCACCACAGGAAATGATATCACCAACCCAAAGAAACCTAAGCATATAAATAGAAAGCAGGAATGTTCAGCAATGCTTCGCCTGTGGCCCACTGAAGATGTTACCTAGTAGGCTAATGAAATGTCTGGAAATGAATCTTGCAGCTCAGCGAGCAAACCTACATCCAAAACCTCAATCTGAGCTACAAATCTTCTCAAAACTCTCTAAGGCAGGGATTGTTTGATGCAGCCAGTACCACATCGAAAGTATCATCCTTAAATATCCTGCAAGAACTCCATCCTGTTTTCCCAATTCCTCCACATCTGTTCAGATGAGGAGACATTCCATTTCCAAGCATCCCAGATGTCCACCTATTTTGAACAATGTGCCTTTCTCCCCTCTGTCATCCAGACAGCCTTCGACTGCACCTCCTCCATTTTCTGCTCCACTGCTCTAAACCCCAACCCCTCCAAATGTAATAAAGACAAGGTCCACCTTGTCCTCACCTACTAACCCATCAGTCTCCACATCCAATATATCATCAATAAACACTTTGGCCAACTCCAGCTAGACCCCACTACTAAGAACCCCTCCCCACCCTTCTCTGCTTTTCACAGGGACTGCTCCCTTCACCAGTCCTTGGTTCGTGCCACTCTCCCCACCAATCCCACCTCCACCACCTCAATCCTCCTGGTATATTCCCCTGCAACCATCAAAGATGCAACACCTGCCAGCACATCACCCCCCTCACCTCCATTCAGGGTTCCGAACAGTCCTTCCAGTTGAGACAGAGGGTTCACCTGCCTCTCCTCCAAGCTAGTTTACTATATCTTCTGCTCCTATGTGGTCTTCTCGACATCGGGGAGACCAAATATAAACTCAGGGCACGTTTCGCCGAACATCTCAGCTGGGCCGCGGAGCTGACCTGACCTCCCAGTCACCGCCCATTTTAAGTCCCCTTTCCATTCTCTCTCCGACATGACCATCCTCGGCCTCCTCCCTTGCCACAGCAAATCAGACTCTAAACTAGAGGAACAACAACTAATCTTCTTCCTGGACAGCCTACAGTCTGGAGGACTCAACATTGAGTTCTCCAGTTTCAAATAATCTCCCTCCCCATTCCCTGACTCCCTTTCCAGCCCCTCCCCTTCCCTTCCATTCCTCTGATTACCCCTTCCTTCCGGCTACCAATCAGATTCATTCCTCCCATCAACCAACCAGGTCGAACCTTCTACCATGTTCACCTATCCCCATCTCACCACTCTGCACCCCATTGAAAACCCTCCCCCACCCTCACCCTCACACCCACCCTGCACTTTATCTGCAACTCCCTTTACACCCACCCCTTAGTCCTGAAGAAGGGTTACATTTGAAAAGTTGACTTCTCCACCTTCTGATGCTGCCTGGCTTGTTGTGTTCTTCCAGCCTCCTGCTTGTCTACCTTGGATTCCAGCATCTACAGTTTTTTTGCCTGGTCCAGTGAAGCCAGCTCACTCCAACAATTTACACTGGGTGCAGTGATACATCATAAGTTTATAATCCAGTTGATGATCTTTAAAACCCCCACATGGCTGAGAACTAGCAAGTCAATAGACAGTACATTGGAATTGTCCTTAGTTTTTTTGAGTTTTACAACTGGCCTCTCTCTTGCACCTTAGAATCACTGAATGGGATTGTGACTCCTCTGATCGACCAGATTATCAATAAGCTGAACAACTGAGCCACATTGAGGTGTTAGATCCTATCGAATTGTAGAATCTTTACAGTGCAGTTAGAGGCCATTTGAGCCATTGAGTCTGCACTGACCCCATGAACAGCAATCCACTCTACCCCTATAACTCCACATTCTCCATCGCTAATCTACCTACCCTGCACATCCCTGGACACTGGGGAAAGTCAGCATGGCCAATCCACATAACCTGCATATCTTTGGTTGTTGGAAGAACCTGCAGGCCCTGGAAGAAAGCCATGCAGACATTGGGGGAACATGCAAACTCCACACAGACAGTCATCCAAGTGTGAAATTGAACCCGGGTCCCTGGTGATGAGAGGTAGCAGTGCTAATCACTGTGCCACCCATCTCTATAACTTATCATTGTCAGGCTGGTATACTTGTCCTTAGGAGTTCTGTGTTAGAGATGAGGAAAATGAAAATGCCACTTCTGGTCGCAATTAAAGTCACTGCTAAAATTGTGTACACTTGGGTGTGGCATGAGGAGTTCAGGAGTTCAGCTGTGATTTCTCACCTTGCTCAAATATCCTCTGATACAAACAGTAAAGACTTACATGAAGGGGTCTTGTAGTGCAGTGGTAGTTTCCCTACCTCTGAGTCAGGAGACCCAAGTTCAAGTCCCATCTGCTCCAAAGGTGTGTAATAAAATCCTTGAGCAGGCTGATATAGTAAATATCACAATCTACGTGAAGAATGGCTACGGAAAACCAGAAAGCTAAAGGGCTAAACCAGCACACGATAAATGCTTTTTATAAAGTGGGGATGCGAAAATTGGCAAAAGACTAAAACATACTATAGACTATACTTTCTGATAGATAATTTTGAACAATTTCTTGAAACTACACAATGGCAACATTTATTGCTGAGGACATAACTACAATGGTTATATTTCCATACAATTTAACATGATTCATACCATGCTGTGGGATGACATCAATGATTGAGACTGCCATCAGTGCATTTCTTGCACGGAATGGGAAATGTTTCCTCTGCTTCAGGTGGTGATGGCATGATTTTGGGAATTAAAATTAGGAAAGATGACAATGCAACCCAATCAATAATTGAAAAGGCTGAGAGTGTGACCACAGATTAAAGAGAAAACTTCATGGGTAGAAACATCAGGAGTGTAACTTAATGTTCCATATTATTATTAATAATGACATTTAATTTAGAAAATATAGGTTTAGGCCATTGTTTTATTTATTTGATTAAAGACCTCTATCTATGCTGTTGCATGCAGAATACCCTGGACTTATTCAGCGATCATAGTTAAAACTTAGTTTTTAAAATATAATAGATCCTGGTTAGTTTGATTGATACAATATTGCATATTGAATCCATGTTGTCAAGTCCAACATTAGACAATGTTCTCTCTTGTTGTTGCTGAATATAGGAAAAAGGTTGTTGTGAATGCCCAATGGGTAAAAAAGGACCAGCTGTGATAACACAACACATTCAAAAACCCCAAACACATACATTCAGATTCAGTGCACTCTCTGCATTCCTTTGTGATAACCAATTTTAATATAAAGTTCTTTAATGGTGTGAGCACATTTTGAAGAAACAATATCCCTTTTAATTGATCGACTTAGGCTGTTAGGATCTAAAAAACATGCATCACAGGATTTTTCAGTTGTGATAAATAAGCCAGCTTGAAGGCTGTTGTATTCTGTTCTTTTCTTTGTGGCATACTATACTGTTGCTTTGGAAAAAGATCCTTCGCCATATTAAAACTGAGATTCAAGCTTAACATAAGCTAACAGGATCTGCATGAGCCTTTTTAGACCCCTAGGGAGAAAGGACACATTCCTTTTCAGTCCTCACTCTGTACCATGAGGAATGCATAGAGTTGTTTCTTCTCACACTACTGCCAACTCCTTATCTGAGCGGCCCACCAACCAGAGACACATAAACTTCATTCCATATGAATCCAAATGGAAAGGGGCCAGTATTGGAATTACTATGGATCATTATATATAAATCCAACATGACTCCAGTGATGCCATTTGAGTACATCATAACTTGATTCCTTACTCATTACATAGTACAAGGTGCTTATGGGCAAAGCAAATTCTTAAGCTTTTTAATAGCAAAGGCATACTTTGTACACCCCCACAGCTTAGTTTTTTCAGATGGTTGCTGCATTTTAATGTTTAATGAATAATATTTTTCAAGATTACCCTATCATAGAATCAAAGAATACCTACAGTGTCGAAACAGGCCATTTGGCCCAACAACTCCATACCGACCCTCAAAAGAGTATCTCACCCAGACCCATTCCCCTACATTTTCCCTGACTAATGCACCTAGCCTATACATCCTTGAACATTATGGGCAATTTAGCATGGCCAATTCACCTCACCTGCACATCTGTGGATTGAGGGAGGAAACCGGAGCACCCGATGGAAAGCCATGCAGACACGGGGAGAATGTGCAAACTCCACACAGACAGTCACCCGATGGTAGAATCAAACCTGGGTCCCTGGCACTGTGAGGCAGCAGTGTTAATTACTGAGCCACCATGCCACCCTGTTGTTCTGTTAAAACATGAAAATAGATCTTGGTCCAGAATAAATATCAGTCCACAATAAAGGGATTTAATGATTTGCCTATTCAGATCTTTAAATGGGACAATGTTTCCACAAATACACTTGCAACATATGACTTCCTTGCTTTGACCTTACCTTCTGTCTGATCCAGGTTTCTTCTTTTTGCTTGCAATTAACAATGTCAGAATGCAGTGAAACAGATGAGCAACATTGATTAGAAATGGAGAACTAAGCTTCATTTCCTAAACCACCTAAACATGAGAAAGTATCAAAGTACTAAAACATGAAACTTGCTGCTTCATTTTCCAACTGCATGCAACTTCCATTCATATGCAGCAAGTCACCTCACTAATACGTGTGGAAGCATCGTTATCTGACACATTCACACACGGGCAAATGTGCTTCAGTAGCTGCACTGCTACATTTTGAGGAGATGCTGTCGGCAGGTCTGCATTCTGTCAAAGATTTCAGGAGCTTGCCAAACCTTTGAGACTTGAATTGGGAAACGTATTTGGCACTGGGCTAAATTCTAAGTTTCAACATCTAGGAAGTCCGGTGCATGCACTATCATTTACTTTACTGAATTCATTGAAACAAATGCAAGAGCATTTCCCAGCCTAGATCAAGTCAATCAGCATGTTCTAACAATTTTTACTGCAAAGAGCTACAGATTTTATGTTATTTAGTTAATTTTAAAATGATCTGTCAGCACTGAATTGGATGAACAGCAGAATGACTTTTTTTTTAACCTTTTCTCTATTTCCTGCCCCAATCCATAGGACAAATGACATTGCCAAAAAAATATATAATTAAAAATCACTTGGATTTTTTTATGCCCTGCTGTTCGCTGCAGAAACTTGGCAGTAGATTGACTATTCTTAATCTGCTGAACGTTACAAAACAATTGGGAAAGTGTCTGTGCTTACATCTGAAGCTTCATGCAGCTCTTGAAAATCTGCAGTGTTACCAGGAATGCAAGACTGCAGTTGAATATGAACAGGAATAGAGGTTCCTCAGAAATTTATCCAAGATCTTTTTCTGAATGGAATCTCAAAGTTGTTGCTTCAAAATGCAGGATATTTATTAATCAGTGAAAATGCCGAAGAGAGATGGGGCTGAGTTTGAATAAGATTGACTCAATAGTTACAATGGAGGCAGACTAGCTGGGACATGGAAATTATCAGTGGAAATCATTCCAATCAAATGTGGTCCAAAGTTATTCTGAATATTTTGCAGACTCATTTGAACAACATAAATAAGAGGCTTCTATTGTCATTCCTAATAATCTTCTGAAACATTCTACGTAACACTAGAATGAGGAGTAAACCACTCAATCCCCCAATATTTGTTTCAAAATTCAATGACACCATAGTTGATCTGCCCCACAACTCCAATTTCCCAATTTTGGTCCATTTGCCTCAAAAGCTTCACTGTACAAAATTCTACTGATCTTGGTGTTGAAAACTGCAAGAATTCCTGCTTCATTCTTTTTATGTAGACAGTGGATGTCACATTATGTTGAGGTGATTCAGTAGCCCATAACTGCCAGATATGGACATCCATTTATCAATACATATTTGATCTCATTAATCTCTTCCCAGCTTATCTATCTATTCAAAGTGCTAATGTACCTGACTTTTGTGACTTGGGACATTTTATTACATCAAAGTCTTTCTATAAATGTTCTGAATGTTCATGTCTCTATTTAGAGTAAGGTTGATTGAAGTTAATTCCATTTCAAAAGGATTAGCTTTAAAATGCATCCAGACCTGTCACAAATTACGTGCAGTAATCTCAGACTTTAATATCTTTCTACACTGAACCATTTAAATTGATATTACATGGTGAATCAAGTGTCATAGACTTGATTATGAAGACTATCAAGAGTCCTTTCAAAGAGCCATACAGCATGGAAACAGACCCTTCAGTCCAACCAGTCCATGCCAAACATAATCCCAAAATAAACCATACCACCTGCCTGTTCCTGGCCCATATCCCTCCAACCTTTCCTTTTCATGTACTCATTCAAAAGTCTTTTAAACATTGTAATTGTGCCCAAATCCACCACTTCCTGAGGAAGTTCATTCCACAGGCGAACTACCCTCTGTGTAAAAAATAATGCCCCCATGCCTTTTTAAAATCTCTTTCCTTTCACCTCAAAAAGTGCTCCATAGTTTTGAAATCTCCCATCCTAGAGAAAAGATACTTAACATTAATCCTATCTATATCCCTCATGATTTTATAAATTTCTACAAGATCACCTCTCAACCTCTTATGCTCCAGTGAATAAAGGCCCAGCCTTTCTATATAACTCAAACCTTCCATACCCAGCAACATCGTGGTACATGTCTTCTGAACTCTCTCCAGCTTAATAATATCCTCCCTATAACTGGGTGACCAGACTGGACACAGTATTCCAGAAGAGGCCTCACCAATGCCCTGTACAACCTCACAGACATTGATTGTTAAATGAAGGGTAATGTTATGCAGAGCAAAATGGTGATAGTGAAGGATAAAAAGCAAAGTATGGGAGTCTTTTTCGGCTAGAATATGTAGGTGAGCGATGTTTTCCAAGGGATCTGCGTAAGGGCATCTTCTATTACAATAAATAAAATTAATCTAGTTCTAGTAACTGAGCTAATAATGTTACCACTTTTCAACACACCTGCAGGTCAAAATTGTGGCAAGGATTGTGAAAAACTGCAACAGGCATCAAAGTGCCCTCCTAAAGATAGATGCCAGTATGTGGTAGGTACCTAGATTTCTGAAAGCTTTTCTTCAAGAGTTTGCACTTAATAAGAACACAGGATGTATTTTGATGAATGATTTGATTATGAGTGGTGAGTACTGCTCACAGTGTTTAAAAACATTAATCAAAGACATTTTAATTTGAAAAATTGTTATTTAAACCTGGGGACCCTTCATTGCTTCTCAGATGCATTTAATGAATAGAATAGTAATTTAATATCACTTATATTTTTACAAAGAAATACAGTGAAAATGGGTGAGATAAACTAAGTACTTACTTTGAATCTCAACTAGCTTTCAGCTTAAGTCTCTTTAGAAGTCAATATGCCCTCCATTCATCTCTATGGCAGCATGTTGCCACTAAATGTATCCAATTCCTCTGGATAATCTTAATTAATTAAAATGGAAGATGACCTCTACTACACAGAATCAGAAGGGATAATTTTTCAAAATTCAATCATGCAATGTGGACATCGCTGGTTGGGCCAGTACTTATTGCCCTTGAGAAGGTGGTGGGGAGCTTTTTTCCTGAACGTCTGCAGTCTGTATGCTATAGGTGGACCTCCAAAGCTGTCATGCAGACAGTAATGTGAAATAGGCAACTCTATACAATCAGAAACTATCAACTAATGAACTTTGAAACATAGAAAAGCTAATTTGTAAAGATAATCAATGCAGATTGACAGAAGTTGCATTATGAATTGCTGTGAAATATCAAAAACAATTTAATAGATGATTAAACAAGCCTTAGATTAGTCATTTCTTGCTTACGTGTTAAAAATTGGTTGATGATATAATTGTCTGACAATTGTTCGTATTGGATATATCTTCCTGCCTTAATATGATTTCCACTGTAAATAAATTTGACTAAGTAGTTGCATTAAATATATAATGTAAACCCATAGACACCCAGATAATATGGCAGATTCAACAGATTCCTACTGAGGCGTAGTGGGTTAAATTATTGGGACAGTTTGTATAAATTTGTGTTTTGCTAAACATAATCAGTTGAAGTGAAAATATGATTAAAAATATTAAATATGATTCATGTGTGCACTCCCAGATGCATACTTTTCCTTGTCTATACTGTAAATGCTGCACCCCTTGTTGTGTATGGGGACAACTATTTTGTAATTCTTTTTTACTATGGTCATATTTGGTTCCTAAATGTATAAACAATATGAAGGAAAATCTATTTGAAGCATCAAAGATGCTTGTCTCTCTTTTCTTCAGATGCTATGGTTTTTGTAATACATGAAGCCAAATCTTCAAACCATGGCTTAAGGGTTATGCATGAAGGGGTCCTAGCTACAGATGAACCAAATTGAAGCTTTTGGGATTTCTATCACTTGGCTGACGTTTAATGGAGAATTACATTGAATTGGATTTGCAACCAAAGTGGTCACTGAAAAGCTCAAACTGCATTTAAACTTAGCAGATCTTGAAGAGGTGACCCTGCTGGGTTTTTTTTGAAGGGGGTTGGGAGAAGACATTAAGTTCAATTAATTTATTAATGTCTTTCATCATAAATGAAAAAACGTTATCCTCTCCATTTGCCTGCATGATTAAATCATTCTCATTTCAGCAGGCAGCTCTACTTATAGTTTGTGTGAAATCTTGAATGTGTGGAAAAAAAGTGTCAACATGGTAAACTAGAACATTCGGTGTCTGATTACGCCTTACCGACCATCTGCTGTTTATTTCACTATTCACTTCTTTAAAGTCTCACATGCAAAACGAATTATGGAAACCAAGTGTTAACTAATTGGCCATTGAACATTCAAAGCTATTGGCAACCAAAGAAGTAAGACTCCATAGATGGGTAGTCTGGATATGTCCCATATAATTAAAGATTTTAAAAAATCATGTGGTCGCCTCTCTGGGGCCCTGTGCATCTTCAATTTCATTTCGGAAACTAGTAGGCACAATCTGACCTCGTGAGATCCTCTATGGCTTCATATGGGAGTCCTTCTGCCAAGCATCCCATTCCCCTGCTTTCACTGCTTGTGAAAGACACATCAACTATTCGACAAAAACCAGAGGGGGAAGAAAAAAAGACAGATGGCTCATTCTTCATAAACTTTCTGTACACAGACCAATCACAATGATAAGAAGGCACAGAGCTTCAAATCTCCTTTCCAATGATGCCTTCGGTCCTGAACTGGCTCCACAGAGCAGCCTTGTAAATGAAAGAATTTTGTAAAAACACTTTGTTTAAGAATACTTTTGTACCCTTAGATGTAAAATTTCTTCTCTTTATTACAGCTAATTTTGGAGCTCTCTTCCCAACGTGTGAAATCATGATGCAACTGTACAATGTTATAAAGAGATATTTACCGACTTTTGTAGTGACCCGATTTCTTCTTCTTTTTCTTCTTGGGCGGTGGTGAAGGAGAACTGCTCGATTTCCTCTTCAGACTTCATTAACAAGGTGAGAGTAGAAAATTGTTCAGACAAAAAAAGATGATAATTAGTGTTCGTGAAGGAACTTTTAAATGGAATTTACATCACAGAGACCAGCTATTCAGCCTAACCAGTCTATACCATTGATTAGGCTTCATACCAGTCATGTTAATTATTCCATCTAACCATATCAATATATTCTTTTATCCTTTTCTTTCTTATGTACTTGTCTATCTTCCTTTTAGTTGAATTTTTCAGTGACTCTCTCATATTTATGGCAAGTCTTTTTACACTCTCTCGTAAGTCCTCTCTATATCTCTTTCAGTATTTTAAAGACTTCCACTGAGTCATCTTCAGCCTCCCCTTTTCTAGAAAAACAACCCCAGCCATTTTCAATCTTATATGACATCTGTATCAATCAAATCTCAAATAGATTATTACAGTCATGATATAGCCTGCATGGTTTACTTCAAAGAAACAGAATTTTACTGAACTTTAATTTCTTTTCCATCGCTAATGCTTGCCACAGTGTTAAATTGTCATTTTATTCAACAGTCGATCAAAGGCACACGGCCTTGCTCTTCATAGTGGGGCTAAAGTTGCCATGAAGAGGTAATGCACCAGAGCATATCTGGGCACACACTAGGGCTAGCTCCTCAGAACAAAGATCCAAATAAAATAACAAAAACAAAGTAGTTACTGTGCTTAGAGCACTTGATTCACCATGTTGCAGAAATTCCAGTCACTTCATAGCGCAAGCTCATTACAATGCTCCTCTACTTGGAGTTATGGGCTGAGACATGTGCGCTGACAAAAAAAGATTCAAATATCACTCATCATCATTTTCTAAATAGGGTTTTATCCTTCTGCTACCCAAGTGATGTGCTTTGAATAACTAGCTCCACTGACAATGGAAGAAAGAAGGATCAGTTTGCCTGTGTAGAAGAAATTATCTTTATATGTTAAGGGGTTTAAGTTCAGGTTATTTTTTGACAAAAAGGGAGGCGTGCTATAACATGCCTAAAGAAGTTGATTAAAATAATTTTTTTTTCACAGAAGGGGATTGATCTCTGCTGTACTTTGGAAGTCTTTTGTCTTTGCTAATGACACCACCTGGGGATGTGGCCTCCAAGAGGCACCGAGTCTGATGAAGTCAGTCAAATTGATGTGCTACCATTAATAAAATAATTAATTCATGGCAGTCTAGCTGCTACCAATCATGTTGAATTCAGACCCTTGCGTAGCCAGTTTCACAGATTGCTCTTTGCAACTACCCTCATGGCATCTTCAGAACCCATGAGAAGAAAAGAAGTGAAAGGAAATTTTTAAAAATGCTGAAATCTTTAACAAAATGACTGAGATCAATGGGAGAAGATACGGAGATTGTTAATAGTGAAGGCCGAAAGGCCCTTAAAACGGTTGAATAGATTTTTAGATTTCGACTTGGTGGTATTAAAAGTGGCCTTGTTGACTTTGAAAAGGACATTGGTAAATTTTATGGAACACAGCACGCAGTAATGAATATTCCAAACCCAAAAGCAAATCAAAGGCACAGAAAGGATGAAGTAACAATTGCTACAATGGTCTCATGGTTATTATGGACTAAAAGCAGAAAGCACTGGAGAAACTCAGCAGGTCAGGCAGAGAGAGAGAAGCATGGTTAATGTTTCAAGTCTGGTAATACCGCCTCCTTCCATACCAGACTTCAAATCTTAACTCTGTTTCTCTCTCCATAGATGCTGCCAGACCTGCTCAGTTTCTCCACAGCTTTCTGCTTTTAGTTCTGGTCTCCAGCAGCAGCAGCATTTTGCCTCTATTATTCATGGATGTGATATTGAATTAACATGCCAAAAAGTGCACCTTTAGGTCTCACTGTGTCTCAGGTGTAAATCAGATTCAGCAGATCTGACAATTTGTGTGACAGCTTACATATTGTTGGTTCACTAAAATCCTTTAAAGGAACCTGTTGTTTCCACCCAAACTGGACAATAGGTGACTTCAGTTCCTAATATGCAGTTGATTACTCTTAAGTATTTAGTTGGCCACTTTGTGATAAAACAAGGTGGCTCAGTGGTTAGCACAGCACCAGGAACCCAGGTTTGATTCCACCCTCAGGTGACTGTCTGTGTGGAGTTTGCACATTCTCCCTGTATCCGTGTGGGGTTCTTTCAGGTGCTTTGGTTTCTTTCCATGTGCCAAAATGTGCAGGCTAGGTGGATGAGAGATGGGAATGCAGGATTACAGGAATAAGGCAGGAGGGGGGCGGGGGGCTTCAGAGGGCCAGTGTGAACTCCATGGGTCAAATGGCCTGCTTCCATACTGTAGGGATGCTATGAACTACAGCAAAACAGAACAGAGATATCAACTGGACCTATCAGGAATGTAAAGGTAAATCTCAGGGCAGTCAACTCTGTGAACTCTTTCTCATCAACATTTAAGGAGAGATGCTTAAGTTTGGAGCCATCCCATCAAGTGATCAAAGAATAGTTATATTTCAGGTTGGAGGTTTGCTCGCTGAGCTGATAAGTTAGCTCTCAGATGTTTTGTCCCCATGCTAGGTAACATTATCAGTGAGCCTCCATTGAAGCACTGGTGTTCTGTTTCACTTGCTATTTGTGTGTCTTGGTCTGTTAAGGTGGGTGATATAACTTCTGGTTCTTTTTTCTTAGAGGTTAGTAAATGGGGTCCAAATTGATGTGTTTTTTTATGGCGTTCTGGTTTGAATGCCAATGCAGGTCTCTGTTTAGCTTGTCCTAGGATGGATGTGTTGTCCAGTCGAAGTGGTGTCCTTCTTCGTCTGTAAGGATACCAGTGATAGCTGGTCATGCTTTTTGACTGCTAGTTGGTGTTTGTGTATCCTGGTGGCTAGTTTTCTGCCTGTCTGTCCGGTGTCGTGTTTGTTGCAGTCCTTGTGGGGTATTTTGTAAATGACATTTGTTTTGCTGGTTGTTGGTATAGGGCCCTTTATGTTCATCAGTATCTGTTTCAGTGTGTTGGTCGGTTTGTGGGCTACCATGATGCTAAGGGGTCAGAGTAGTCTGGTAGTCATCTCCGAGATGTCTTTCATGTATGGTAGTATGGCTAGGGTCTGGGTGTGTTGAGTCTTCTTTTTTGGGCTTGTTGTTTAAGAATCAGCAGACTGTGTATATCGAGTATCCGTTGTTCTTGGATATGCTGTAGATGTATTTTTCTTCTGCTGCTCATAGTTCATGGGTGCTGCAGTGTGTTGAGGACCATATAAACAATGTCCTGATGCACCATTGGCTGGATTTAGCCAGAAATCCAGGCTAAATTGACTACTATTCAAACATAATTTGGTCTGGGAGAAAAGCATCCATAAGAGTGGAAATCCTTTATAAACCCTTTGTAAAAAAAAAACCTTATTGCGAACAACTGAGAGGTAAGTAAATGAAGAAGGGGAACTCGTTCAACCCTCGTCATTTGGGCGCTAGGTAGGTTGGGGTCCCATCTAGAACCACAATAATTGGGGACTGGTTGTAACACTATCTAATGCTCATTTCTAATCTATCAATCATACATCATCATTATATGATGTGTGGAGAAACAAATGAAACAACCCTAACTATTCAGAAGTGAATAGTCAGACATGTAAGAGAAAAGCTGCTGTTTAGCAATGAGTTGAAGTAGGAAAGGAAACAGTTACTTCAGTGAATTAACAGTTAAGCCTGAAGAGGTTAACTTTGCTCAGCATTAAATGCTAAAAATTACTGCCTTGTTTTAGATAAATGAACAAGATAACCTTTGGGACAGTAAACCTGCCGGTGCTGCAATGGAAGGAACAGAGCAAGGATCAAATAATTCATTTACACATTTCACAACGAGTTAAAATGTTCCTCACACATTTGAAACAAAACATCAAATCCTATGATAATTACTAAACTGTGATCATTCATACGGGCAGAATGACTCACAACATCCCTTATCACCATGGTAATTGTAATTTATAGGAACTAAACTTCAGTAAAACAGTTATAGTGACTATTATGCCATTGCCAAAATTTCCCAGGAGCCGCACGTTATAATTTCAGAGAGGATCCTTTAAGCTGTCAATTACTTTTCATTTTTGGTTTATGATGCATACTCAAAGAACTGACAAAACTACAGTATGGACTTAATTTTGTATTCTTTAACATTTATGGTAAGCATCCTTAGCTGATTGTGACCTTGTCAGATCCGAAATAGGGACATGAAGAAATATTATCTTTTGTAATCAGAGAATAGAAGCACCATTTTTTCTCCTCTTGGTCATTGTATGTGTCAGAAGCACAAAGAAAAATTGGCTACATTCATTTGACCTTCCAACATAGTTCAGTAGAATCACTTTAACTGTGGGTTACCTGAGATCTATGTTGACCTTATAATACTAAAATATGGACCTTCACTGTTTGATCAACTCGGATAGGAGTCTAATTGCCCAACTCTGGAATAAATTCAAATTCATGACTGCTAAATTGACAAGTAATGTGCAAGTTGAGGTCTCACAAGTGTCTTAGACAAGTTCGGCAAAACCTCCTTGCTTTTGTACTCTATGCCTCCATTAATAAAACCTAGAACCCTAACTGCTTTCTCCACCTATCCTGCTATCTTCAACAATCTATGTACATATACACCAAGTAAATTGGTGGAAGGCATCATCACAGCGCTAACATTCAGCAACTGCTCAGTTTGGGTTCTGCCAGTGCCACTTAACTCCTGACCTCACTACAGCCTTGGTTCAAACATAGACAAAAGAGCTGAATTCTGGGGCCAAGGCAAGAGTGACTATCATTGACCATCCTTGACATTATGGCTGCATTTAACTGAATGTGGCATCAAAAGGTCCCAGCAAAATTAGAGTCAATGGAAATTAGGGTGAATCTCTCTACTGTTTGGGGTCAAATCGGCACAAAGGAAGATGGTTGTGGCTGTTGATGATCAGTGATCTCAGCTTCAGAACAACTCTGCAGGAGCTCCTTAAGGTAGTGAGCTAAGCTCAACCATCTTAAATATAAACATGCACTCCATCTATTACTGACATTCAGTAGCATCAATGTGTATTAGCTACAAGATGACTGCAACATCTCAGCAAGGCTACTTGGACAGAACCTTCCAAACCCACGAATTGTAACATCCACAAGGTGGAGGAGGTGAAATGGAAGTGCCAAGAGTGTTGTTGGTGGGGTTTTAAAGCAGAGAGAACACGGTGAGACTGGATATCATTTATTTTAAAGCAAGGAATCCTGTAAAGCCAATGCATTGAGAGCGGTGATGAATAACACATGGCAATATAATATCATTGCTATCACGGAGACAGGGTTGAGGGATGGGGACATCTAGCAGCTCAATATTCCAGGATATCGGGTGGGGAGGCATGGGGAGTGGTATAAAGTAGAATATGGTATTGGTATATTCATTAAGGAGTCAATAACAAGGGATGATATCTGAGAAGGTTACCTCAAATAAGCCCAAAGTGTAGAACTTAAAAAAGAAGGGGTAATCACATTGCTGGGCTGTACTTTTTATCTCTGAACAGTCAGGGAGAGATAGAGGACAGATATGTTGGCAAGTAATAGGAGGAGATTTCAATATTTCTGATATTAACTGAGATAGCCAAACGTGTGAAAGGTTTAGACAGGAGAGAATTTGGAAATGTACCCAGGAGAGCTTTTTAAGCTGGCACATAGAACATCTTACAAGAGATTTTGGAGTGCAGGTTCATAGCTCCTTGAAAGTGGAGATGCAGGTAGATGGGATAATGAAGAAGGCGTTTGGTATGATTTCCTTTATCAGTCAGTGCATTGAGTATGGGAGTTTGGAGGTTATGTTGCAGCTTTATGGATATTGGTTAGGCCACTGTTGGAATATTGCGTTCAATTCTGTTCTCCCTGCTCAAGGGAAGATGTTGTTAAACTTGAGAGGGTTCAGAAAAGATTTACAAGGATGTTGCCAGAGTTGGAGGTTTTGTGCTATAGAAAGGAGCTGGATAGGTTGTGGCTATTTCCCCTGGAGCGTCAGAGGCTGAAGGGTGACCTTATAGAGATTTATGAAATCATGAGGAGCATGGTTAGGGTGAATAATCAAAGGTAGAGGAGTCCAAAATCAAAGGGGAAAGATTTAAAAGGGGAAAAGATTTAAAAGGTAAGAGGGGAAAGATTTAAAAGGGATGAAAGGGGCAACTTTTTCACTCAGAAGGTGGTGTGTGTATTGAATGAGCTGCCAGAACAAGTGGTGAAGGCTGGTACAATTACAACATTTAAAAGGCATCTGGATGGGTAGATGAATAGGAAGGGTTTAGAGGGATATGGGTCAAATGCTGGCAAATGGGACTAGATTAATTTAAGATATCGGGTTGGCATGGATGACCTGGACTGAAGGGTCTGTTTCCGTGCTGTACAGCCCTATGGTTCTGTGAGAGGAGGAGTTGCTGGACCAAATGTTAGGGCTAGTTTCCTCCTGGAAAAGAGCAAGGCAGCTATTAATGGAGATGGAAGTGGGCTGAACAGCTGTTACTCTCCGAGCAAGTGGGGAGCTAACCTGAGCAAATGAGTAGGTAGCACAGAGGATGTACAGGGTTTGTGATGTTGGGAGTTGAGGTAGGTGACAATGAGGGAGGTGGGGAAGATGTTTCAGGCAATACTGAGAGCGGTAGGGTGTGAGCCTTCTTGGGAGGTGGGTACAGGGAACAGCGACAATGTAAATGTGAGTTATCAGAGAGAGGATGGTGGAGTGGAGACTTACATTGACCTTCCTCCTCCAATGCTGGGCATTTCTCCAGATGGCTGAGACTGCTTTAACCCAACTAGCAACCTCAGACCATGTCTGGTGTTGCCTCCTCCACTCTTAGTCCCGGGGGAAGAGAAAGATCTGCCTCTGCACCACCTGGTCCAGTAGGACTTGCAAGCACTTCCCCACACAGCCGGGTGCTAATTTCCTTATTTGCCAAGTCCAGCAAATGACTGTAACCCTGCAGGCAGCTCTGACTGCTTGTCTAGGTGCACCCTGGGCTGGATTGCAAGGGATGTTAATTCTGGGATATCCAGTGAGTAACACGTTGTTGTGAAAACAGCATGAGATGAGGTGGAGTGGAAATCTCATGTGGGAGACGTTAATGGGGAAAGTTTGGGGGTTAGACCCCGCAGCGATAAACCCTCCAAAAAACTCAATGCAATTCAGATGTAGCCAAAATTGTAAGATTTAGCCCTATGACTCTGCACAGTGATTTAAGAAGGCACCTCATCCTCACTTTCTCAAGGGCAACTAGGCTGGGCAATAAATACTGGCTCAGCCATTGGCACCGCCTACATTCCATGAATGACTAAAAGTTAAAAAAACCCTCCCAGATGCCTCTGCTCTAGCATCCCCTTAAAACCTGTAGCCCTTATTTTGCATGTATGCCCATGTTGTTAATAATTTATAATTAATATAGAATTGGATAATTATACTCTATATTACTAAAATATCATAGTCGGAACACAAAGCTGCGCTGGTGTAGAGAAAACTTTGCTCTATGTGCATCATGATGCCACAGGCAGCTAAGTATTGGGTGGCAGTGTCTCATAATTTTTCATAGAAACCTGAGGCACTCAGCAAGCCTGAATGTGGGTGGTGAGGATAATACAGATTTCCTAGTAATCGCATTGGGCTCCCTGACCTCAATGTTAATGAGATTGCCATTTCATAATGTGTTGGATGACTGCTCCAGGCACACTCATATGGAACGTTCATTGCAGACTGCATTATTTGAAAATTAGGTTCACACCCACTGCTGCCTGATGTCTCTGATCCTCTTCCATGTTATCCCATCTACGCTGGTCATATGTCTGGTATGAAGCAGGCAGTTAAGAGCCCTCATCACTGCTGGCAAATAACGATGTTGCCATGATACACCCAGTGTGGATGTGAGATTGAAGAAATCAGAGACCTTGGAGTGCAGGTTCGTAGTTCCTTGAAAGTAGATAGGATAGTGAAGGTGTTTGGTATGCTTTCCTTTATTGGTCAGAGCATTCAGTATAGGAGTTGCGAGGTCATGTAGTGGCTGTACACAACATTGGTTAGGTCACTTTGGGAATATTGTGTACAATTCTGGTCTCCCTGCTATAGGAAACATGTTGTGAAACTTGAAAGGGTTCAGAAAAGATTTACAAAGATGTTGCCAGGGTTGGAGGATTTGAGTTATAGGGAGAGGCTGAATAGATTTGGGCTGTTTTCCCTGGAGCGTCGGAGGCTGAGCGGTGGCCTTATAGAGGTTTATAAAATCATGAGGGGCATGGACAGGAAAAATAGACAAGGTCTTTTCCCTGGGGTGGGGAAGTCCAGAACTAGAGGGCATAGGTTAAGGGTGAGGGGGAAAGATATAAAAGGGACCTAAGGGGCAACGTTTTCATGCAGAGAGTGGTACGTGTATGGAATGAGCTGCAGAGGAAGTGGTGGAGGCTGGTACATAGAACATAGAACAATACAGCACAGAACAGGCCCTTCGGCCCACGATGTTGTGCTGAACATTTGTCCTAGCTTAAGCACCCATCCATGTACCTATCCAATTGCCGCTTAAAGGTCACCAAAGATTCTGACTCTACCACTCCCACAGGCAGCGCATTCCATGCCCCCACCACTCTCTGGGTAAAGAACCCACCCCTGACATCTCCCCTATACCTTCCACCCTTCACCTTAAATTTATGTCCCCTTGTAACACTCTGTTGTACCCGGGGAAAAAGTTTCTGACTGTCTACTCTATCTATTCCTCTGATCATCTTATAAACCTCTATCAAGTCACCCCTCATCCTTCGCCGTTCCAACGAGAAAAGGCCTAGCACTCTCAACCTATCCTCGTATGACCTATTCTCCATTCCAGGCAACATCCTGGTAAATCTTCTCTGCACCCTCTCCAAAGCTTCCACATCTTTCCTAAAGTGAGGCGACCAGAACAATTACAGCATTTAAGAGGCATTTGGAAGGGTAGATAAATAGGAAGAGTTTAGAGGGATATGGACCAAGTGCTGGCAAATGGGACTAGATTAGATTAGATTCCCTACAGTGTGGAAACAGGCCCTTCGGCCCAACCAGTCCACACCGACCCTCCGAAGAGTAACCCACCCAGACTCATTTCCCTCTGACTAATGCACCTAGCAGTATGGGCAATTTAGCAAGGCCAATTCACCTGCACATCTTTGGATTAGGTTAGGATATTTGGTCAGCATGAACGAGTTGGACCAAAGGGTCTGTTTCCGTGCTGTACATCTGTATGACTCTATAACTGGCAAATTTTGCAGATGAACTTCCCTCATTTAACTTTTGAGAGAGACACATTTGTGGCCAGACCTTCTGCGTTTTGGATCCCACAACTATCACCTAAATCAAATGCTTTAATGTTGAAATCTTTCTGCTACATGTTGACACTCAGTGGCAGTAACAAATAGGTAATTTAATGGCATTAGCAGAGCATATTTTGATGAACTTGAATTGCACCCTGTTCTAGGAATCCAGAGCTTACTTACATTTATTTTGATGAAAGTATTAATTTAAAAAATCCAAATTGTGATAAGAAACTCACTCACCATTCAGACAAGTACATTATAACCTGCTGTCACTCTATGGTTGCTATCTATGCCCCATCGCCTGTATTGGCAATTCCATGCATACATGTATATAGCCAAGTTACATATACTTTGTAACATGGAACAGTAAGGGTGTGGACTTGACCCATTTTCAGTCAGCGAATCTGAAATCAATTGTTTGCAAACAGCCCGATAACAAAGTTGAGAATGGAAAACTGGAAGCAAAATTTCCCTTCCTGAGTTCCCTTAAGCCTGGAAAATCCATGTCCGAGCACGTGCATGTAAAAGGTCAGGTACTTCAGGCAAATAACTTCATGACATCAGAAGCAAAGAATGGGGTACCAGAGTGCTGCTTTACCATAATATCTCAGATTAAATAATACTTGGCATGTGAAATGGAGAACAGGAAGGAAAAAAAAAGAGACAAGATTAACAAATCAGAACCGCTATGGTTAATAAAATTACAGACGCATGTCCAATAAGCAGCATGTCCCATTTTTGACAGAGGAATCTTTACATGTTATACTTTGATGATGATCATGGCACATTGGTACATGGTACATTGTTTCCAAAGTGGGGACCCTATATCAGGTATCACACAACGCAATTTTCTCCAGGTAAAATTGTGCCAAAGCTGACTTGTCTAATTAAATTCAAACATTTCTGTTTACATAAATCCTGAGGTTAAGTCAACATTCATTGTTGCTGGGATAAGAAGTCTACACACCGGCTTGTTCCCATTAATTTACAATTAAAAGTCAGAAGAACACAGTGAAAAAAATTATTCCTTTTATATTTGATTCCTTTACTTTTGAAGGAGAATTTCTGAAGTATGATGGACATGTGTTGAAAGCACAATGTAATTAAATTGGTTCTGAAAGCTCATTGTTCACGGGTTCATTTCAGAAAGGTTACCTTACCTATGCAGGCAGAAGAAGCTTCAATGGTGGGGATGAAGTAACCAATCTGATGACATCATCTGTCTTTACAGATGGACAGGTTCCATTTCATGCCAGCTAGCCATGCCAACACCTATTTCTAATTAAAATATGGATGAATATACCTTGGCATCCACCTGATCACCATCTGTGAGTGCATCTGATTCTCAAGCAAATATCTCACAAAGGAATTCAACAATCCTTTCACGTGTCAACCTGTGTTCCAAACTTTCATTTCTCTAGTTCCTGTCAGGATTTAACAAGTAGGCATCCATACTGCCAGAGCTGCCAAAAATCTAGATTAAAATTACCTTCCCTATGCCCCTCAAACAGTGCGTGAAGTAATGTTAATATAATTAGAATTTTTGAAATGTCACATTATACAGCAGCTAAATATTGCAACATATTTTAAAGGGGCTCCACATTTTATACTTGAACAATTACTCTTCAGCTGATTCCATCCAATATCTAATTATTCAAATATTTATAAGTGACAGGTGGAAAGAAACTTCCAAAATCCACCCGTCTGTTTTAGTGGCCTTCTTTCTCACATGCAACATCCCGGTCTAAGAAGATTATGTGTCGAAGAGTGTGGTGCCGGGAAAGCACAGCCAGTCAGGCAGCGTCCAAGGAGCAGGAGAATCAACGTTTCGAGCATAAGCTCTTTGTCAGGAATGAAGCTTGTGGCCCAAAGGGACTGAGAGATAAATAGGATGAAGAGCTTATACTCAAAACATCAATTCTCCTGATCCTCAGATGCTGCCTGACCGGCTGTGCTTTTCCAGCACCACACTCTTCAACTTTAATCTGTATCTGCATCTGCAGTCCTCACTTTCTCCTAAGAAGATTGTTAGCCAACATCCTATCACCGTTTGTATTTCTATACATAATTCAGTAAACATCCCTAATATATAATCAAGGAGATATAGAAAGGAATGACATAAATGGGGGCCAGAATCCTGTAGGGTTTTGAGAGAGATGAGGGCTATGGAGAGATCTGGGGAAGAATCATATAAGAAGTTTGACAAGATTTACCTCAACAGCAGGAGCTACTCGTAGCATCTTCCATACAACTGCCAAGTGGCATGGTGTATTCCTCACTGGGCAGAGGTGAGTCACCACTTAAGGAGATTACTGCTCATTTGATTGCTTATTAATGCTGCATCTCACATCATCCAGATTAAGCTGCTCATTTTACTAAAGACACCGTTACTGGACATTACTCCAGATGGCTCAGACTGAAATGGTTTGGTTGGCATGGTCTAGTGTTGTGGAAACCTCTGCTGGTCCTCAGGGAATGGTATGACCCAAATCAGCACCACTGTGACAGCCAAGACCATCAGGTCCCAGATGGGAAAAGCAGGACACCCATGGATCTGGGTAGGATGCTCTTCAAAGTGTCAGTGTACACTAGATAGGCCAAATAGCTTCTTTCCAAACTGTGGGGATGCAATGTTTGTCCCTTGTCTGCTACGGACAAACATCTAGATTGGTACAGTGCAGTTCCAAATTAACCATGTTTGCTCAGGCGCACAACAGCCAGTATCAGGAATACTGATCAATTCCAGGACATCTTGACATAACAAGTACTTCCAGCAAAGATCGGAGGTAAGACTAGGCTGGAATTAAACTTGAGGGTAGCCATGGGCTAGCGAGGCAGATAATGGAGCGAATTTAGTTAGATATGCTGAGAAAACTCATTGTAGTGGATCTTGTAGTGGAAAACATTGCAAAACTTTCAACACAACTGACACTTAGCCAGTAACTGTAAGATTCGCTCCATGGTCAAAGATATGATTCACAGAAAGGAAATGGAGTGACGGCAGCACACCCCCAACTGTAGCAACAGGATCTGCTACTTGCTGATACCCCTCCTCAGCTACTTTCCCAACTGTTGGCAGACAGGCTCTTAATAGAGTTGGTTCTGGAGTGACAGCCATGTTGAAAGATCTTCTGCAATTTATTCCTCCAACTGGGAAAACTGCTAACTCTGGGTTTCCGGTCTGAAAACTACCCCTTTCTCTACACATCCCTGAAGGTTTCCCCACATTTGATAATCACAGAATCTCAGGATTGTAATGATGCAGAGGGAAGCCATTTGGTCCATCGTGGCTGCAGTTTCTACTCCCTTGGCCCAATCTCCTGTCCTTTTCCTCATATCTTTGTACACGATTGCTATCAAAACAACCATCCAAAGCTCTGTTGAATGCATCAATTGAACCATGCCTCCACCACATTTCCAGGCAATGCAATATATTAAATATTTGCTGTGAGAAAAATATTTGCTTCTCAATCACCCTTACTTCTTTTGCATAAATATCAGGATCATTTATTTTAAAATTTCTGGAACAAAGGTTTGCAACAACATCTGGCCTTTCAGTTCGAAGAGTTTAAACTGCAGGCACTTAAGAAAGGAAGTAACCCTCAACACTGTGTGATTAAACAATTACATCATGATTGGTGTGTATGCTTCACCTACCCAGCTTGATTCTGTAAACTTTAATACCCTAAAGTAACAGTTTATCTATCAATCAGTCTCCAGCCTCGAAAGCTTTTGAGGAAAAATGTTCAAGATTGTCACGTATTTTTTTATGTGAAGAAATGCTTCCTGATTTCACTTCTGAATCTCCTTGGGCTAATTTTAAGGTTATGCTTCTTTATCTGAGACTTTCCTCCAACCACAGGAATTAGATTTTTAGATTAGATTACTTTACAGTGTGGAAACAGGCCCTTCGGCCCAACAAGTCCACACCGCCCCGCCGAAGCGCAAACCACCCATACCCCTACCCCTACATTTACCCCTTACCTAACACTATGGGCAATTTAGCATGGCCAATTCACCTGACCTGCACATCTTTGGCCTGTGGGAGGAAACCGGAGCACCCGGAGGAAACCCACGCAGACACGGGGAGAATGTGCAAACTCCACACAGTCAGTCGCCTGAGGCGGGAATTGAACCCGGATCTCTGGCGCTGCGTGGCAGCAGTGCTAACCACTGTGCCACCATGCCGCCCACTCTCCTTTTTTCCTATCGACTTTAAATCATGCTAAACATCTCAATTAGATCATCTCTGAACCTTAATCTGTGGTTTTCATCTCAACCAGGAATCAACTTTTAGACTAATTGATCATTTGAGGGCAATAGAGAATGATAACTCCTGTACAGCTGAGCAGACAGACGACAACTTGACACAGGCAAGCCAGGTGCAGAATGTAGTGTACAAGGATGACAGTGAGCAGTGTTTCATGATCTGGTCCCTGCCAAACTGCACTCTCTTCAATCTTCTCTGCTGTAGCAATCAAGGTGGAAAACACATTCATCTGTGTAGCTTCTCTCCCACAGTGCCGAGCATTCATTCTCATTAAGTGTTCCCAGCTGGTAAGTCTCATGAATGCTGTACTGCGAAGGATAGAGAGAAAGAACAAACGAAAGCACAATAGGATGGAAGACAAAAAGAAAGATGTATACCTGTATAGCTATTTTCAGGACCATTGCAGGTCTCAAAGCACTTTGCTGCATTGAAGTACTGTTGCAGTGTAGAAAACATGGTAGTGTACAACAAGCTTCAATAAACAGCACTGTGATGATGACCTGATAATCTGTTGATTGAAGGATAAATATTGCCAAGGATCCTGAGATAACTCGACAGCTTTTCTTAGATAAGTATTGCATTTTGAAAGGCAAATCAGGGCAGGAAATAAACACTTAATGATCGGATCTTGGGGAGTGTTGTCAAACAAAGATATCTTGGAGTGCAAGTTCATACTTCCATGAAAGTGGAGTTGCAGGTAGACAGGGTAGTGATGATGATGTTTGGAACACTTGCCTTTATTGGTCAGTGCACTGAGTATAGGATTTGGGATGTCATGTTGTGGCTGTACAGGATATTGGTTAGGCCATTTTTGAAATATGGTGTTCAATTCTGGTCTCCCAGCTATAGGAAAGATGTTGTTAAACTTGAAATAGTGCAGAAAGGATTTACAAGGAGGGTTTGAGCTATAAGGAGAAGTTGAATAGGCTGGGGCTTTTTTTTTGGAGTATCGGAAGCTGAGGGGTGACCTTATTGAGGTTTATAAAACCCTGAGGGGCATGGATAGGGTGAATACCCAAGGTCTTTTCTCTAGTTGTTCCCAAAACTAGACGGCATAGGGAAACATTTAAAAGGGACATAAGGAGCAACATTTTCACACGGAGGGTGGTGTGTGTAGGGAATGAGCTGCCAGGGTAAGCTGGCACAATTAAAGCATTTAAAAGGCATCTGGATAGACATATGAATAGGCAAGGTTTAGAGAGATATGGGTCAAATGCTGGCAAATGGGACTAGATTAATTTAGGATATCTGGTCATCATGGATGAGTTGGATGGAAGGGCCAGTTTCCATGCTGAACAGCTCTATGACTTTAGTGCCACATCATTCTTTACGCCCACGTGAGAGGGCAATAGGGTCTTGATTTAATGTCTCATCCAAAAGACAGCATCTTCAACACTGCAGCATTTTTTCAGTACTGTTTTGCACGTTAGCCTTGATTTTTGTGCTCAACCCCTAGTGTGGGATTTGAACACCATCTTTTGACTCAGAGGCAACAATGGTACACAATTGAAACTAATGGAAGGCCAAGATGCGCTTTTGGTTAATTCACAAAACAAGATGTCTTCATAAAGTCGGAAGAATAATTCTGTAAAATTCAGCAATACAGTCAAGGGGAGAGCTTCAGCAATTGTTTTCAGGATAGCTAACACTAAGTAGGCAATTTATCCTGAAACAACCTAGTCATCCAAAGGAGCTGAGTGGTAAGAAAATCTGAATGTGCATCACTGCATTAAAAACTTCCGTTGTGAAAGCTGTAATGCTTCAAAGTCATGGCTCAGGTCTGCACTGTTTAATTTTTAATTATATCTAAAAGCCAAAGAGTACTTCTTGTCCTCTTGTGGGAAAATTAGAATTACAGACAGATGCTGAGGAGGCCACAAGTTAAATTCTTACGTCAAAGTCACCATTTTACTCTACCTTTCTGAATCGAAAGTTTATTGAGTCAAATTATTCAATTTTATTAAACTACTATTCCATGTTTTGTAGCTTAATTCAAACTACTGAACAATTCAACTTTTTAAACAGTACAGGTCTAATAGTACAACAGCTAAGACCACTCGGGATGATTGCCGAGAGATTTAACAAACTATTAAAAGATCAAAAACATTTCTTTTATGTTGTACATAGGAATATGAAGTGCTGAACAGGTAAAACGGACAGTGAAGAAGACATTTGTTAGGCTTGCCTTTAGTGGTCAGTGCACTGAGTATAGAATTTGGGATGTCATACCAAGGCTGTACAGGTCATTGTCAAGGCCACTTTTGGAATACGGTGTGCAATTCTGGGGTCTCCCTGCTGTAGAATGGATGTTGTGAAACTTGAAAGGGTTCAGGAAAGATTTACAAGGATATTGCAGGGATTAGAGGGTTTGAGCTATAGGGAGAAGTTGAATAGACTGGGGCTATATTCCCTGGACCGCTGGAGGTTGTGGGGCGACCTTTTCGAAGCTTATAAAATCATAAGGGGCATGGATAGGGTAAATAGCCAACGTCTTTTCCCCAGGGTAGAGGAGTCCAAAGCTAGCGAGCATAGATTTAAGGTGAGCATTTCAGAGATAGTGATCACAACTCCCTGACCTTTGCTATAGTCGTGAAGAGAAATAGGAGCAGACAGTACGAGGAAGTATTTAATTGGGGGAGGGGGAATTACAATGCTATTAGGCAGAAACTGCAGAGCATAAATTGGGAACAGATGTTCACAAGGAAATGCACGACAGAAGTGTGGAGGTTATTGAGGGAGCACTTGTTGCGAGTATTGGATAGGTTTGTCCCACTGAGGCAAGCAAGTGATGGTAGGGTCTAGGAACCTGGATGACAAGGGAAGGGAGGCATCTAGTCAACAGGAAGAAGGAAGCTTACTTAAGGTTGAAGAAGCAACGATCAGACAGGACTCTAGAGGGTCACAAGGTAGTCAGGAAGGAACTGAAGAATGGATTTAGGAGAGCTAGAAGGATCATGAAAATGTCTTGATGGGTGGGATTAAGGAAAACGCCAAGGCGTTCTACATTATGTGAGGAACAAAGGATGGCCAAAGTAGGGTACGGCCAATCAGGGATAGTGGAGGGAACTTGTGCCTGGGGTTGAAGGAGGTAGGAGAGGTCCTTAATGAATACTTTGCTTCAGTATTCACTATTGACAGGGACCTTGTTGTTTGTAAGGACAGTGTGAAACAGGCTGATATACACAAACCGGTTGATGTTAAGAAGGAGGATGTGTTGGAAATTTTGTACACTGTGAGGATAGATAAGTCCCCTAGGCCAGATGGGATATATCAAAGATTGCTACAGGAAATGAGAGAAGAGATTGCTGCACCTTTGGTGATGATTTTTGTGTCCTCACTGTCCATTGGATTGGTACTAGATGATTGGAGGGTGGCAAATGTTATTCCCTTGTTCAAGAAAGGGAATAGGCATAACGTAAGAATTACAGACCAGTCAGTTTTACATCGGTGTGGGCAAATTATTGGAGAAGATTCTGAGAGACAGGATTTGTGTATATCTGGAAAAGCATATTTTGATTAAAGATAGTCAGCATGGCTTTGAGAAGGGCAGGTCATGCCTCACAAGCCTTATTGAATTATTTGAGGATGTGACAAAACACACTGATGAAGGTAGAGCAGTGGATGTGGTGTACATGGATTTTAGCAAGGTGTTTGATAAGGTTCTCCATGGTAGGCTCATTCAGAAAGTAAGGAGGTATGGGATACAGGGGAATCTGGCTGTTGGGATACAGAAACGTTTTTTTTTCCAAAAAAGAGAGGGTGGTGGTTAATAGAAAGTATTCAGCCTGGAGCTTGGTGACCAGTGATGTTCTGCAGGGATCTGTTCTGGGACATCTGCTCTTCATGATTTTTATAAATGACTTGGATGATGAAGTTGAAGGGTGGGTTAGTAAGTTTGCCGATGATATGAAGGTTGGTGGAGTTGTGGATAGTGTGGAGGGCTATTGTAGGTTGCAACAGGACATTGACAGGATGCAGGGCTGAGAAGTGGCAGATGGAGTTCAACCTGGATAAGTGTGAAGTGGTTCATTTTGGAAGGTCAAATTTAAATGTAGATTACAGGGTTAAAGGCAGAATTCTTGGCAGTGTGGATGAACAGAGGGATCTTGGGGTCCACGTCCATAGATCCTCAAATATGCCACCCTTTGATAGGGTTGTTAAGAAGGCGTATGGTGTGTAGGTTTTCATTAGCAGGGAGATTGAGTTTAAGAGCTGCGAGGTTATCCATAAAGCCCTGGTTAGGTCACACTTGGAATATTGTGTTCAGTTCTGGTCACCTCATTATAAGGATGTGGAAGCTTTAGAGGGGTTACAGAGGAGATTTACCAGAATGCTGCTTGGACTGGAGGGCATGTCTTATGAAGAAAGGTTGAGGGAGGTAGGGCTTTTCTCATTGCAGCGAAGAAGGATGAGAGGTGACTTGATAGAGGTATACAAGATGTTGAGAGGCATAGACAGAATGAATAGCCAGAGACCTTTTCTCAGGGCAGAAACAACTAACACGAGAGGGCGTAATTTTAAGGTGATTGGAGGAAGGTTTAGGGGAGATGTCAGAGGTAGGTTCTTTACACAGAGAGTGGTGGTTGCATGGAATGCACTCCCAGCAGTGATAGTAGAGTCAGATTCATTAGGGTCATTCAAACGACTCTTGTATACGCACCTGGATAATAGTAAAATGAAGGGTAAGTAAGTTAGTTTGATCTTCGTGTCGGATAAAAGGTCGGCCCAACATCGAGGGCCGAAGGGCCTGCACTGTGCTGTACTGTTCTATGTTCTAAGGGAAAGATTTAAAAGAGATGTAAGGGACACCTTTTTCTTGGAGAGTGTGGTGTGTGTATGGAATGTGCTGGCAGAAGAAGTGGTGGAGGCTGGTAAAATTACAATGTTTAAAAGGCACCTGAATGGTTATATGAATAAGAAGGATTTACAGGGATATGGGCCAAATGCTGGCAAATGGATCTAGATTATTTTAGGATATCTGGTCGGCAAGGATGAGTAGGGCCTAAGAGTCTGTTTCCATGCTGTACATCTCTATGACTCTCTGATTCTAAGACTGGTTCAGTTGGGAGATCTGTAATAGGTAAGCATTTATAAATAGAAATTGCTGGAAAACGTAGCAGTCTAGCAATACCTGTGGATGGAAAGCAAATTTAAAGTTTTGAGACCAGTGATCTGCAGTGCAGGACCAAACCCAATTCCCAAAATTTATGGTCGGCTGAATCCATGAGAACTGATCAAGTAAATATTGCATACATGGTGGTAGTTGTCAGTTCAAACCATTGTGCTGTTTCCTATATTTCCCATCAGTGGTCTGACAACATCCTGTCTCATACAGGCAGGAAGATATTACCATGATCAAGAAGTAAACTACTGAGAAATCAAGGCATGCACCCAGTGCGGAGTGTACATGATCTCTTCTAACTCACTGACATTAATTCCAGAAAGCATTCCTGCAAGTTGGCAGAACAAAATGTGAGCAGGAACGCTGCTGGAATTTAATCAGAGGAAATCAGCCAAAACCAGCCTCTCTACAGTCAGCATTGGCAGGCTTCCTGTGGCTTATACAGTCATGGCCAATTAGACCATTAAGATGTGGAGTTGTTGAGAACCATGTACAATGAGCCTCAATGCCAGATGACAAATCAAACAACTCTAGATTTCATTGTTGAGTCAGTCCTGACCATCTCAGGTACTGGATTGTTGAGTCAGCCGCTGAGCTGATTCACTTCAAATTTTCTTGATCCCAAAAGTAGTTAATGTTCTTGAAGTAGGTTATACGAGGTGGGACGTCTGCAACAATGACAGCAATTTCTTATATGGCGAGAGCCTCATCATTATATTTATTGAGTATCAATGATTCACAATGGAGCTCTCTTCTTGGAATCATATTGAGCTCAACAGACTAATCATGTCCATATTATCCACACTACGTCAGTTTCAAGATCTGTGTCATGACTCCTTCACAACCTTCAAAAGCAGTTTCCTAGTGAGTACAGGCTGGTTTTACTAAAGCTCCACTGTCCCATTTCCACCATACTGTGCCAGAAGGCGAACAGCTTGCATGCTACAATTAAATGACAGAAAAGTGAACATCTGACAGATGGGAAGAATATGAATCCAACATTCATGAGGGGAAAGAAATTTATCTGCATCATAAATAAATACTCAAGTAGGTGGCTGACTGTTCTAGCTTGTCATTATATGTATTCTTAATGTATTGTGTGACCTTATGCTTTTTCAAGGGGTAAATGTAATAAACCAATGATTTTATATACTTAAATTTGAATTTTTATCTTCCTCCCTATCTCTGCAACTTCTTATAGCTCTACTACCCTCTGAGAGCATATTGTCCTCTATGTCTGACTTCTTTGATATTTCCAATTTCCTCCATTCCTTTGGCTGCTGGCAAGAGGCTAATGGGGAACTAGTGAGGCCTGTAGAGGAACATCCTCATCAATACCAACTTACATACAGCTAAAGCTGTTAGACATCCTGCATGTTTACTGTGGATATAATATCTGAGGCAGAGGAACAATGCCCTTAAGTGATGGTAAATTAATATTTAAGGACCTCAATAACCTCAAGGACCGGGTGTTGCCCAATGGCTCCTCTGTCACCTTGTAAAAGTTTGGACAGGTTGGGAATGGGGTAGGTGGCAGGAAGGTTACTGCCGAATTTATTGTGCTCCTGCCTTCAAATACGCAAGAGGGGAGTGCAGAATCTGGCCCTTGAATAAAATTACTCCTGGATACCTGAGAGGGCAAGCTGCCAAGTTCAAAGTGGACCTGCCCTCCAGGGTCCTTCTAAATCAATCACAAGTGTTACTGGGTAGTAATTAGGAATGAATCGATCAGATTTATGTCCCTCTCAAGACTAACATGAGCTGTAAAGTTTCCACTCCATTGCACAGTCAGAAATAGGCTAATTTAGTGTGATTTTGAATTTTGGACTCAGTGTATTAACTTGCACATGTAATCCAAGCTGCCCATCTAGTGCAGAAGTTAGGAAGTTACACACCATCAAAGATGCAGTCTGTTGGATGTGATGTTAAAATTAGAGTCAGGCCCTTCAACAGAGACATTAGAACACATTTCACACAAAGGGTCATAGAGAAGCTTGTAAAATCATGCAGGGCACAGATAAGGTGAATAGCAAAGGCCATTTCCCTGGTGCAGGGAGAGTTCAAAACGAGACGGCACAATTTTTAAGGTGAGAGGAGAAAGATTTAAAAAGGACCTGAGGGGCAACTTTTTCACAAAGAAGGTTGTGGAATGAACTGCCAGAGGAAGTGGCAGATACAAGTACAGTTACATTTAAAAAGACATTTGGACAGGTATATGAATGGGAAAGGTTTAGAGGGTTATGGGCCAAAGGCAGGCAAATGGGACTAGTTTAGTTTGGTTTGGGAAACTTGGTCGGCATGAACGAGTTGGATCTTGCTGTTTGACTCTATGACTCTAAGTGTGAAACTTGTTTTTATGAAAAGCAAAATGCAACTCTGTCATTGCAAAACTCCAAGCCAAAGTCACAACTGCATACGGCTTAGTTTTGGCAGCAAGGACCCTGAAATGTAAATAGTCTTTCTCATAGCACCCTGGACAAGAACACATTGAAGAATTACTTCAATTAGAATTCAGCAATAAAAACATTGCTTTTAAAATGGGATAAATTCTAATCTTTCTGAGATAGCCTTTGGATATAAAACAATCTTGCTTTCACCTCTACCATTTGGTGATGAATTGTATTTCTAAGGGTCTGAATGCCAAATGAAAAAAATGAAAAAAAAATACAATTCAACTGATTTCTGAGGATTATGAGGATTACAAAGATGCCTTTGCCACTTAAAATCTACTCTCCATTGCAACAGAAGGTGACCTAGCTAGCAGTCTGATATGATACATATTCTGGTCACACCGAATCCTACTTACTGATATACAATATACAGACTAAAGTTACATTTCTGACCATTGGATGGTACATACTTAGCCGATAATACGTATGAACAAAATTAAGTGTAAGCCTTCCTAATGTATATGTTAAGGGCTGCAGAAAATATCTCTGGATTATTCATCACTGATGTGCATTGTACAGCCATTTGGGTTCTGACAAGGCACTCAGTTCCAGATCTCATTACAGCCTTGCTTCAAATATGGACAAAGAACTGAATTCCAATAATGTGGGTAAAATTGACTGCCTGTGACTTTGAGGGAACAGTTGATTGAGTATGACATTAAGGAATGCATGGTGGCTTGCTCAGTGGTTAGCACTGCTGTCTCACAGAGCCAGAGACCTGGATTCAATTCCATTCTCGGGTGACTGTCTGTGTGAAGTTTGTACATTCTCCCTGTGTCTGCGTGGGTTTCCTCTGGGTGCTCTGGTTTACTCGCACAATCCATAAAATGTGCAGGTCAGGTGAATTGGCTATGCTAAATTGCCTGTAGTATTCAGGGATGTGTAGGTTAGGTGCATTAGTCAGGGGTAAATATAGGGTAATGGGGTAGGGGAATGGATCTGGGTGAGTTCTCTTCAGAGGGTCGGTGTGGACTTGTTGGACCAAATGGCCTGTTTTCACACTGTAGGCATTCTCTATGATGAAAACTGAAATCAATAAAGATCAGGGGGAAGTTCTGGAGTCATAAAAGGAAAATGGCTGTGAATATATACAAGGAAATGAATTAGGAGCAAGGGGCCATTTTACGACTTAGTTACTTTAGCATTGTCCACTGTTCAATAAGATTGTGCCTGATGTGATTCTCACCTCACATCCGCATTTCCGACTAAGCCCAATAACCTTTCACCTCCTGCTTCCCAAGAAACTATCTACTTCTGCATTAACAATATTAAGAGAGTCTGCTTCCACAGTCTTTTGAGGAAGTGAGTTTCACAGATTCTCAATCTCTGAAGAAAATGTTTCACCTCCCATCTGTCTTAAATGGGTGACTGCCCTCTGCATCCCCACCCTGTCAAGACCACTTTGAATCAAGGTTGTTGGGGACCAGTCCTTTCAATGCCAGGGGACTGCTGAAGGGACTATCCAGAGCATTAGGCTTATCCATGTTCAGATCACGTTCCCTCCATTGTAAGGTTTCATGATTAGATGTTTGGTGATGATTACAGTGTTCAATACTCCACATAATGATCTGCATAGTGTGAAAAATTATGTGCAGTGTGCAAGACTGAGGCAACATTTAATCTTGGGCTGAGAACTGTAAAGTGGTACTTGTCACCAAAGCATCAAATAATGACCATCTCCAACAAGAGAAAATTCAACCTTCCCACTGAATCTTGCACCATCATCATTGCTCTAAATGTTCGGCCTTACAGGGTAGTTATGTTTAAAATGTCCCCTTTAACTAGAGACAAAATAAACATCCTGAAATGGAGGTTGGGCAAGTCATGTTAAACCATCTCTCAGTTTGGACAATATCATCCAGTTATCTTGGCGAGGAAAGCTAAAACAGCAACTGGATTTTCCACTGACCAGACAGTTGTTATTCCAGTATAGATGGGAATTGTGCATGGAGACCCAGTGGAATGATAGCATACTCTGAAGGAATTGTCACGAAAATTGAATTTTCTACCTTTATGTTTGGAAACCTCTGAAAGTCTCAATTTAAATCAGAAACTCTGGAAGGTTCTGCGAAATTAAGTAGTTACACAGGAAAAGTTAGTCTATTAATTACATAGTTTAAGTTCTGAGTAAGTACTTACAGACTCCAAACTTATCTCACATACCTGCAGCTACATCTCCTCCAGAGCACTTACACCCCCTAGACCCTTAGACCAGCCAGTAACTCATCTCCTGATCTCATGGCACGATGGAGTCCTCTATGCTTGCTTGGATGAGTGCAGCTCCAATAACAACTTCAGGTGCATCTAAGACAAGACAGTCCACTTGACTGACATCCTATTCATCAGCTCCAACATTCACTTCCCCCATCACTGCTACATAGTTAAGTAGTTCTACATGATATTCAAGATTCACTTCAACAACTTGCCAAGGTTCCTACCAATTTTACCAGCTCTACCACCAAAAGATTTTGTGTTTAGATTAGATTCCCTGCAGCATGGAAACAGGCCCTTTGGGCCAACAGGTCTACACAGACCCTCGGAAGAGTAACCCACCCCCTACATTTACCCCTCACTAATGCACCTAATACTATGGGCAATTTAGCATGGCCAATTCACCTAACCTGCACACCTTTTGACTGTGGGAGGAAACCGGAGCACCCGGAGGAAAGCCAGGCAGACACGGGGAGAATGTGCAAACTCCACACAGACAGTCACCAGAGGCAGGGATCGAACCGAGGTCCCTGGGGCTGTGAGGCAGCAGTGCTAACCACTGAGCCACCGTGCCACCTCACATTGCAAAGAATGAAGGTAGCAAACATACAGGAGTATTTCCATCTGGAAATGTCCTTCAATGCCTACACTATCCTTCGCTGTCCTTATCACATGATGCTGGAACTCCCTACCTAACAGTACTGTGTTATGTGTACATATATTCACATAACACAGAGAGTAACAATTCAATCACGATGGTTCAGGTTCTGAAGAGCAATTAGATATGTACCAATACATAGCGACTTTGTCAATGCTGCTCATGTCCCATAAACAATAAAAAAAAACGTGAAAAGGGGGGGGTCAATTCTTTATCAACCATGAACTTAGAAATGATGTTCTCCTCATGTGCAATGCTCAAATATGTAGGAACATTAATCTAATTTGTTTGAGGTCCAGTGCTTTTGGGGTCCTAGACAGAATAGGGTTCAAAGACTGCCTCATGATTTCTGTGCAGGGCTTTGCACAGTTATTTGTAATGGACTGCTACTAACACAGAAATTTTCCATAGCCCTATACAGCCTGTTTGCCTGTTAATTCCCTCCCCTTCATGATGTATCCCATGTGATATTAGGCCATTGATATCTACAGCCTGTCATATTATTCCTGTCTGTGTGACTCGTTAATGGATTTCTTTGAGTCTGAAGGCTCTCTATTCAAGTTTCTCTCATTCATCCTTGCATAGACAGCACTATGACTGTGGATGCCTGCTCCCCACTGGATATGTAGGCACTTTAAAGGTTTCCAGTCTGAACATCAAGTTCCTAATATCAGATCACAACACCCACACCCATCTTACCTGGGGATGGTTCCTCTCTAATCATTTCCAACTCCTTTGAATTTTCTTTTTGCTTTCTTTGCCCAAATTGTCGCCATCTTTGTGCAATACAGTTTTTGGGTGAAGGCGATGGGGTTCTGCACTCAACTTCGTAGGGAGCATATGCATTCTGTGCAGTTCCTGAGAGCCCTTAGGAATTATTCCTTTCTAGTAACGGAAGTTGTAATCCTTGCTATCATGCAATGAACACCTTGTTAACTAAGAGCCCTTGAACAGAATAGCCTTTATTGTCATATGCACTCGAATGACTGCAGTGAAAAGTTTGGAATGTTGCCTCTTTGGTGCCATCTTAGGTACAGGGTACCTGGATACAGATACTTTAAGTGTTTGTTACAGAATTGAAAGAGTGAAAAACATAGTCTAGCATAGGAATACAAATGTAGAAAAAGTACTCCAATTAATCAAAGCCCAGAATAAGAATAAAAAGTATCTTTAAAAGTACTCAAATTTTTGTGCTTTTCACTGAGTCCGCGCCCGCTGGGCTTCAGAACGTGATGCCATGCTGCCTCCACGCACTGGCCTTCAGTCCGGGATTTGCCTCTGGGACTCGTTTCTCAGGCCATCCTGGGCTCGGACTGCCTTGCACCCTGGGTTCTGGGAGTCGCCTCCTATGTAGGCATAATCTCCAACTTGTTTCCCACTCCGGACTAGACTTGCCTCCATTCTCTCCGGGTGTGTGTGTGTGTGAAGAAAGACAAAGGAAGAGGAACTGGTGAAGCAGAGGAGCTCCAGCTGGAGCATCCTACTCTACCGCCATCTTGCATACACCATATCGACACAGTACAGACAAAGGAGACTGGTGGCACAAACTTCTTGAAGCAACCCTTACCTTTTGCCACATACTGGCAGAAGCGACAGATACCATAAGGTCCCAGGAGTGGCAATCTAAGCAAATTTTACATAAATAATTTGTAGCAGTTACGTGCTCCATTGTACAAAACCAAAATTCCTATCAGTCACAATTCAGCACAGCATTCTGCATTATAAATCAGTTTCCATCTTCCTTTTATGTTCTATTCCCATTGCAATAATGTCAACATTCCATTTGCTTTCCTAACCATTTACTATATCTGCATACTAACCTTTTGTTATTCATGTAGAAGTACGATCTTCAATCTCTGTTAATTTAAATTGTCCACTGCTTTTCTTTACTACCTGCCAAAGTGGAAAGTTCATATTTTCCGATATATACTCCGACCTACCCTGTTGTCTTCAACAAATTCAGCTACCATTCATTCAAAATCATTAATATAGTTTGTAAATAGTTGAGGCCCTAATACTTATTTCTAAGGCACTCCACAAGTTACAGGTTGCCTAACTGACGAGAACCCATTTATCCATACTCTCCACTTTCTGTTAACTAACCAGTCCTTTATTTATAATTTTATGTTAGTCCCTACACTTTAAACAGTTATTTTGTACAGAAACCTTTCATGCAAAACTTTATAAAATCAAAGTACAGCACATCTACACATTTACCTTGCTTTACATTGCTTGTTACCTTGAGGAACTCTAATAAATTAGTTAAATGTAATTTCCTTTCTCCAAAACCACGTTGACTCTGCATGATCCCATTATGATTTTCAAAGTATTCCACTATATCCTTTTTGACAGTGGGTTCTAGCAATTTCCCTATGACAGACGTTAGGCCAACTGGGAGAAAGTGAGGACTGCAGATGCTGGAGATCAGAGCTGAAAAATGTGTTGCTGGAAAAGTGCAGCAGGTCAGGCAGCATCAAAGGAGCAGGAGAATCGACGTTTCAGGCATAAGCCCTTCTTCAGAAATGAGGAGGGTGTGCCAAACAGGCTAAGATAAAAGGTAGGGAGGAGGGACTTGGGGGAGGGGTGCTGGGAATGCGATAGGTGAAAGGAGGTTAAGGTGAGGGTGATAGGCCGGAGAGGGGTTGGGAGCGGAGAGGTCGGGAAGAAGATTGCAGGTCAAGAAGGCGGTGCTGAGTCCAAGGGTTGGGACTGAGAAAAGGTGGGAGGGGAAATGAGGAAGCTGGAGAAATCTGCATTCATCCCTTGTGGTTGGAGGGTTCCTAAGCGGAAGATGAGGCGCTCTTCCTCCAGGCGTCGTGTTGCCATGGTCTGGCGATGGAGGAGGCCAGGGACCTGCATGTCCTTGGCGGAATGGGAGGGGGAGTTAAAGTGTTCAGCCACGGGGCGGTTGGGTTGGTTGGTGCGGGTGTCCCAGAGGTGTTCTCTGAAATGTTCCGCAAGTAGGCGGCCTGTCTCCCCATTGTATAGGAGGCCACATCGGGTGCAGCGGATGCAGTAAATGATGTGTGAGGAGGTGCAGGTGAATTTGTGATGGATATGGAAGGATCCCTTGGGGCCTTGGAGGGAAGTGAGGGGGAAGGTGTGGGCGCAAGTTTTGCATTTCTTGCAGTTGCAGGGGAAGGTGCCGGGAGTGGAGGTTGGGTTGGTGGGGGGTGTGGACCTAACGAGGGAGTCGCGGAGGGAGCGGTCTTTCTGGAACACTGATAGAGGAGGGGAGGGAAATATATCCTTGGTGGTGGGGTCTGTTTGGAGGTGGCGGAAATGACGAAGGATGATATGATGTATCTGGAGGTTGGTGGGGTGGTAGGTGAGGACCAGTGGGGTTCTGTCCTGGCCAACTAGCCAATAGTTTCTTGCTTTCTACCTCCTTTCTTGAATAAAGGTATAGCATTTGCTATTTTCCTATTAGCTGGCAAGGAATTTTGGAAGGTAACAATCGTTGCATGTATTATCTTTGCAGCTACTTCTTTTCAGACCCTAGGAAGTAGGCCATCAGGTCCTGAGGACTTGTCAGCCTTTATGTGCAGTAGGTTTCCCAGTGCCTGTGGTGATGGTAATTGTGTTAGGTTCCTTTCGCCCTTTCACCTCTTTTAATCTATTTTTATATTTCGAGCTAGCTTTTAGTCATATTGCAATTTCTACCTTTTTTTTACTTCTTCTTTGCTGGTTCTTGAATCTGTCCAATCTTTTGACGTACTACTAATTTTTGTACTTTTGTATTAAATTGCTTCTTTCAATTTAACAACACACGAACAAGGAACGAGGAACACTCAGTGCTTTGAACCTGCTTCTCTATTCAACAAGATCTTGCCCGATTGGATTTTAACCTCAATTCTATATTTCTTTTTATCCCCAATAATCTTCCATTCACTTGGTAATCAATAATCTATCTATGTCTGCCTTAAAGATTCTGAATTCACTGTCTTTTGAGGAAGGGAGTTCCGTCTCAACGCTTTGAGAGAAAATGTTTTCTCATCTAATTGGTGATTCCCTTATTTTCAAATATAATTCCCCATTCTAGATTCTTCAAGAAGAGGAGACATCCATCCAGTCAAATTCCCTCAGGATTTTGTAAGTTTCAACTAAGTTACCTCTGACTCTTCTAAACTCAAGGATACAGACTTAGACTGTCTATCCTCTCCCCATAAGGCAATAGGCAGAGATGGAATCCAGAGAGAAAAAGAGAACCTCAGTGAGGGAGAAAAAGGCATGGGTGATAGTGTGCACAGGAGTAAGTAAAGCTGATAATGGGGACCATAAGTAGGTGAAAATGGGTCAACTGTGTTGAAACTGGGTCATCTAATAGCTAGGCCCAGGGTGTTGGGTTGGGTAAATAACATGGAAGGGGGTGGTCAAGCTCTAAAATGTTGAACTCAATATTGAGTCGTGAAGGTTGCAGGGTCTCCAAGCAGAAAATTGGGTGCTGTTCTTCCAGCTTGCACTGGAGTACTGCAGCAGTCCTGAGATAGAGGCTGGCCAGGGAACACGGTGATGTGTTGAAGTGGCAGACAGCCGGAGGCTCAGGGTCATTTTTGTGGATAGAATGCAGGTGCTCTGCAAAGAGGTCACCCAGTCGGTGTTTCATCTTTGAAATGTAGAGCAGACCATTTTGTAAGCAGCGAATACAGTAGACCAGACTGAGTGAAGTGCAGGTAAATTGCTGCTTGGAGCCTTGGATAGTGAGGAAGTAGGAGATTAAAGGACACATGTTGCACATACTGTGATTGCATGAGAAGTTGTGGGGTGGTGTGGGGAGTGGAGGAAGAGTGGACCAGGCTGACAAGGGAGAAGCATTCATCTAATCTTGCTTACTTAAGTAACAGAGTCATAGAGGCCTGCTGATTATTAAAAGGCCCATCAGTCCATCGATTCCACACTGGTCAAAAACCTAGCACCTACCTATTGTAAGCCCATTTCGAGAACTTGGCTCTTGTCCTTGTATGCCTTGGCATCACAAGTGTAGATCTAAATACTTCTTAAATTCTATGAGGTTTGCTGCTCCAGCACCAATAATCCTGAAATCATTGACTTTGGGGTTATGCCTTTTAATTTAGTCCCTAGGAAATGATACTCCCTAAGCAGAAAATCATTACAATGTCATGGATATCTAGGTGGCCTACAACAATTGGATTCTCTGCTTCCTGTTAACATCTAGCTCCAGCCACATGCTGTGAACTTTGGAACCAAGTGGACAACAGACCATTGTGGATCCTCGCTGTTGGTAATGGAGAACTGTGTCTCTCCCCCATCCGTTACAGCCCCTGCATCTCTGTCTCTGACTTACTACTCTCGTGATTCTACCCCTGACACACTGCCCCCCCATGTCTCTCCCCCTTACGTTACTCCCCAGAATCAGAAATCACACGACACCAGGTTATAGTCCAACAGTTTTATTTGGACATGATTTGGAAATGCGGTGCTTCCAATTAAACCTGTTGGGCTATAACCTGGTGTCGTGTGATTTTTAGTTTTATTTGGAATCACGAGCTTTCGGACTAGCCCCAAGGTCAGGTGAAGTGAGAGGTGAAGCATGAGAACACAGAAATTATGGGCAGAGAGATCAAAAGATCATACAAATGCTGAGTGAAGTGTCGAATAATACGTTTCTCCAGGTGACCAAGAGTTTTAGACAGTGTGAATAAAGAATAAAGTGACTCTCACTGTCTAACACTCTTGGTCACCTGTAGATATGTATTATTCAACACTCCACTCACACCATTTGTGAGATCTTTTGATCTCTCTGCCCAAACATTCTGTGTGCTTCACCTCTCACTTCACCTGTGACTTCTGACTTTGTCTACCCCAGTCCAACACTGGCACCTCCACATTATGGCAACTCTAAAACAGAGATTAGGAATTCCAAAGTAGCAATAATGGGTCTTTAAAACTTAAGGACAGATTGTGATATGGTATTAATAATTGGAAGAAATCAAGTGTTAAGAGCAATTAGTTAGTTATGTGTAGAAATGAGAGAAGTTGGGATTGTTCTCCTTAAGGCAGACAAGTCCGAGGGGAATGTTAATGCAGGCATTTAAAGTCACATTGAGCTTGCAACAGCATGACAGTTACAACTGTGTGGCTTGCTTGTTGTTCCCAGGTTGAACTAGGATCCCCAAGAACATCACATTAATTCAAATTCAGCTGACTTTCTAAAAAAGGCAAAACTGACTAGAAATGTCTCAAGATCCAGGCAGTATTTTTTCTTCAGTCAACCGGAGGGAGCAATAAGACAGTTGGATTTAACTGTGGGATGCATGACTGTAGGCTATCAACATTAAAAGAATGATTCCAGCTAACATTTGTTCTGACACTCAGTGATTCATAACATTTGAAATTACTTGGCATAATAATAAAATATGTAAATTTCCTGTTTAAAATGCCAGCTTGAGGCTTATAGCATTTCAGCATTAAAGGTTATCTTGCATCCGGTCATTCTGATAATGATGAGCAGGGTGAGGTGACAGCAGTGCTTAGACAATGGGCTATTTTCACTCCAGCTGTGACACCAGTACACCACATTGTCAGGGACAAACTGAAAATATTATTTGGCAATAGAAGGTGGAAAATTTTAAAAAGTCATGGCATTCAATAGACTGCGGTGCATTGTCCTTAAGGTGGTATTGAAGTTTTCCAAAATTGATATGCCAATATCGGAGTCAACATTCATTTAGTTATGCTGTCTCTTAACAAGTCAGTTTTTGTTTTGCGGTTACACTGTTTTCCGTGAGTATAACAGGGCATAAACTATAAACTACCATCTTGCGCTGAATCTTTGGGCCAGGCATGATTGAGAATATTGTTGACAGGGGCCCAGAAATAACAGTGCTAACATTTCAGGTCCTGTTTCCAACATTGGCCATTTCAGCTGAGGCAAGTTCTGGATCCAGCAGGTCCACCTGCTTCCCACAAAGCAGTGAGCTATTTAGATTTGTTAAGAGACTTGCTAACAGCACTGAAAGGCAGCTGACTGAAGGATTTTCCAACCTGACCCTTTGGAAATGGGCACCTGATGGGGTGCAGCTTGTAAGCTTTCTGTGCTTGCCTGGGCATGGATGCAGCCATAGGAGCCCTGAAGATAATTATAGGTTACACCAAAGCAGGTTGTAGAAGCTGTATCAGAGTATTAGAGGAAGGAACATTTTCGATTAGCAATTTTAAATACAACTATAAAATGAAGGATCATTTACTCAGAGTTTAAATAGTATCTTGAATTCAGTGAATTTCGGTGACAAGGACGAATGCCCTTGAGTAATTGCTGGTTGCACACTTTGATATTGAATCTGGTTGAGACTTTCTGGTACTTTAGGGTCCTCAGCTTTCACATATGCCTCCAAGTAGAAGAAACAACCTGCATTTATAAAGCACTCCTTAAGACCGCCAGATGTCACAAAGCGCTTTACAGTCAGTGAAGTACTTGAAGTGTAGATACTGTTGTCACAAGGGCTGTATAATAGCCAGCTTGCTCACAGCAAGTTCCTACAAAAAGCAAAGTGATAGTAACCAAATAACTTTTTAAGACATTTTTCAAAATCATGGCCATATCTGCTTGAGTGGTACTCAGTATAATGTCTCATCTGAAGGATGTCATCTCAAACAGTGCAGCACTCTTTCAGTACTGCAATGGGAAGTCAATCTTGATTCTTGGGCTCAAGCCCTGGAGTGAGACATAAGTCCAGAACCTTGTGATTCAGAGTCGGGCCAATGGGCAAATTTTGATACCTTGCTTCAGCCGATGAGCTAATCCAGAGAATCAACAATGCTATTATCAACTTTGGTGTTGCAGAGGGGCATTGTCTGCCCAAGTCTTAGATGATGGTACAGATGGGTGATCCTAGAGGATCATGGACCTGAAGGCTGACATGAGCAAATATGTGACAGTACAAGGGCACTCTCCTGTCAAGAGAGTTTGCAGCCTACAAATTTGGAAAATTTCGAGACTTACCAAATATCATCCCATAATTAGCAATGAGACCTAGTCGCAAAAATGCTGGTGCATACTGTAGAAGTGGCTGGTATAACATTGCATCCAACCTACAAGAGGAAGGAACCTGGACATAAACTGGGACATCCTCTCCAGGTTACCAATGAACTGCTGTGGTCACTAAACCACCCATACTCAGCATTATCAACATTGTTTTGTCACTGGGGGGGGGGGAGGTGGAATCTTTGAAAAGTGTGTGCAGGGCATCATGACCAGGTGAGGATGGAGGGGATTCCTTAACTGCAATAAAATGTGGGAACAGCAGCTCAAACTTCAACATTGATCATGTTACACTGTTACACACTTGTTAACGATTCTACCCCTACATAACTTAACAATACTGGTATTGCTGAGGTTGAATGGTTTTGTGATCCTCCACAGTACAGCAAGTTAAAGGGAATGGATTGGAGATTTTTAAACAGTAATAAACAGACATGAGAGTTTGATTGATAATTTTGGCCTGATACCAGTAGTGAATACCCTAGGGAGTCACTGCTGTGACATCTGTTGTATGTATACATATGTTACAGTAGAGTGAGAATGTAACTTAGCATGGGAGCACAATGTCACAATGCATAAGAAACAATAAAATAAATTAAATCAGCTATGAAGCTTATAAACGATTTCAAAAGTATGTGGACAAGTTGGAGCGGGCAAATCCATTTTGCTCATTTACTTCATTAACCTAATACCTTGTCATCTCTACACTCCTCTCCTCCCAGCCCCTCACTGCAGCTCCAATTGGTTCTTAGATAATTTCAGGGGTATTCCTCCTGCAGCATGGTGGCTCAGTGGTTAGCATCGCTGCCTCACAACACCAGGGACCTGGGTTCGATTCCACCCTCAGGTGACTGTCTGTGTGGCATTTGCACATTCTCTCCATATTTGTGTGGGTTTCCGCCAAGTGCTCTGGGTTCCTCCCACAGTCCAAAGTTGTGCAGTGTAGGTGGATTGGCCATGGTAAATTGTGCAGGCCAGGTGCTTTAGCCATGGGAAGTGCAGGGTTACAGGGAGGGTTGGTGTGGACCCGATGCGTCAAATGGCCTGCTCCCACACTGTTAGGTTTCAACGATTCCTGTATCTAGGAGCCCAATCCATCAGTTAGTCACTTTTTTGGGTTTGGAACAAATAATTCAACATGGAAAAACATAAGACAATACATTTTAAAACAAAAACTGTGAAGAGGAAATATAAACTAAACAGTAAAGCTCTATAAAGAGCAGAAGAACAGAAATTTAATGGTAATTTCAAATCAATAAAAGTGAAAGGTCAAGTTGACAAAAGTGAGTAGAATCTTAAATCACAGGTTACTTACTAAACCTATAACCTATTCAGTTCAAAGGCATCGTTAATATAAAACATACTCAATTATTGTTTAGGGCACTGTTGGGCTATGATGTTAATTTGGATGCCTGACTTTGGGAAGCACATCAATGTCATGGACTGGGCTTTAAAAGAGGTACAATAATGTATTAGCAGGGTTGAGAGGCACTGGCTGTGAGGAAAGGCAAGAGATCTGCTGGTGAGCTGAAAATGTGTTGCTGGAAAAGCGCAGCAGGTCAGGCAGCATCAGGAAGGGCTTATGCCCGAAACGTCGATTCTCCTGTTCCCTGGATGCTGCCTGACCTGCTGCGCTTTTCCAGCAACACATTTTCAGCTCTGATCTCCAGCATCTGCAGCCCTCACTTTCTCCTCAAGAGATCCGCTGGAGCCATTCACAATTTAAACAGGGCTTTCATCAAGCAACTCAGTCAAAAAAAACAATGACTATTGACCATGCGTCAGTAACTTGAAGGCATCCAAATCTCCACAAAAAGAACAGAGAGAAAAGGTAGCAATTGTTTTAGCTCAGAAGGTTGGTGGAAGCAGAATCCATTAATGTTTTGAAAGAAAATGAAATTGATAAACATTCCAAGAAGATAAAATATAACTGAAAGGCTATGGAATCAAGCAAGGAAATGGGAGTTAGCGAAAAACCCTTTCAAAACATTTTTGCTTTCATTCCATAAAATTATATGATCTTACCATCAAACCAAACCATTATGGGCAACGGTTTCAGATGTCAGAAAGCTTAAGACTGGCATTATCACCTCATCAAATCTGCTTTATGATTTTTTTTGGGCTTTTCCCTGGAAATCCAAGCACCACAGTGATGTACAGGCTAGGAGAATCCTTACTGCCTGCAAAATCTCTGGTGCAGATACAGTCTGCAGAATCTCAACCAAGCAAATGTGAGGAGAGGATTTATGGAGTGGAAATCGTTTGTGGAACAGTGCTTTGGCATTTGCCTAAGCTTAGAAAAGCAATAAGTAGCCAGGATCCCCTTTACAAAGCCTTAAAATCTTCCATTAACAAGAGCAACGGGAAGTCACTACCTGATACTTTGGGTGTCCTAAAAACAGTAATCTAAACTAATGGTGCCAGAAAGTGTTTATCACACATATGCGAGGTAATGCTGGTCAACAAATTGGTTAATATTAAACTAAAACATGGAAAATGAGAATAGGAAAGGCCATTGAGCTTATCAAAACCTATTTCTTCAGTAGTCCATCTTATCCCATTGAATATTTTGCCTCTAATCATCAACACTAATGATTTTAACTCCATTATTTTGACTGGTAGGTGCTTCAAAACACATCACTTGATACTGTGATCCTTTAGCAATTTTTACGATTTCCGTTCGAGGCTCCCTGTGATTTTACAAACGGATTCTTCTAGACATTTATTAGGCTACTTTGTTTTCCTGACATTTTTTATTTTTACCACAATAATGCATCCTGTGCTTTTATGGCTTTTGCATTCTGTTAACTCCCTCATCCTTCCGTCCTATATATTTCCCTCTGTCGTGTCTTTTGGGTACCTTGTCTTTGTCTCAAATTAAAAAGAACAATATGGCAAATGGATAGAGCAACCTGATGATAACACAGATAGCTAATAGTGCTATTTACCTGTTTTGCAATCATATAACCTGAGACCTGAACTGAACTCATCAAAATAATACTTTCCCAAGAATATCTCTGATTAGTTTTAGTCATAATCTGAGGGTCTGAAATATTCAAATAGGAACTAACTTGCAGTGATATTGAGATCAAGATTGCATTTATTAAAATTCACGAGATCCCACACATACTAGAGGTGCCACATTACTGATTTCTGTTGTCTCTTCTTCTTTTCCCAAAACTAAATTAATTACCTATCTGGAGGTTCACTACCATATTCTGAAGGGCAATTAGGGACAGGCAATGAATGCTGGCCTAACCAAAAAATCCACAGCACATGAATGATAAAAATCCACAGAGGCTACTACTTGAAGGTCACAGCAGCCAGTGCATCATTTGATGACTATACAGGCTACAGAATGCCGCAAACTCAAAATAAACTGGACATACTTAGGGTGTGGGAATCCTTAGGGTCCAATTTTACCATGTACATTGCATGAAAATGTTGTGGGGATTGGAAGATGTAATGACCATTGTGCACTAACCCATTTTATCTCTGAGATTTTGGGAAGCATTAAGGATACTATCACAGGTAGGTTAAAATATTTGGCCATTTCTGATAAAGGCCACAGAACTGAAAGCTCAGTTCTGTTTCTTTCACCACAGACCTGCTGTGAATCTCCAATTCATAGTGTTTTTATAACTGAAGTATGTAATTCTCTGGTCCAATAATGCAATTTGTCGACCAACACTATTTAAACAGTGAAATATAGCTTCAAAAATTGTAACTAAGCAGAGGAAGCACAAGGGCCATATAGAAATCTTTATAAGGTTTTCATGTGGTGGTGGTGGTGGGGGGAGGGAACACAGTGCACTGACGTTAAACCTTTGGCAAGAACAAAATAATTGTATTTAAACAATAGCTTTCAGTAGTACCTGTGAAGAGCAATGATTGTTCATTCTGTAAGAGAACATGACACCTAATTTTCACACATCAAAGTCCTAAATCTGTAATAAGACAAATAATCAAAGCTGCTTTAAAAAAAACTGGAATAATATTGGCCAGAACAATGCAAAGAATTCCCTTGCACCTTATATGGCCTGGATTCAGCATTAGAATCTGACCTGACACTGGTCTGAAGGAGAAATTCTGGGAAAGTGGAAGTTTCACTTTATGTCATTTAGAGCCAGCTTTGACCATAACATTCAATTTGTATCACTTATGTTTAGCACTTCTACAATTTGAACCACTTCACATTGATGCAGAAATTGTAAAGTATTCTTAAAGGAGAAGCTAATATGACTTAGATCAATTGCTTACGTTCTCTTTTTTTATTCAGAGTTCTTTAACCACTTCATCATTACAGTACTACATAATGAGAATTGAATGGGATAGTTGACATGATTCCTTTCAGCCTTGACCAAGGTGTGGACTTAATTACTGGTGTGGAAAAATTACTGGATGTACACGCACAGCAAGTTTCATTTTCACTCTGTCCATGAATATCTCACAGAATTTCTATTTAGATTAGTAACCTTCTGTTGAGACATGTTTGAAACATTTGTGATTTATAAAATCACCACTGGGCAGTACAAAGGAATTCAACAACATGGCAATCACTATACATTGATTCTACTAACCTTCTAAATATCTCAAAACACTAAAATCTTAGTGGAACAGCTGTCCCATAGTGAGAGTGAGAATATCTAGTTCATGCTTATTGCCCTCTCTGTCTGAGACATAATACTTGTCCTCCAAAGTCCTGCTTCAATCCCAGTTTGATTTACATACACCAACTTGGCATTTCATACAGAAACATCATTGACCCCATTGTTCAGATTTTTCCAAGGCCCCAGTTGTTACTGAAAGTTTGTGCAAGGTTTTTTGGGCTTTTTAGGCCCAATTTTTATATCTTACTTTTTTCTCTTTCTCACTTTGTGTCTTCTGATGACTGCGAGTGGTCAATGGACCTGTTCCTATGCCCCTATAGACCACCTGGCCTGAAATGGCCACAAATATAGTGACCACTTAGGGTGGTCTTTCCCTTCAAGTCTGCAGCATGTCTTTCATTTTCACTCAGATGACTGTGCACAGTTTTGACAAATGCTTGCTGACAAAATATTTAAGGGAAACTAGTTATTAAATTAAACTAAATTATTTTTAGTTGTGCGTTCTTATTTAAGTTTGATAGTTGAAAAATAAAACAGTAGTTTCCCAAAACGGCACAACTGATTCAAAACAATGGCCTATACAATGTAGCAGTAACATTTTCTAATCATGCAGCATGCTGCGATGGGAAAAGTGCCTATTGTACATGGGACAAAAATACACACGGAAGACAAAATGTTAACTTCTCCCCTGACATAAAGTCAGCATCGAATATAGATACTTTTCAGAAAAGAATAGCAGAATTCTCAGATAAGGGCAACCAGTTAATATACAGTCATTGTCATAAGTGATTTAAAATGTAACAACACTAACCTGTTTGTAGGTGCTCTAACAGGCTCTCTGGATTCAGTGCTCTCCATGGTTATACTCTGAGGCCTTGCACTGGCAACTGTCTGTATCGTCCCTTTCCAAAACTGTTGAAAAAGCTGTTTCTCACTGCACTCTACTCTTGTCACGTCTGAGCACATTATGTATGATTTATGTGCCTCTGGCACAGGAGGCATATAAGAACACACACAAACACACACACCCACACGGATAAAGATGGATGCCTGAGGACTTCCTTGTAGTTGAATGACGAGGGTTAAATAGATCCACAGCTCTATGCTCTCACAGTCTGGTTGTCATGGTGTATGACATGCTGTTAATTGTGCAGCATCTGGATAGGTAAGGATTTCACTCCACACAATATCATCACCTCACTCCACACAATATCATCACCACACTAGCTCTAAGGCTTCCATAGAAACCATCAGCCCGAATCCCCAGGGCTTGTCAGGGAGAGATTTGCTCTGCTGACTTGGTGAAGAAATTTCTAGAAGCCTTCCCTTTCCTTTTTAAAGCATTCAAGCTAATCCTGTATCTTTCACACAAAGGAGCAGTTGTTCACAATTCTTGGAGCTCCAGTCTCATGCGTGAAGAGAAGATTAAATATTTCTGCCTTATTTGCAATGTTGACTCCTAGTCTCGGAAGAGACCAGGATTTTACTGATGGCTGCAAGGTAGGCATCATCAAGACTGGTCTGTCACAAAACCAGGATTCTGGATTATCTGCTGTTTGGGATTCACAGCCAGCTCTGTGTCTACATTACAAATCTGACAACATCAATCAGTATATAAATAATATGTAATTGTGGTGATAATAATATACTGATAGGAAATATATAACTGGGCTCCAGACTCACACACACAAAGATACAATTAGCACTTTTATAGTACCATATTACTCATCAGTAAACACATTCCAAGTAAATTGAGTGTCAATCCACAAACATCTGGTTCAGGCTCTGCCAATGCAATGAGCTCACAATATCAGCATGCATTGAATTCCAGCCACAACAGGCTCCAAATTTTAAAGTAAATATTTATTCTGCTGGAAAAAATAAATGAATTCAAATGATGTTAACTTGAGGAAGCAGTTGACTTTTCCCTAAAATCATACTATGTTCCACGTTCTACACCATGTAAAGTTCACCTTACTAACATGAGGGGACTTGTGGTGAAATTGGCAAGGATGTCCCATAAACGAAACAACAGACCCATATCTTGCAGATGACACCCTGGGGACCTGGGAAAATCCAGTCCCACTGCAGGATTGGCCCAGCAGAGGCGGTGTGCATGCAGGAGAGAGTTGCTCTGGGAGGGCTGAACATTGGCTTCAGACCCTATGAAGCCTAATTGCAGAAGTCAAACATGGCCAGGGTAACCTCCTGCTGATTTCCACCTACTGCATGGCCTCCCTATGCTGATGAATAGTGTTGAAATCCCGGAAAAGATGTTCAACATTAAGTCCCAGGACATCAGGTCAACATGGTCAACCACCTACTACACCGCTCACCTCAGCTGATGAATCAGTCAGTACTCCTTTTTGGATTCATTCATGGGATGTGGCATCATTGGCTGGTCCAGCACTTCATGCCCACTCCTAACTGCCCTTGAGAATATGGTGAGCTGCCGTCTTGAACTGCTGCACTCCATTTGCTCTGGGTAGACTCACAATACTATTAGTGAAGGAGTTCTAGGACTTTGATCCAGCATTCCTTCAAGTATTGCTGGTTCAAGAAGGCAGCTCACCTCCACCTTCCCAAAGGCAATTAGGGGTGGACAATAAATGCGGCCATTCTGCCACATTCAGTCCTGAATGGTGGGGGACAATTAAACAACTTATTGGAGGAGGAGGTACCACAAACAGCCTCATCCTCAATGGTGGGAGAGCCCAAAACATCAGTGAAAAAGGTAAGGCTGAAGCATTTGTATTCATTTTCAGCCAGAAATGCCAAGCGGAATATTGCTTCTTCTGAGGTCCCCAGCATCACAGGTGTCAGTCTTCAGACTGGATTCTATTCATTCCACATGATATCACTGATGGCATTTGATACTACAAATACCATAGGCCTTGAAAACATTCTAGTGACAGTATATTGAAGACATATGTCCCAGAACTAGCCACACAACCAGCCAAGCTGTTTCTATACAGTTACAACGCTGGCAATACTGGTAATTGTTCAGGTATATTCTGTCACAAAGACCAGGGCAATTCCAACCTGGGCAATTGCTGTTTAATCCGTCTTTACTCAATCATATCAAAGTGATGGAAGGTGTCATTGTCGGTACTGTAGGCAGCATTTCCTCAACAATAACCTGTCACTGATCACTCAGCTCCTGACCTCATTACATCTTTGGACTAAACACATAGAATTCAAGAGGTGAGATGTTGTGTGACTGTCCTTGATAGTAAGGCTGCATTTGGCAGAACATAACATCTCAGAGTTCTAGCAAAACTGAAGTCAATGGGAATCGGAGGAAAGCTCTCCGCTGGTTGGAGCCATATACAGAAAAAAGGAGGATGATTGAGGCTATTGGAGGACATCACTGCAGGAGTTACTCAGGGTAGTCTCCTCGGCCCACCCATCTTCAGTAGTGTCATAATAACTTTCCGTCCAGAATTGGAGATACTTGTTAACATTTGCACAACGTTCAGCACCATTTACAACTCCTCAGTTACTGAAGCAGTCTGTGTCTAAATGCAGCAAGACCTGGACAACATTCGGGCTTGTGCTGATAAATGGCAAGTAACATTTGTGTCACAGAAGTGCCAGGTAATGGCCAACTCTAACAAGAAAAAAATCTAACCATTGGCACTTGACATTCAATGGTATTACCAGTGTTGAATTCTCCATCTTGGAAGTTGCCATTGACCAGGCACAGACTGGACTAGCTATTAAAATACTTGGCACTCTGTGATAAGTAACTCACCTCCTGACTTCTCAAAATCTATACACCATTTATACGGCAAAAGCAATGAGTATGATGGAAACGCTGCATTTGCTTGGGATGAGTGCAGCTTCAACACCATTCGGGAAGCTCAACAACATCTCGATCAAAATTTTGGAACACTGTCTAACAGCATTATGGGTGTAGTCGCACAGGACTGCAACAGTTTAAGAAGGCAGTTCAAGTGCAATTAGAGATGGGCAATAATTACTGGCCTAGTGAAGCCCACATCCTATGAATGAACAAAGCGAAGTGCAAATACAGACTCTTTGGGTTGAATTTGTGCCATAAAATGTCCTCAGCTTATATTAATTAATTCCTGCATTAATTGTCCTAATGGTGTTGGTTGTTCATAGCATTAACACCCACCATTCATAATTGCAAGGCTTATTGATTTGATGGTAATTTTAAAATTGTACTTCTTGTTGAAGAGCTAGTCCATAAACATCTACTGACAATGCAAAGTGTAATGTTTAAAGTGTAATTATGGCATAAAAATCCACACACACAGGAGAAAAAGCAAATGGGATAATGACCTGACTTTCCGTCTGAAGTACAAACTTCTCACGGGGTGCAAAAGTAGGAAAAAAATGATGAGAATCTTATTTGACCCAGTGTTCCTTCACACTGGCTGACATTTACTGTTCTGCCGTAAAGTGCTGGTGATGTTGTTTGCAAGTCCGGAGTGTGTTTTTCCAGAACAGCTTGATCCTTATGGATGTGAGTGGGAGAGCACATCTTATTACCCGTTTTGATGCTTGATGGAAGGAGTGCCCAAAGAAATGAGAAAGGTCTGCAAGCGTTCAGAGATGGTGGAGTTCCTAAAGTAATTTTTCCTGCTTCCACGTAATTTTGCGGCTTTTCAACTTTTCTTGTTTAGTTCATTATCATGAAAGTGGTTTCATTCCTAATTGCTCTGAGGGGATCCTGTGTCAGTCATTTCATATGAAACCCAAGAGGGTTAGAGCAGTAATGAGGTGGCAGGTTCCTTTCTCGAGATTGAAAGATGAGGCAGTTGGGTTTTTAATAACAATTGCCTGTCATGGTCATGTTTTTTTCACGGTCAATTCACAAATAACCAGATTTATTCTATTCTGTTCACAGTGGTAGGATTTGAATTTATAATCTCTGGATTGGTTGTTAAATACTCATAAACTGCCAGACCAGTCTTCCAGCTGCTCCAGGCCTGGATGGCCACGTTCATAACACAGCTGAGCAACTTGATTGTCAATCAATCTTCCAAAATGCCTCTAGCCGATAGCCGAAGCGGGAGAACCATATGGTAGCTGCAGCACCACAGCCTCCTCATGTTAAAAGACTCTATGCACAGGTTCTTACCACAGGTTGTACTCAGTTAGAAATACTATCAGAGAGAAAGTAAAGCTAATCAAACACTTCATGGTATACATCAATGTGTCTGAAATCGTGAAACATTGACACAGTCCTCAGTGAATAAGTTGGATCTATGTAGGTTCAGCTCAACCTTTGAGGTGCTATCAGTGACTTACACAAGCAAGCTGCAATTCTGTATTTCATCATGATCAGCACTGGCAAATGTAGCTGGTTAGGGAACTGTTGCAGAAATGGGAAACATGAAATTTTAATATAAAAATTCAATAATAGTTACATGAGAAAATGGAAAATTGGATTCTAATTAACAACTTCAAGTCTATATTGTAAGTGCAGAAGTAATCAGACTAATCTGTGATATACTGCTGATAATCTCCCAATAGAACTTTGAGATAATTAATTTTGTGACTTTGTATGGGATAGTTCTGTAACCTCAAGAAATACTTTCCAAAAACATTGGCCAGGATCCTTTGAACTTAGAAAATAATTGAGACCATTTTTGGGTTCTGGAGGAGAGGTACACTTACAGCATTTATTGTCCTAAATAGTGGCTTACCAAGACAAGGGTACAGCAGAGTCTAGATTACAGTGGTGCTGGAAAAGCACAGCAGATCAGGCAGCATCTGAAGAGCAGGAAAATGGACGTTTTGGGCAATAGCCCTTCATCAGACAGGGGTACAGACCACTGCAGTTCACAGGGCACTATTGAGGACCAGGGAGGTTGCCGTTAGCATCAGGGATATAAAGTTCACTATACATTAGTGGGTGGCACGGTGGCACAGTGGTTAGCACTGTTGCCTCTCAGCGCCAGAGACCCGGGTTCAATTCCCACCTCAGGCGACTCCGTGTTCTGCATGTTCTCCCCGTGTCTGCGTGGGTTTCCTCCCACAGTCCAAAGATGTGCAGGTCAGGTGAATTGGCCTTGCTAAATTGCCCGTAGTGTTAGGTACAGGGGTAAATGTAGGGGTATGGGTGGGTTGCGCTTCGGCAGGTCGGTGTGCACTTGTTGGGCCGAAGGGCCTGTTTCCACACTGTAATGTAATGTAATCTAACATGGCAATTGGAGACATGTCCCTCCACATTGTGTCACTGAAAGGAAAGGATGCAATACAGATGAAGCAAAGGTGTAACCTGGTCATCAATGATGCAGGAGCATGGTAGCAGGAGAAGAGACTAATGATAAATAAATTCATTTACTTCCTCTAACACAGCCACCAGCTCATACTGTACAAAGTTTTAAACAGTAGCATTGAGGACATGAAGAGCGACACCAGACACAAGTGACCTGCAACCAAGGCAGGGAAATACTGTAGCACAAGTACAAGCTTGCTGAAGGATGGGTTTGCGCATAAATTCTGCTGTAGAGAACAATGTTGATGAAGCAATGTAATGTAACGGATGCTTGTTGCATTGTCAGGCCTGTCAGAAAGCCTGTGGCCACTCTCAAGGAGCATGGAGGAGCTGGAGTTAGCTCATCACTTTGCGCTGAGTGTGGAGCCCAACTGTTCCCACCTGGGCATAGTTACTAACTCTGAAAGAATACTTATGGGCCCAACCACGTGTGCTGTCTGATAGCCAATGCCTCAGTTTCCACTGTAACAGAAGCAGAAGCTGCCTAATATTTCAGAGCTGCAATCGAAGATCTTCTACAAGCTCAGCTTCTTGTCAGGAGAGTGCATGAAGCTCAGTTGTAATAAGCTAGACTTGCATAGTAGTTAGCAACCGGTGCCTGCACTATCTGCGGTGCTCCTACTTATAACGTCCTAGGATATAACCCATTGGCTGCAGGGAACATTAGTCTCTCTAGTACATTTATTTCTTCCCCAACATACGTTCATCATTTCCATTTGGCTTACTTCGATCCTTTAGAAAAGAAAATCCACTATCCATACCTGGATCTGGCCTGCACGTGTTTCCAGACCCACAACAATGTAGATGACCTTACTGCCTGCTGAAATGGCCTAGAGAGATAATCAGTACAAAAGCAACTGGGAATAAGCAACAAATGCCATGGTTGCCAGTCATGTCCATATTCCATACATGAAGAAAATAAACATAGTCTTTGTCACACAGTAGCCAACCCCTTGTCTCTTATAGTGGCTCAAATGTTGATGGTAGAGTGAACTGGCATTGAATACGGGCATTCTCACAAGCTGCCAGGATATCAGGTGTTGGCAAGGGTAATGATTGGGTGTGACACACAGCAGCTATATATTAAGGGGATGAAATCCCTGCCAGAGACACTTCTGAATTTAAATACAACATTCAAATTCTGAATTTAAATACAATATCCATTGAGCAACAACTGTGCTATCAATGACACCCTGTATCCATGAAGTTAGGTCATTACTCTGGGGAATACACATGTATGTGCTACCTGCTTCTCTCTGGAAAGAGTTAAGGCAAAGCAGTTTCCTTTCTTTGTACGCAATGTCCTTTGTACACCATTTAATGGTAAACTCCAAGATGTTGGAGATTTTAGTCAGGAACTCCAAACTGAAATAAGCTTGACTTGAAGAAAAATCATAACACAGTCACCTTTACACGTAGTGGCAATGCTGTCCATACTCTGCTCTGAGATTGTAGGTCTGTTTACGAGAGATGGAAGATTTCATCGAAGTCATTGCATATACTATTTCTGGCTTAAGGTCAGTACAGGATTTAACTTTCTACCTCTTCACCTCCTTGCTCTGAGTCAACTGTGTTCATTCTCTGTCACTTGACAGTCGAAGAAGAAAAGAAACTACAGCCCTGGTTAAGTATAAAGTAAGGCCTTCACCATGAATCACAAATTCCCTATACTTCAGCAGGTTCCAATGACAGTACCAACCAACCAACAAACAGGTTAGCAGCAGTCAAGAGAAATCAACCAGCAACTCACCCAAAGTAATTGATGATCCTTTCAAAAAAAGCTAACAATCTACCCAGGTGCTACCAAGGCCCTGACACCGTTTTGGATCCAAACAAGTGTAGCACCAAAGGTACTGGCTGCATTTTATACTATTGTTCTTCAGCACCTGATTGGAAAGTGGAGTCTGCTGGGCCTAAATACTTCCTTTTGTAACTAGATCCTGGGACTTCCTGACTGGAACACTTCAACTACCCCTCCCAGTCCACCAAGGGCATGCAGGTCCTAGGTCTCCTCTATCGCCAAACCCTAACCATCCGACGCCTGGAGGAAGAATGCCTCATCTTCTGCTTTGGGACCCTGCAATCACTCGGGTTCAATGTGGATTTCACCAGTTTACTCATTTCCCCTCTCCCCACCTTATCCCAGTTCCAAGTCTCCAACTCAGCACCATCCTATTGACCTGTACATCGTCTTTCCAATCTATCCGCTCCACCCTCCTCTCTGACCTATCACCTTCTCCCCCACCTTCATCTACCTATCGCGTTCTTAGCCACCTTTCCCCCGTCCCATCCCCCTCCCATTTATCTCTCAGGCCCCAGCCCACAAGCCTCATTCCTGATGAAGGGTTTGTGCCCGAAACGTTGATTCTCTGGCTCATCAGATGCTGCCTGACCTGCTGTGCTTTTCCATCACCACACTCTTCAACTCTGATCTCCAGCATCTGCAGCCCTCACTTTCCACTCCACTCTACTCTACTGATCCTACTGGTGCTCCAACTTGAGGTAAAGGAGTTGTTGGACCATTTTGTGTCATTCGCAAATTTTACTGGGTTTTCTTTCTGGATCAGATTTGAATGATTGAATCTCTTTTTTCTGACTCCCTCAGACTTACCTTTTTCACAACTGAGTTACACTTTAGTAACATGGTGACTCAGTGGTTAGCACAGCTGCCTCTCAGTGCCAGGGACCCAGGTTCAATTCCAGCCTCGGGTGACTGTCTGTGTGGATTTGATTAGATTACATTACTTACAGTGTGGAAACAGGCCCTTCGGCCCAACAAGTCCACACCGACCCGCCGAAGCACAACCCATCCAGACTCATTCCCCTACATTTACCCCTTCACCTAACACTACGGGCAATTTAGCATGGCCAATTCACCTGGCCTGCACATCTTTGGACTGTGGGAGGAAACCGGAGCACCCGGAGGAAACCCACGCAGACACGGGGGAGAACGTGCAAACTCCACACAGACAATTGCCTGAGGGAATTGAACCCAGGTCTCTGGCGCTGTGAGGCAGCAGTGCTTACCACTGTGCCACCGTGCCGCCCATTCTTGCACATTCTCCCCGTGTCTGTGTGGGTTTCTTGCGGTGTTCTGGTTTCCTCCCACAGTCCAAAGATGTGCAGGTTAGGTGAATTGGCCATGCTAAATTGCTCATAGTGTTCAGGGGTATGTAGATTAGGTGGATTAGTCAAGGGTAAATGTAGAGTAATAGAGGTAGGGGAATGGGTCTGGGTGGGTTACTCTTCGGAGGGTCGGTGTGGACTTGTTGGGCCAAAGGGCCTGTTTCCACATTGTAGGGATTCTGTGAACATGCTCAGACCTACACTCACTGCTTGAGTTTTGCATTGCACTGAAGCTTGCTTTGTGTCATCCCTTAATTCACTGGTGTCCTCCCCCAACTTCCTTTCATAATGGTGCATACCTCCAGTATTCCTTTTGAGTGGTGTCTGCCCTTAGTGGTAATAAATGAAATTGATATGAAGCTGCACTTTATAAGATGGTTGTATTTTAAAATGCCCTTGTTAGCTTCAGCTAAAATTGAGAATTCCAGAAGCATCCCAGCTCAGAGATGTGTCTCTGATCTGGTTTCCACGGAGGGGAAATTCAAACAGAAACCTTGAAATAGCAAGTGACAGCTTTCACATCTTTACACAGTACCTCAAAGAAAAAGGCCAGCTGCTCTTTGTGATAGAGAGAGAATTAAAGCAGCTATTGCACCGGAGAAGCAGAGAACTGATTCTGTAGTGGGACGGGCGGGAAATGTCTTTTTCTGTTCAAAAGGAAGGGGACAGAAGAGAGGGGACTTCTGGAGATTTTTGGAAGGAATCGCTATGGTGAGTTTGCTGATGAAAATTGGATGTGGTTGACTTGTGCTGAGTGGAATGATTTTATAGGAGACTATAAGTTACAACCTTGGAGTGGCTGGGAGGGATGAACCAGGCAGAGAGCTAGGAGCCTTAGAAGAACTGTCCCTGTGAAGCTATGCATTTCCAAAAAGTGAAATGCACAGCAAGAAGCACTACAAGTTGTATCTCAATTATGTTAGTTAATGTGAGAGTACCTTTTCTTTATTGCGATATATTAATGGCCTGATAAGTAATGCTTGATGTATGTTAATTTTAGTTTGTTTGTTACAGTAAAAGTCTCAAAGCATGAAATGCAGTTATTCTGTCAGTTGCTAGGAAACATATCGCATATTAACAGATATTGGTCTCTATGGAAATCACAATATAAAGGATTTTTCAGATATACATAGAAACAGATACTCAGCCCAAACAGTCCATACTGGTGTTTATGCCCTATTTGAGCTTTCTTTCCTCTTATCTCATCAAAATTTATCATTGCAATTATCTATTGCTTTCTTCTTCAAATGCTTGTCTTAACTTTTTTTTTTATATAACTTTCCCTGTAATAATGAGTTCCATATTCTCACCACTCTTTTGATGAAATTATTTTTCTCAATGTCTTTTTTGATTTTCTTGGTGACTATTCTGTATTTAAAGCCTCCGGTTATATTCTTTCTCACAAAAGGTAACATGCTCTCTGTATCTACTCAATGGAGACCTTTCTTTATTTCAAGACATCTATTAACTTTAATTTTTCAAAAGACAAGATAGCCCAGCCTTTCAAAGCTTTCCGAGGTGTATACCCATGCACTTTGGTTCTATCCTTGTAGATGTTCTCTGCACATTCTCTAGTATCTCATTTTTATAATACAGTGACCAGACTGAATAGAGTACTGATCCAAACAAGGTTCACTATTATTTTAGCATAACCTCTCTCCTTTCCCACCTCTGATGTTCTCCCACACTTCTTCCATTCACTAGTGCCTCCCAATCTGATTAAAAGAAAGAGGATTCAGTAGAGATTTCCCATTGACAGAGAGCCATGGTATATCCAGTCCCAAAGCCAGCATTAAGAATCAAGCCAAGTAATTAATTTCCAGAATGCAATGTAACAGTGACTCCTGTAGAGTGGCCCATGTCTTTTTCCCATCTGACAGAGAACCCAGAAAGTAATGGCAGCCAACAGATTGACAAGAGTTCATTTATTAGATTAGATTACGTTACAGTGTGGAAACAGGCCCTTCGGCCCAACAAATCCACACCGACCTGCCGAAGCGCAACCCACCCATACCCCTACATTTATCCCTTACCTAACACTACGGGCAATTTAGCATGGCCAATTCACCTTACCTGCACATTTTTGGAATGTGGGAGGAAACCGGAGCACCCGGAGGAAACCCACGCAGACACGGGGAGAACGTGCAAACTCCACACAGTCAGTCGCCTGAGGTGGGAATTGAACCCGGGTCGCTGGCACTGTGAGGCAGCAGTGCTAACCTCTGTGCCACCGTGCCGCCCTTATTAATAGCCCAGATCTGCCAAATCACACAAAAAAGGTAATTTGAGACATTTCTTGAATTTCAGTTGGTACAAACAAATCTCTCCAGGCAAATTTATGAATAGAAAACAATTCTTAAAAAAAACTGCCATCATTTTCCCCTGTTTTCTCAATGACCTGATTGCCTTTTGAAATCCAAAACCTCTAAATTTCAAATTCTATAACTAGGGAGTCGATGGAAGCTAATAACATTAATTTACTCAAATGTAAATTAGATTGACTTATTTCAGAAAACAATATTTTGCCCAGATAGATTGCCAGAATACCAAGATACACATATGGGACCAGGGAATAATGTATAACAAATAGTTTTGACATACGCTTAGGAAGAACAGATACCTTTGACATTGAGATTTTCCTGGCCTTGTGTCTGGGTTTGTCCTGGAGACTGACTGGTAGACAGCAATTTCTATGACCTGTCACCAACTCCATTATTATTGCTTTAGGTGTTTATCAGGATGACAGATGAGCTTTTCTCATCTCAAAATTCCTTGTCAATTTCTATGGGTTTCTTCTAAACAATGGACAAATGGGGAAATGAATGTGTTGATGTCAGGATGGGTGCTGTGCAGAGCCAGGTTTAGCAAGCACAGCAGTGTGTTGGTGTCAGGTTTGCTGATGTGTAACTGTGTTAATTCCAGGATTGGAATGCTAACTGTGTTGAGAGAGACATAGGCAAATAGACAGACAGGGGAAAAAGAATGTGTGGATAGGTTAGTAACAGTTCTTGCTTTGCCCGAAAAGAACCTATTGATAACTTTAGACCAATATGATGATGGTTTGTCCTTAAATTTCAAAAGTAACTTCCAACTGGATACATTGGCAAGCATTAGAAAAAAGAATGCATATATTTGTACTGGCAAATCTTCAATTGCTTGGAGATAGATTCTAATCTGTGCTGTTAGCTTGGCTCATTTGCTGGCACTCTAACTTCTGAGTCAGGAGATGGTAGGTTCAATTCCAATTCCAGGAAGTCAGCAAATGATTAGAAAGGGAAATGCCATTGCGATATTGGGGAAGTGCTGCACTACCGGAGGTATTGTCTCGTGGAGTCAACAATGAAAAGATAGTCCATTTACTTGTTAAGACTGATGTGAAAATGAATTAAAGGGATAAACTGCCTTCTGTAAATTCTGCACAGGGAAGGTCGAAGGGATTTATAGGAATGAGTGTTTAAATTCACTGAACCACGTGAAAAATATGATCAGATGTTTTATAGTATCTAAAATAAAGTGTGTAACTAACAGTAAAAATAAAATACCCATGCCAGTACTCAGAGGTGAAAGCAGCAAGAAATGGAAAGGAGATTGAAACCAAGGATGAGCAGAAGGCCAAGCAACAGGAGGCTTGACAGTACAGACATATTTTTCTAATTCTTGCCTATGTACCAAGACAGATTGCCAGAATAGCAAAACACACATACAAGGCCAGAGAATAACATATAACAAGATGAAATAGGAGTGGAAGTAGATGCTTTAATCCCTTCAGCCTGGTCCACCATTAAATGACAATCTGCTTGAGTTCTGAATTCCATCCTCCCATCTACCCCCAATAAAGTGCGATTCTCCTGGATACCAGGGTAGCAAGATGATCCTTTTACATCAACTATTTTGATTTTTGAAGGCTGTTTCCCTGATTATCTCTCAGGGTGAGCAGAAAGAAATGAATAGAATTTCATCACACCATTCGTGGCTTTACAATGTCCAAGAAACTTCATACATTTCAAATGAAGGAACTGTTCGACTGTGGGGAAACAATTATTAACAAGAGGGTGGTATATGTATATTAACAAGAGCATGGACGGGTTGGACCGAGGGGTCTGTTTCCGTGTTGTAAATCTCTATGAGTCTATGACTCTAAGAAATCACTAAACATTGCTAATGCTGTTAAGGTGATTAACCACATGGAAGCATCAGTAAATGGAAAACAGGCTAATGTGCCAACAATTCTCCAAAAGAAAGTGACAAAACAGACATGGGAAATTACACCCTCACTTCAATTCCACGAAAGGTAAAGGGAGTGATCAACATTAAATGTGAGGTTAATATACACAATAGTAACTAAAAGCAACTAAGTTGATTGTGGAAAATTCTGCTGCTTGGTGATATCAAACGGCATCTGGTAATTGCTGCAGTCATGCAACTTCTATTAGGAAGTTGGAGACTTCACTAAAGGCATCATGGCATATGGACAGAGTACCTTGACAAAATAGATTCGAGGTGGTCAGGGGACTTAACTATGTTTTCAATACTGGAAAGGATTACCTTGTGCCTGAATGTACCTCTGGAATGTTTTTAAATGGCAAATGTCTTTAAGGAGAATCATCCACTGAAGAGAGATATCACAATACAAGATCACTTGAAAGTGGATTCGCAGGTAGATAGGACAGTGAAGAAGGCGTTTGGTATGCTTTCCTTTATTGGTCAGAATGTTGAGTACAGGAGTTGGGAGGTCATGTTGAGGCTGTACAGGACATTGGTTAGGCCACTGTTGGAATATTGCGTGCAATTCTGGTCTCCTTCCTATCGGAAAGATGATGTAAAACTTGAAAGAGTTCAGAAAAGATTTACAAGGATGTTGCCAGGGTTGGAGGATTTGAGCTATAGGGAAAGGCTGAACAGGCCTGTTTTCCCTGGAGCATCGGAGGTTGACGGATGACCTTATAGAGGTTTACAAAATTATGAGGGGCATGGATAGGATAAATAGACAAAGTCTTTTCTCTGGGGTGGGGGAGTCCAGAACTAGAGGACATAGGTTTAGGGTGAGAGAGGAAAGATATAAAAGACACCTAAGGGGCAATTTTTTCATGCAGAGGGTGGTGCGTGTATGGAATGAGCTGCCAGAGGATGTGGTGGAGGCTAGTACATTTGCAACATTTAAAAGGCATTTGGATGGGTATATGAACAGGAAGGGTTTGGAGGGATATGGGCCGGGTGCTGGCAGGTGGGACTAGATTGGGTTGGGATATCTAGTCGGCATGGACGGGTTGGACCGAAGGGTCTGTTTCCATGCTGTACATCTCTATAACTCTATCACTTGCAGAATTTATTGTTACTATTGGCTGGATACTTACTGAAACTCAATAAAATCCTTACCCCAGACATGGTGACTGAAATCTTGAAATGTGATTAAAAGAAGGGTTGTGAAGGAGTCACTCAATCCTAGCAATGGAATTTGCACATTGTGCCCTTTGGTGTGGTAATTACATCTTCTATTGGACCACTGCATGGATAATGGAAACGGTAGTTACATTTGCAGAAATAAATCTTCACTATAAGACCCTCAGAGTTTAACAATAACTTTTACTACAAAAGCTAGACCCTTCAACCTCCATTGTCTTCAGTGAACCAAGGGAGAATCACTCACGCTACAACTTTTTTGGGAAAAGGACTGGTAATTGAAGTGATTTTTCTTCTGGAACCTTTCAGAAATCCAAGTGCATGCTGCATCTTTAGAATTTATCTTTTCTGGTTTGTGAGTGAGGATAGGATGGTTGTTGCAATTACATTTCTGGTGTTGTGAAAAAATAAACATTTAATCTTTCTTTTGATTTAAACTTAAAAGAAAGCGTGTTTTGTGTCTGTTTTTTAAGTCACAGTTGTTAAGGGGTTAAAACATTCCTCTAAAATACATCTTGTTGCATCAGGAAAAGGGAGAAATTATCTGACTTCCACAACCTGTCTATAACATAATTAAGAATGATTCATACAGCATTTCATTAGACTTCACCAATCCCAAAGCACTTTCCAGTCAAGAAATAACGTTGAACTGAAGTCACTATTTTAATGCAGAAAATTGAACAATTTATCTACAGCATGGTCTCACAAACAGCACTGAGGTACTGAGTAGATCATTTGTTTCAGCAGTGTTGATTATGGGAAAAATCCTGACCACGGCACTGAGGAAAATATTCCTGCACTTCTTGAAAATAGGGCCATGGAACCCCCTTAGCTCAATCTCAGAGCTTGGGTTAATATTTCTTCCAAGAGATAATATCTCCATGGTGGTAGCAGTTTGACTTGAGTTTGTGGTGTTTTGGGGCAATTCTTGGATTGGCTAAGAAATCAGCTGAAGGGAATGACAAGTTCTGGAGATATGTCAGGGTAGACAGAGGTACTGAGTGAGATGGTGATATTTGGACCACATGACACTTCCAGTTTACATCCATAGCTTGGATTTATAAACAAAGTTGTCAAGTTGCCTCTGATATCAAAGAAGGAAAGGCAAGGGAAACACTTCAGAATGACTTTGTGGTAGATTTCACATAGGTTTAAAGTGCTCCATATAAGTAACTTATATTTATACGCAACATAAATTTAACATATAAATAACTTTTGGGAAATAATTCTCAATGTTTTTGCAAGTTCAGGCAAGAAAACAAATCCAATATATTTCATTCTCTTATCCATGTTAATCAAAACCAGCTCCCCCTCAATAAGTTATTTTATTGCAGCAAACCTCGGCAGAAGAAATAAATCTTGGCCTATAGTTCAACTTCATACATTGATTTTTTTTTAATGCGAATTATACTGGAGTGACCAACCATTTCTTTGTCCCCGCGCTGATGAAGTAAAATGACTTGCACTTATGCATCATTTGCTACTACATATTTTCAATTTTGCAAAGCATGGAGTTTGATTATGTGCTAATAAAAAGGATTTACTAGTCAACTGGCCTTCCGTAAAATATATATTATTTGACAGAGATTACCTTTAAAAAGCTAATTTATAACTTGTGTCAAACTTGCAATGTTTTTTTTTTCTTCTCCTTCACTGAAAAGTTAATTATCAGCACAATGTGAATGTAGGAAGTATTAATATCAACACTCATCATATTTATGTATTTTGGCATTCATATTACACTAGGGACAGTTAGTAACATCAAACTGCATTTCATAATAAAAACATCAAACATTGTTTCTAAATAAGTAAAACAATCTGTTGCAAGACAGTACAAGAAAGCAAGGAAGACCACTGAGGTGAACAATGAGGTCTATTTACAGACAATGAAGATTGAAGATTGAAGAAGATGGTAAGTAGGTGAATGGATGGGCTTTTGATTTGTCAAAAAGGAAGGACACTACTGTGTTCAGTGAACTGGTCCAGTTTCCAAAAGTCATTATGCTCCTGTCTGTATAGGTAATGTGCAGGTAGCATACATGACCCTCGATTAAGGAGAAAGAATGTAATTTAACTAAGGTTGGTTAGGAATTGATGAGGAGGTCTGAAGTAGTGTAGTCCCCTTGTTCCAAGAGATTTGTATGACAGGGATGGAGATTGGGGGACAGCTGGTGCATGTGGATTGCACCATGTTTGGTTGGAATAGGGTGAATGGATCAGTTGGTAATTTTTGTAAATAGTGCAGGCCAAAAAATAATATTTATTGTTCAAAAGTTCTTCTTATGGTTTTCTCAGGGATTTTTGTTTGATTTTCAGAGCTACTTTCTCATTGTCACTGACTCCTTCACTGACGCCATGTAATATCTTCTGCATTTGTATGGATGCATGGGGTACTTGGACTCACACAGAAGCAGAATTAGAATAATTTATCATTGAAGTTCAATAATCACAACCATCATAGAATCGTAGAACCACACAGTACAGAAGAGACCCATCGGTCCATCAAGTCTGTACCATCAAAAGAACATTATTGCCTGCATTAGTCCCACTGTCTTGCACCTGGTCCATAGCCCTTAACGTATGACACTTCAAATTCTCATCCAATTACTTTTTAAAGCTCAGCAACCTCCCCCAAGCAGTGCCTTCCATTCCTCCAACCTCTGGGTGAACAAGATTCCTTCTGAACCTCTGATCTTTCATTTTTAAAATGTGCTCTCTTGTTCTTGACCCTTTGACTGGGGGTACAGCTCTTTTCTACTCCCTGTGTCCATGCCCCTCATGATCTTATACACCTCCATCATGTCTTCTCTCAACCTTCTCTGCTTATCCAGCCTCTCTTCGTAGCTAAAATGCTCCATTCCAGGCACCATCCTGGTGAAACTCCTTTGCAACCTCACCAGTGCAATTGTATTATACCTATAGTGTGGTGGCCAGAACTACACAGTACTCCAGCTGCAGCCTAACCAAACTTCTGTACAGCTTCAACATGACCTCCCTCCTCTTATAATCTGTATTCAACTGATAAAGACAGGTGTTCCAAATGCTTTCTGAACTACCCTATTAACCTATCCGGCCACCTCCAGGAATCTGTGGATAAGCACCCCAAGATCCCTCTGTTCTTCTGAGCTTCCTATTCACTGAGTACTCCTTCATTACTCCTTTAAAGTTAAATCCACCAAACAAATCATTAATTCCTTGACAAAAAATTGAAACAAGAAAACAAGTACAATTCAGCAACAAAAGATTTTTTCAAATTAACTGACAAGATGTCTACACAAAAAAATAACCCATTAACACACCTTTGAGATTGAGGCAGTGATAGCTAATGCAGTAACTATGCAGGTGCATTAGTTGATGAAGCAGACAAATGATATACTGGTCTTCATAGCAAGAAAATTCAAGTACAGGTGCAAGTATGTCTTGCTGCAATTGCACAAGGCCTTGGTGTAGCCACATCTGGAGTATTGTGTGCAGTTTTGGGTTCATTATCTGAGGAACGACATTCTGGAATGATTCCTGGGTTGGTAACACTGACATGTAAAAAGAGACTGGATCGATTAAGACCATATTCACTGGTATTAAGAAAAATGAATGGGGATCTCACAGAAACCTATAACGTTCTAATAGAACAAGACAAGATAAATGCAGGAAGGATTTTCCTAATGAGTGGGGAGTCCAAAGCAGGGATCGCAGTCTAAGGATACAGTTTAGGACTGAGATGAGGAGAAAGTTCTTTAAAAATGGGTGAGGTGAAAAAATTGAATGCATTCAAGAAGGACTTCGATACAGTTACGAGGACTAACGGGATCAAAGGGTATGGGGATGAAGCGGGAACAGGTTACTAAGTTCGAGACACCATGATCATATTGAATGGTAAAACAGGCTTGAAGAGCCAAATGTTCTACTCTCTATATTTCTATACTTCTACGTAATGTACTTCCATTACATTCACAAACCTGGAATATGTTAACAAGGATGTTACTAAAATTTTTGCGGGATCTCAAACATCAATTCCAGATTTAAATGGGCACAATGCTCATTACAACAGCATCCAATGCATATTTTTTCCATATTCATGGCACTTGAATATATTCAGCCTTAAGCTAGAGATTCAACATTCATTTGCAGTACCGATATCTTGACAAGTGTCTATAGTATAGAGGAGTTGGTGCTGGACATCTTAAAATGCATAAAATTGGATGAATCCCTGGGATCTGATCAGATGTAGCCCAGAACTCTGTTGGAAGATAAGGAAGTGATGCTGTGCCTCTTGCTGAGATATTAGATCATTGATAGCCATGGGGAGGAGCCAGAAGACTGGAGGTTTTACAACGTGGTGCCACTATTTCAGAAAGGTGGTAAGGAAAAGCCAGGGAACTATAGACCAGTGAGCCTGACATCAATGGTGAGTAAGTTGCTGGAGGGAATCCTAAAGGTCAGGATTTATATGTATTTGGAAAGGCAAGGACTGATTAGGGATAGTCATCATGGCTTTGTGCATGGGAAAATCATGTCTCACTGACTTAATTGATTTTTTTGAAGAAGTAACAAAGAGGATTGATGAGGGCAGAGTGGTGGTCATGATCTATATGGACTTCAGTAAGGTATTCAACAAGGTTTCTCATGGTAGACTGATTAGCAAGGTTAGATCTCATGGAATACAGGGAGAACTAGCCGTGTGGATACAGAACTGGCTCAAGGGTAGAAGACAGAGGGTGGTCGTGGAGGGTTGCTTTACAGACTGGAGGCCTGTGACCAATGGAGTCCCACAAGGATCGGTGCTGGGTCCACTACTTTTCATCATTTATATAAATGATTTGGATGTCAGCATAAGAGATATCGTTAGTAAGTTTGCTAATGACACCAAAATTGGAGGACTGGTGGACAGTGAAGAAGGCTACCTCAAAGTACAACGGGATCTTGATCAGGTGGGCCAATGGGCCGAGGAGTGGCAGATGGTTGCTTAATTTAGATAAATGTGAGGTGCTGCATTTTTCAAAGGAAAATCAGGGCAGGACTAATACACTTAATGGTAAGGTCCTGGGGAGTGTTGCCAAACAAAGTCAGCTTGGAGTGCAGGTTCACGGTTCCTTGAAAGTGGAGTGCAGGTGGACAGGATAGTGAAGAAGGTGTCTGTACGTTTGCCTTTGTTGATCAGTGCATTGAGTATAAGAGTTACGAGATCATGTTGCAGTTGTACAGGACATTTGTTAGGCCACTTTTGGATTACTTGATGCAAGTCTGGTCTCCCTGCTATAGGAAAGTTGTTGTGAAATTTGAAACGGTTCAGAAAAGATTTTCAAGGGTATTGTCAGAATTGGAGGATTTGAGCTATAGGGAGAGGCTGAAAAGGCTGGGGCAATTTTTCCGTGGAGCATCAGAGGCTGAGGGGTGACCTTATAGAGGTTCATAAAATCATGACGGGCATGGATAGGGTAAATAGCCAAGGTCTTTTCCCTGGGTGGGAGATTCCAAAACTGAAGCACATAGGGTTAGGATGAGAGGGAAAAGATTTAAAAGGGACTGAAGGGGCAAATTTTCACACAGAGGCTGGTGCATGTATGGAATGAGCTGCCAGGTGGGAGAAGTTGGTAGAATTACAATATTTAAACAAGATCTGGATGGGTACTTGAATAGGAATAGTTTAGAGAGATATGGGCCAAATGCTGGAAAATGGGACTAGATTAATTTAGGATATCTGGTCAGCTTGGATGAGTTGGATGAAAGGATGTGTTTCCATGCTGTACAGCTCAAAGTAATTCATTACACCAGTGACTTCAAGTTTTCATTGTTTTTTTGTGAGCTGAGTGCTCCTTTGTTGAGCCAAACTTCCTTCTAACTGCCTGCAGTGCCCCTCTTTCCCTCACCTGCAATATCCTTTCTTTCTCCCAAATAACTTGTGATCTCCCCATCTGCTCGTTCCATTGCAATCTCCCTGTCTCCCATTAGCTGTCTCGTGGCCTCATTAGTCTCCACCCACAAGTTGCCCAGTGTTGACGAAAACATGATTATGCTGACATGTTGCACCGCCTTTAGCCAAATCAGCTGCTGCCTCCACGCCCATAGCTTTTGATCTCTAACCTCCAGCAGACCCTCCTCCAAAGACTCCCTCTCATACCCTGCTAACTAATCCTCCAATCACAGATTACTTCATACTCATGTTTATGGTTGACAGGTTGGTTTATTAACCTATCAACATCAAGCTTGGGAGAGAATCAACTCATGACTACTACCACTCTACATAGTGGGAGTGGGGGTACTTTGATTAATCAGTGAGTTTCTCGAAGAGACTTGGGGACTTTATTTTTGCTTACGAACTGCTGACCTTACAATGGAATAGTGACAGGTATTGGCTGGGAATCAAATCCTGAATTGCTCATCATTCTCAGACTTGTCCTAACATCTTGGTTAACAATGGTGCAACACCACAGAAATAGAAGAAAAAATTCTGAGGTAATGTTCTCAATTGGGACTTTATCAGGGTGATCGGTCAACATACAAAGAGCAGTGATAGTCGAGTGGGGATCGTCCATTTTAAATTGAGACATATCCAAGTTGAGAAAGCAGATTCTTCATCAGTTCTGCACTGTATTTGTTTTGACTTTATCAAACACAGGAGAAAGTGAGGACTGCAGTTGCTGGACATCAGGGTCGAAAAGTGTGGCATGGGAAAAGCACAGCAAGTCAGGCAGCATTCGAGGAGCAGCAGAATCAATGTTTCAGGCATAAGCCCTGTGGCACAGTGGTTAGTACTGCTGCCTCACAGTGCCAGAGACCCGGATTCAATTCCCCTCTCAGGCAACTGTCTGTGTGGAGTTTGCACATTCTCCCCGTGTCTGCATGGGTTTCCTCCCATAGTCCAAAAATGTGCAGGTTAGGTGAATTGGCCATGCTAAACTGCCGTAGTGTTACGTGAAGGGGTAAATGTAGGGGAATGGGTCTGGGTGGGTTGCTCTTCGGAGGGTCGGTGTGGACTTGTTGAACCGAAGGACCTGTTTCCACACTGTAAGTAATCTAATCATGGTATTCCCCTGAAACTATTGCAAACTAGTCTCCATGAATGGCTGAAACAAAAAAACAGAAATTGCTGGACATACTCAGCAGGTCTGGCAGTATCTGTGGAGAGAAATCAGAATTAATGTTTCCGGTCCAGTGACCCTTCTTTGGAACTGACGGTAGCTCCATGAATAGCTAATGATTTTGCATTAGCTGTACTGAAGAATAAATACTGTATGCACAATGTGATCCTGGGAGCAACTGAACTTTATGGAAATCTCAATACCTGGGGCAGCACAGATTTAAAATAACTAACAGAAAGATTAGCGAGGTATTGAGGACAGTTTGATTTTACCCAGAAGTTGATTGAAGTCTGGAATTCACTGCTCGAAAGGACGTGAGGAACAGAAACTCTCGTCGCTTTTCAAAACTCTTGAATATGCACTTGGAGTGGAGTTACCCACCGGCCAATGGAGTCTAAGAACTGAAAGGTGGACGGTTCCTTTTCAGTGCACAAACATGATAGACCGATGATGTGCAGCAAACCTTTTATGTTTCATTATTTCATGAAGATGCCAGGTATAATATCCTATCTGTACTGAGTTTTCCACCCATTCAACAGCCAGAACTGATATTTACATGGCACCTATCAAGGTGCCTCACTGGAGCACTCTAAGTTAAAGTATCACACACCAGAATACCAAAAGCTTGGTCAAAGAAGTAAGCTTTAAGGAAGAAAGGAAGGCAGAGAGGTGGAGACATTTAGGGAGGGCATTCCAAATCATGGGGCCTTGTGTAATTGAAAGAATGGTTACCAATGGTGCAGATTTTCTGGTTGGGAGTGCACAAAAAGCCAGAACTAGAGGACAGCAGATATCCTGGAGAGTTGTGTTATTGGAGGAGATAATTGTCATAGAGGGTAATGAAGCCATGGAGGGATGTGAAGTAAGAATGAGGATTTTAAACCAACTGTTGTGTGGCTGGTAGCCAATTCCTGATGAAGGGCTTATGCCTGGAACATTGATTCTCCTGCTCCTTGGCTGCTGTCTGACCTGCTGTGCTTTTCCAGCGCCACACGTTTTGACACTGATCTCCAGCAACTGCAGTCCTCACTTTATCCTGGGAGCCAATACAAGTCAGCAGGGTGAGGCGGTGGAGATGGGTCTCGTTATGAGCTAAGAATGAATATCAGATTTCTGAATGACCTCAAGTTTGCAGAGAGGATCAAATCTGACAACAAAGTAGCGTAAAGACTAGTTTAATCTCAGACTGTTGTTGGAAGGAAGAATTGCACCAATAATTAAAGAACAGAGATAGCAGCAAGGATAGAAACCGTCTTCCCAAAATTTCACTGAAGAAAAGTTCTGCTTATCCAGTACAGGATATAGGATAAAGGATCTCAAAAATCTAGCAAAAAAAAAGTCATGTCTGATACAGTTCGGAGTTTTGATCATTTCATGGAATGTAGGCGTTACTGGCTAGGCCGGCACTCATTGCTCACCTCTGTTTGCCCTGGAGTAGATATTGGTGAGTCACCTTCTTGAACTGCTGTCGTCCTTAGGTGCTGAGACAAAGGGAGTTCCATGATTTTGACCCAATGGCTTTGAAGGAATCACGATATTTTTCCAAGTCAGGATTGGCTTGGAGAGAAACTTGTAGGTCCTGATGTTCCCATATGTTTGTTGTCCTTGTCCTTCTAGAGGTCACAGGTTTGGAAGATGCTGCTAGAGGACCCTTGGTGAGTCATTGCTTTATCTTGTAGATGCTTCACACTGCTGCCACTGTACATTGGTGTTGATGGAGTGAACACTGAAGGTGGTGAATGAGGTACCAATCCAGTGGGACCTTTTTGCTCAATGGTGTCAATCTTCTTGAGTGATGTTGGAGCTGCGCTTATCCAGGTAAGTGGAAAGTGTTTATGACTCTCCTGATGTTCCTTGTAGATGGTGAGTAGACAGTGGGGAATCAGTAGGCATGCTACGTATCACAGAATTCCCTTCCTTTTACCTGTTTTTGTAGCTATAGCATTTATACAGTTGGTCCAGTTCAGTTTCTGATCAATGATAACCCCAGGATATTGATAGTGGGGAATTCAGTAATAGCTATACCCATCTTGTCAGTACAGTATTCTGAAAATTGATGCTGTGCCTTCAGATGATGTCATCAAGTAGTAACAGATAGATAATAATTCTCCTAGTTAAGGAGTCAGAAGATAGATTGGTGACAGGAAGAATCATTAGTGATGAAGTAACCGAGGATCTAATTGGGTGCAAAGCGATTTAAAAACAAATCTGGCTTTTGCATGAATACAATATCTACATATTGAAATAAGTAGGTGGAATTATTTTCCTACTGACTACCTTGGGAAATATACTTGAAGCGATGTAACAAAAAAGGAAGAAAGATTGAAATTTAGATTATTCAAAACCACAGGTTACCCCCAAACACTTTACAGTTGATGAAGTACTTCTGAAGTGTAGTCACTGTTTAATATTGGAAACTCAATATCTAATTTGTACACACCAATCTGTTAATGGTCAGAAAGTTGGTTCTTGTGATGTTAATTGAGGTACAAATATTGGCCAGGGCAGCAGGGACAGCTTCTTTGCCCTTCTTTGAAGTGGTGTCATTCATTGAGAAGGCAGATACAGCCTCAGTTAACATGTCACCTGAAAAATGGCATCACTGACAGTACTCTACAGTCCTGTACTGGAATGCCAGCCTACGGTTTTTGTGCTGACATCCTTAAGAGACACTTGAAATCACAGCCTGCTGACTCAGAGGCAAGTGTGCTATGAAATGAGCCATGGCTGACACTATGACTGTCACAATTAATGAGTGGGTTGCCACATTCTGTTCTAAAGCAGATTGAAAATATAGATGACGGGCACTGTCCTTGGTAAAAACCTTTTTATGAACATGAGCATTTAGATGTATTATCACTTACACATGTAGATAATGCAATGACTGCCATTTACGTTAAATGCTTACTATAATAACATTCTACACAAAGCCCATCAAAGATATTGCGGTTTGGCCTGTCAGCAACTTCAGAATAGCTGTTAAGAAACAGGTCAGCACATCTCATTGGAGTGCACTACGTAAATAATATTTATATATGTGTAGACTTAGAAACAATGGACCCAAATATGCTAATACCATTTTACCCTAAGTAAAGTTTCTATTTTGAATTTAGTACGTTTGCACACAGTCAACAGATATGTAGTACTCCCCCTTTACTTGGGGGTGTCATCCTCCACTGTGTATTTTTAAGATGGTGGGATGCAAGGGTGAAAATTTGAATTCTCCCACATTCACAGAGACGAACATCAAGGTCTTAAAAATGAAGAACAATAACCTGTCATTCCCTGCTAAAACAAAATAAAAACCCAAAACCGGGAGGGAAGGGTCACCTTCAAAATGCCAATCTCCTTGAGGAAATAACCCAGGTCCTACCTCGAATGGATGCATTGCCTGAAGCCTTTTCTTAAATTCTTGCATATGTGTCAATGGCATTCTTTATCCATCCCTAATTATCCTTGAACTAAGTGGCTTGCGAAACTATTTCTGTTTAGAGTCAACCAGATTGCTGTGGGTTTAGAGCAGCAAGGATGACAGATTTTGTTTCTTAAAGGGCACTTGTGAATGAGATGCATTTTTACAAAGGACTATAGTTACATGATTGCTATTAGATTAGGTTTTAATTCCAGATTTAATTGAATTCAGATTTCATCATATGCCATGGTGGGATTCAAACACTTACCCCCTAGAACATTTACAGGTGTCTCTAAATTATTAATTCAGTGACATTGCCACATATCTCATTCCACCATCTCTGATATTACTGTCACTGCATATACCTCCTCAGTCCTTCTCTATTCACTTTTCTAAATCCATTTACCTTGTATTTCTTAATCGCACTTTAATTTAAGATTACATCCAGGTTGAGATCCTCACATGAGGTGCATTTACCTTGGCAATGCCTTGATCAGTCAGAATCGACTTTAACAAGCAATCAGTGCTCTCCTTTTCATGCAGTATGAATTGTTGCTCCCTTTGAAACTTGCCATCCTCATATCTGTTCATAAGGGAAAGGCAAAGTGCCTCAACAGTCTGTCTGTCTTTTCAGCAATACTCAAGTTCTGTACTACCAATTACTATGTTAACATTTGTACACACACAAACGTATGTATGTATATGTTAACACAGCAACTTCAACTTAGAATTTATATGCTTTCTATTACAACTATGCTTGCAGGATCATTTTAAAACAAAACTCTAATTTTTAAACAGTTACTAGCAATTTATACAGTTCTTCACTCCAGCATGTCTCTGGCTTTGATCTTTTGGTTGGCCATATGGAGACTGAATTGACTAGATTACAGTAACTCTACATTCCAATCGAGTGCAAGGACACTGAACCTACAGATCCAATATACAGGTTTGGTACAGTATAGTAAACTGTACAGAAAAGAAATGAGGCTGCCTCACAGGGCCTCTCCTTACCTCTGTTCACTTCCTTAGTCACTGAGTGGTGAAGAAGTCAAGGGATAGAAGATGCTGGGTTTACGTTCATTGTAGATATATGAAAATTGCATTGTTGCTGTTAACTGGAACAAGATTATATCATCGTAAAGTCATAATCAACTGGAAATCTTTAAATCAGACGTTTGAGTATAGGAGTTGTTGGAAAAGCTCAGCAGGTCTGGTAGCATCTGTGAAGAGAAATCAGATGGCTCATCTGCCCAAAGACCAGTCCAAGAACTTATCCTTCAACAGCATGGAACTTGTCAGTGTCATAATTATCAGAACAGTTCTGAGGAAGCGTAACTGGACCTGAAACATTAACTCTGATTTCTCTTCACAGATGCTGCCAGACCTGCTGAGCTTTTCCAGCAACTTCTGTTTTTGTTTCTGATTTACAGCATCCGCAGTTCTTTCGGTTTTTCTTTGAGTGTCGGAGTTGGGATGTCCTGTTAAGATCGCACAGGACATTAGTGAGGCCTTTTCTGGAATATTGTGTGCAGTTCTGGTCAAATTCTTATAAGAAGGATACAATTAAACTGGAGACCTTGCAGAAAAGATTTGCAAGGATGTCGGTGGGAATGGAGGATTTGAGATTTAAAAATAGATTGGAAAGACTGGGACTATTTCATTGATGTATAGAAAATTGGGAGGTGAACTTACTGAGGTATATAAAATCATGAGGGCATTGATAAGGTGAATGACAGGGTGTTTTCCCTAGGATAGGGGAGTTCAAAACTAGGGAGCATGTTTTTAAGGTCAACAGAGAAAGATTTAAAAAAGACATGAGGGGTAATATTTTTATACAAAGTGGTTTGTGTGCAGAATGAACTGCCAGAGAAACTGGTAGCTGTGGGTATAGTTACAACATTTAAAAGACATTTGGATAAGTTCATGAATAGGCAAGATTTGGAAGGATATAGGCCAAGCGCAGGCAAGTAGGACTAGTTGAGATTGGGAACATGATCAGCATGGACTGGTTGGACTGAAGGGTCTGCTCATGTGCTGTGTGACTCTATGACTCAGAATATGAGCTGTTGTTCAGGTCAAAGTATCTGTGGATACTGTAATCACAATTAAATGACAAATTCAATTCAGAACTTTTAGATATCAATTAGATTTTCTATTGGATCTAATCTACAAAGACTTAAAGATATTCATAAAATGTCCCCAGAATATGAAGGTCAGACGGCTCATCTGCCTAAGTTCCAGTCCAATACTTTATCCTTTAACAGCATGGAATTTGTCAGTGTCATTATTATCATCTTCCCTTCAAACATCAACATTATACTAGAAATTTGAGAAATGCAAAAACAAAAAACACATTTTGTTAAAGCTTTTCTTTTCACATTCCTTGGGACAATTCACAAGAAATACCAAAAGAAAGGGAAAATAGTGCTTACATTCTCAAACAGCATAAATGTTGTTTACCTTTCCCTTTGACATTTCTTGTGAATGGTGTCGATGAGTACAGCACGAAAAGCTTGGGTAAAATGCATCTTTTTTTCAACAATATGTAAAATCCTGAACTATCAAAATACTTGCAACTTTTCCAATATCGACTCAATAAAATCACATAGGATAGCACTGATGCCATGTCTGAGTTAGATCTGTCCACTCAGAAATAATTCAGAATGTGGTTCTGCCTTTGAAAGACAGAGAAGTCTTCTACTCTCATTTGCAGTCCTCTTTCCTCATCTACTCAAAGCTAATATGGCATCCAAGCCCAACACTGAAATTTATAGTAGGCTTGGAGTTTGGCTTTGATTTCTCGAATAATCGGTCACATAAAATGTTAAATCAAGCATGTCCATCCCCTCAAGTCAGCATAAATGTCACATGGCATAATTTCTAGGAAAAACAGAGGTGTTCTGGCCAATATTTTTCCTTCAATCAAATCAGTAAAATAGATTACTCGGCTAATATTTTCTATTGTTATTGATTCTGTGCATGAATTGACTGTCACAATGTAGCATCCTGCTTTCAAAGTGCTCTCGGATGCCCTGAGGTTGTAAATGGCATGGTGGAAATGTAGGCTCCATCTTCCTTCCAATTGTCTCATAGTCCTTCCGTTTCATAATCATCTGTTTGTCATTTATACACTTTCCAAGATGGTACTGCTTGTCATATAAATGTGTTACTCCCTCTCTTGTCCTGCCCCGAGCTGAAACACGGTTCATTACTAACCTGAAGGTAAGTTTCCACAAGGTGCTAACTGATTCCCCCAAAATTTCTTAAGTTCTGCTTTTTGTTTCAGATTTCCAGCATCTGAAGTATTTTGAACTTGGAGATTTTATTTGGCTAATTTTCTGTTGGTTAATGTTACCTTTTTTATGTAAACATAATGCAACCTTAATTTACAACATTCACATAAATAGGAAAAATGGGTAAATATTGCTGTAGACAACTGCTTTGGCAGGAATGATGCTCCAATTTAAAAACTGTGATACTGAGGTTGGTTAGCATGCTCCAATTATGCATAATATTTGATGTGCAGAATAAATAGTGTCCCATTATGTAGCAATTTCTATTAAAGGAGCTGAATCAAAATGCCTTTGCACTGTGGCCTCTGAGCTGAAATTGATATGCCACAGTTTCAGCAAGACATATTTTGATTACAGTTCCATCAACAATAAAACATCCTACAAACAATCACTCTGACATGTTCCTTGGTCTATTTCATTTTTATGTGCCTGCCAAAGACAGACTTGTTTATCTTTCCTATGTAGACACATAATCACTGTGACACTTGTTCAAAGCCAATAGCAATATTTACAGCAAATACCAGATTAAGAAACCCCAGTTAAGATTGGGGTTTCTTAATCTGGTATTTGCTGTAAATTATGTTCATAGGCTAAGAAGAAAAATGGGGCTGTCTCAAAGCAGCAGACAATCACTGACTACTACAAGCAACAAGTGTATCACCTTCACAAACAGGTCAATATTTTGGACCCTTTTTCAGAACACTCAGTGGGTTTTGCTGAAGAACACCTTATGATGTGGTCATGTTTAAGGCAGAATAAATAGTGTCCTATTATGTAGCAATTTCTATTAAAGGAGCCGAATCAAAATGCCTTTGCACTGTGGCCTCTCAGCTGAACACTGATGTGCAATAGTTTCAGCGAGACATATTTTCATTATAATTCCATCAACTATAAGCTTGATATAGCATATCCCGCTACCAATTCAGAGCTCAGCCTTGAGTTAAGATGGTGGAGGAGAAGGTGAGGTGAGGACCCTGTGATAGGCAGTCAACGACATCTAGAGGACCGGGCATGGTGAGGCTCCAGTAACGACAGTCAGTATCACCTAGAGGAACAGGCATGGTGACGACCATGTGATAGTCAGTCAGCATCACCTAGAGGAATGGGTATGGTGACGACCATGTGATAGTCAGTCAGCATCACCTAGAGGAACAGGCATGGTGACAACCATGTGATAGTCAGTCAGCATCACCTAGAGGAATGGGTATGGTGAGGGCCATGTGATAGTCAGTCAGCATCACCTAGAGGCATGGGTATGGTGAGGACCATGTGATAGTCAGTCAGCATCACCTAGAGGAACAAGCATGGTGAGGACCATGTGATAGTCAGTCAGCATCACCTAGAGGAATGGGTATGGTGAGGACCATGTGATAGTCAGTCAGCATCACCGAGAGGGATGGGTATGGTGAGGACATTGTGATAGTCAGTCAGCATCACCGAGAGGAACGGACATGGTGAGGACCATGTGATAGTCAGTCAGCATCACCTAGATGAACAGGCATGGTGAGGACCATGTGACAGTCAGTCAGCATCACCGAGAGGGATGGGTATGGTGAGGGCCATGTGATAGTCAGTCAGCATCACCGAGAGGAATAGGTATGGTGAGGACCATGTGATAGTCAGTCAGCATCACCTAGAGGAATGGGTATGGTGAGGGCCATGTGATAGTCAGTCAGCATCACCTAGAGGAATGGGTATGGTGAGGCTTCAGTAACGACAGTCAGTATCATCTAGAGGAATGGGTATGGTGAGGCTCCAGTAACGACAGTCAGTATCTTCTAGAGGAATGGGTATGGTGAGGCTCCAGTAATGACAGTCAGTATCATCTAGAGGAATGGGTATGGTGAGGCTCCAGTAATGACAGTCAGTATCACCTAGAGGAATAGGTATGGTGAGGCTCCAGTAACGACAGTCAGTATCATCTAGAGGAATGGGTATGATGAGGCTCCAGTAACGACAGTCAGTATCATCTAGAGGAATGGGTATGGTGAGGCTCCAGTAATGACAATCAGTATCATCTAGAGGAACGGGCATGGTGACGACCATGTGATAGTCAGTCAGCATCACCTAGAGGAATGGGTATGGTGAGGACCCTGTGATAGTCAGTCAGCATCACCTAGAGGAATGGGTATGGTGAGGACCCTGTGATAGTCAGTCAGCATCACCTAGAGGAACGGGTATGGTGACGACCATGTGATAGTCAGTCAGCATCACCGAGAGGAATGGGTATGGTGAGGACCATGTGATAGTCAGTCAGCATCACCTAGAGGAACAGGCATGGTGACGACCATGTGATAGTCAGTCAGCATCACCTAGAGGAACGGGCATGGTGAGGACCATGTGATAGTCAGTCAGCATTACCTAGAGGAACGGGCATGGTGAGGACCATGTGATAGTCAGTCAGCATCACCTAGAGGAACGGGCATGGTGAGGACCATGTGATAGTCAGTCAGCATCACCTAGAGGAACGGGCATGGTGACGACCATGTGATAGTCAGTCAGCATCACCGAGAGGAATGGGTATGGTGAGGGCCATGTGATAGTCAGTCAGCATCACCTAGAGGAACAGGCATGGTGAGGACCATGTGATAGTCAGTCAGCATCACCGAGAGGAATGGGTATGGTGAGGCTCCAGTAATGACAGTCAGTATCATCTAGAGGAATGGGTATGATGAGGCTCCAGTAACGACAGTCAGTATCACCTAGAGGAATAGGTATGGTGAGGCTCCAGTAATGACAGTCAGTATCACCTAGAGGGATGGGTATGATGAGGCTCCAGTAACGACAGTCAGTATCACCTAGAGGAATGGGTATGGTGAGGCTCCAGTAACGACACTCAGTATCACCTAGAGGAATGGGTATGGTGAGGCTCCAGTAACGACACTCAGTATCATCTAGAGGAATGGGTATGGTGAGGCTCCAGTAACGACAGTCAGTATCATCTAGAGGAATGGGTATGGTGAGGCTCCAGTAACGACAGTCAGTATCATCTAGAGGAATGGGTATGATGAGGCTCCAGTAATGACAGTCAGTATCATCTAGAGGAATGGGTATGGTGAGGCTCCAGTAACGACAGTCAGTATCATCTAGAGGAATGGGTATGGTGACGACCATGTGATAGTCAGTCAGCATCATCTAGAGGGACGGGCATGGTGAGGACCATGTGATAGTCAGTCAGCATTACCTAGAGGAACGGGCATGGTGAGGACCCTGTGATAGTCAGTCAGCATTACCTAGAGGAACGGACATGGTGAGGACCATGTGATAGTCAGTCAGCATTACCTAGAGGAACGGGCATGGTGAGGACCATGTGATAGTCAGTCAGCATTACCTAGAGGAACGGACATGGTGAGGACCATGTGATAGTCAGCCAGCATCACCGAGAGGAAAGGACATGGTGAGGACCATGTGATAGTCAGTCAGCATCACCTAGAGGAATGGGTATGGTGACGACCATGTGATAGTCAGTCAGCATCACCTAGAGGAATGGGTATGGTGAGGACCATGTGATAGTCAGTCAGCATCACCTAGAGGCATGGGTATGGTGAGGACCATGTGATAGTCAGTCAGCATCACCTAGAGGAATGGGTATGGTGAGGGCCATGTGATAGTCAGTCAGCATCACCTAGAGGCATGGGTATGGTGAGGACCATGTGATAGTCAGTCAGCATCACCGAGAGGGATGGGTATGGTGAGGGCCATGTGATAGTCAGTCAGCATCACCTAGAGGAATGGGTATGGTGAGGACATTGTGATAGTCAGTCAGCATCACCGAGAGGAACGGACATGGTGAGGACCATGTGATAGTCAGTCAGCATCACCTAGATGAACAGGCATGGTGAGGACCATGTGACAGTCAGTCAGCATCACCGAGAGGGATGGGTATGGTGAGGGCCATGTGATAGTCAGTCAGCATCACCGAGAGGAATAGGTATGGTGAGGACCATGTGATAGTCAGTCAGCATCACCTAGAGGAATGGGTATGGTGAGGGCCATGTGATAGTCAGTCAGCATCACCTAGAGGAATGGGTATGGTGAGGCTTCAGTAACGACAGTCAGTATCATCTAGAGGAATGGGTATGGTGAGGCTCCAGTAACGACAGTCAGTATCTTCTAGAGGAATGGGTATGGTGAGGCTCCAGTAATGACAGTCAGTATCATCTAGAGGAATGGGTATGGTGAGGCTCCAGTAATGACAGTCAGTATCATCTAGAGGAATGGGTATGGTGAGGCTCCAGTAATGACAGTCAGTATCACCTAGAGGAATAGGTATGGTGAGGCTCCAGTAACGACAGTCAGTATCATCTAGAGGAATGGGTATGATGAGGCTCCAGTAACGACAGTCAGTATCATCTAGAGGAATGGGTATGGTGAGGCTCCAGTAATGACAATCAGTATCATCTAGAGGAACGGGCATGGTGACGACCATGTGATAGTCAGTCAGCATCACCTAGAGGAATGGGTATGGTGAGGACCCTGTGATAGTCAGTCAGCATCACCTAGAGGAACGGGCATGGTGAGGACCCTGTGATAGTCAGTCAGCATCACCTAGAGGAATGGGTATGGTGAGGACCCTGTGATAGTCAGTCAGCATCACCTAGAGGAACGGGTATGGTGACGACCATGTGATAGTCAGTCAGCATCACCGAGAGGAATGGGTATGGTGAGGACCATGTGATAGTCAGTCAGCATCACCTAGAGGAACAGGCATGGTGACGACCATGTGATAGTCAGTCAGCATCACCTAGAGGAACGGGCATGGTGAGGACCATGTGATAGTCAGTCAGCATTACCTAGAGGAACGGGCATGGTGAGGACCATGTGATAGTCAGTCAGCATCACCTAGAGGAACGGGCATGGTGAGGACCATGTGATAGTCAGTCAGCATCACCTAGAGGAACGGGCATGGTGACGACCATGTGATAGTCAGTCAGCATCACCGAGAGGAATGGGTATGGTGAGGGCCATGTGATAGTCAGTCAGCATCACCTAGAGGAATGGGTATGGTGAGGGCCATGTGATAGTCAGTCAGCATCACCTAGAGGAACAGGCATGGTGAGGACCATGTGATAGTCAGTCAGCATCACCGAGAGGAATGGGTATGGTGAGGCTCCAGTAATGACAGTCAGTATCATCTAGAGGAATGGGTATGATGAGGCTCCAGTAACGACAGTCAGTATCACCTAGAGGAATAGGTATGGTGAGGCTCCAGTAATGACAGTCAGTATCACCTAGAGGAATGGGTATGATGAGGCTCCAGTAACGACAGTCAGTATCACCTAGAGGAATGGGTATGGTGAGGCTCCAGTAACGACACTCAGTATCACCTAGAGGAATGGGTATGGTGAGGCTCCAGTAACGACACTCAGTATCATCTAGAGGAATGGGTATGGTGAGGCTCCAGTAACGACAGTCAGTATCATCTAGAGGAATGGGTATGGTGAGGCTCCAGTAACGACAGTCAGTATCATCTAGAGGAATGGGTATGGTGAGGCTCCAGTAACGACAGTCAGTATCATCTAGAGGAATGGGTATGGTGACGACCATGTGATAGTCAGTCAGCATCATCTAGAGGGACGGGCATGGTGAGGACCATGTGATAGTCAGTCAGCATTACCTAGAGGAACGGGCATGGTGAGGACCCTGTGATAGTCAGTCAGCATTACCTAGAGGAACGGACATGGTGAGGACCATGTGATAGTCAGTCAGCATTACCTAGAGGAACGGGCATGGTGAGGACCATGTGATAGTCAGTCAGCATTACCTAGAGGAACGGACATGGTGAGGACCATGTGATAGTCAGCCAGCATCACCGAGAGGAAAGGACATGGTGAGGACCATGTGATAGTCAGTCAGCATCACCTAGAGGAATGGGTATGGTGACGACCATGTGATAGTCAGTCAGCATCACCTAGAGGAATGGGTATGGTGAGGACCATGTGATAGTCAGTCAGCATCACCTAGATGAACGGACATGGTGAGGACCATGTGATAGTCAGTCAGCATTACCTAGAGGAACGGGCATGGTGAGGACCATGTGATAGTCAGTCAGCATCACCGAGAGGGATGGGTATGGTGAGGACCCTGTGATAGTCAGTCAGCATCATCTAGAGGAACGGGCATGGTGACGACCATGTGATAGTCAGTCAGCATCACCTAGATGAACGGACATGGTGAGGACCATGTGATAGTCAGTCAGCATCACCTAGATGAACGGGCATGGTGAGGACCATGTGATAGTCAGTCAGCATCACCCAGAGGAATGGGCATGATGACGACCATGTGATAGTTAGTCAGCATCACCTAGAGGAACGGGCATGGTGAGGACCATGTGATAGTCAGTCAGCAGCACCCAGAGGAATGGGCATGATGACGACCATGTGATAGTTAGTCAGCATCACCTAGAGGAATGGGTATGGTGAGGACCTGTGATAGTCAGTCAGCATTACCTAGAGGAACGGGCATGGTGAGGACCCTATGATAGTCAGTCAGCATCACAAAGGTCAGCAGGCGTGGTGAGGACCCCATGACAGGCAGCCAACATCACGTAGAGGAGTAGGTGAGATAAGGACCCCAGAACAGGTAGGCCACATCAATTGAGGAATGGTGAGCTGAGGACCCTATGGTAGGTAGGCAGCACCAACTAGAGGAGTGGGTAGGGTAAGGTCCCAATTACAAGCATCTGGCATCATTGAGATAAGGGAGCAGTGTAAGAGTTTAAAACATCATAAGAGGAGAGTGGTATGACGCCCTAAAACCAGCAGAACTGGGGAGTCTGCACTGGGAACAGCATCATTTAGTTTGCTGTAATTTCAGTCGTGGGGATAAAGCTAATTGGTGAATATTGGTAAGTTCATCTATTGTTCTAATTGTAATAAGTAGTTTCTAAAGTTACAGGACAGCTTGACCAAGTAGAGTGTACACCGTGCAGTATGCAATAAGGCCTGGACCAAGTATCCAGGAAAAACACATTAAATGTACACCAGCTGCACAAGCTTGAGCTCTTGGTTTTCGATTTTGAGAAGTGGCTCAAGTATTGTTCATCTGGAGGCAAAGAACTATTGGTGAGGATGATGGTTCTGCTGAAGGGTGCACCTGAAGCTGTTAGCAGCACCATGGGCGGCTCAACTGTGTGTTAGGGGAGGAAGAAGAATAGAACAGTAACATTGAATGTGGTTTCAATATTCGGGGGATCAGACCTGGCATTGCTACATCAACAGTGACTCCAGGTCAATATAATGCTTCCCTGTTGCCAAGGTAAGGGATGTTACAGAGCAACTGCAGCATATTCCTCTGGGTGAAGGTGATCATCCAGCGGTCATGCCCATATTAAGACCAATGACTTAGTTAGGAATAGGGATTAAGTTGTGAAAGTAGAGCGGCAATTTAAGTCGGCACGGTGGCTCAGTGGTTAGCACTGCTGCCTCACAGCGCCAGGGACCCAAGTTTGATTCCATCCTTGGGTGATTGTCTGTGTGGAGTTTGCACTTTCTCCTCGTGTCTGCGTGGGTTTCCTCCCACGATTCAAAGACGTGCACGTTAGGTGAATTGGCCATATTAAATTAATGTTTGGGGATGTGTAGGTTTGGTGCATTAGTCAGGGATAGAGGAATACGTTTGGGTGGGATACTCTTCGGAGGGTTGGTGTGGACTTGTTGGGCCGAAGGGCCTGTTTACATACTGTAGGGATTCTATGATACTTCTATTCTATTCTAGATTTCAGGGAGCTATGTAGAAGGTTGAAATGCACCATCTGTAAATCAGAATAAGGTCAGAGGGGTTGAGCTCAAAGAAAAGAGGCACTTACACTCCTAAGTACTGTACACCCCAAAAAGTGGGAGCGAGTTAAGAATAAATATATAGGCACATATCTGAGTGTATAGCAATAGGGGGATAAAACTTCACGACTTCACCTACCCAAATATGAAATGGAATACCAACAGTATGAAAGGCATAGAGTGCACAACATTTTTGAACAACATTTTTGAGAATTTATTTAAGCCAGCGTGTTACAAGCTGAAAAGAGAGGGTGCAATTCCTGATTTGGTCTTAGGAAGTAGGCTGAGCAGGTGGATGAAGTAGCAGTGGATGACCATTTTTAGAAATAGTGACCATAACACAGTTGGATTAACATGGTTTTGGAAAGGGACAAATATAGAACAAGAGTTAAAGTCCTAAATTGGGAGGAAGGCAAACTTTGTAAAACAGAGATGATTTAGCAAAAGTACTTGAAAGGAAGTCAGCGGTAAATCAGTGGAGGCTTTCAAAAGTAAGCTTCTAAGGGTACTGTCAAATCTAGAATCCTCTGTTTTCTTCACTGATAGTAAAATAGAACAACCCCAAAAAAATACAGCTTATAACCATTTAAAAAAACTTACTTCAGGAAGTTTAGAGGAGTTCATAATAGACAATAGACAATAGGTGCAGGAGTAGACCATTCTGCCCTTCAAGCCAGCACCACCATTCATAATGATCATGGTTCATCAGCCTCAATCAGTATCCTGTTCCTGCCTTATTCCCATAACCCTTGATTCCACTATCCTTAAGAGCTCTATTCAACTATTTCTTGAAAGTATCCAGAGACTTGGCCTCCACAGCCTTCTGGGGCAGAGCATTCCACACACCCAGCACTCTCTGGGTGAAGAAGTTTCTCCTCAACTCTGTTCTAAATAGCCTACTGCTTATTTTTAAACTGTGTCCTCTGGTTCAGGACTCACCCATCAGCGAAAACATGTTTCCTGTCTCCAGAGTGTCCAATCCTTAAATAATCTTATACGTCTCAATCAGATCCCCTCTCAGTCTTCTAAACTCAAGGGTATACAAGCCCAGTCGCTCCAATCTTTCAACGTAAGATAGTCCCACCATTCTGGGAATTGACCTCGTGAACATACGCTGCACTCCCTCAATAGCCAGAATATCTTTCCTCAAATTTGGAGACCAAAACTGTGCACAATACTCCAGGTGCAGTCTCACCAGGGCCCTGTACAGCTGCAGAAGAACCTTTTTGCTTCTATACTCAATTCCTTTTGTTATGAAGGCCAGCATGCTATTAGCCTTCTTCACGGCCTGCTGTACCTACATGCTTCTTTATTTGACTGATGTACAAGAACACCCAGATCTCGTTGTACTGCCCCTTTACCTAATTTGACTCCATTTAGGCAGTAATCTGCCTTCTTGTTCTTGCCATCAAAGTGGATAACCACACATTTATCCACATTAAACTGCATCTGCCATGCATCTGTCCACTCACCTAGCCTGTCCAGGTCACCCTGTAATCTCCTAACATCCTCCTCACATTTCACCCTGCCACCCAGCTTTGTATCATCAGCAAATTTGCTAATGTTACTTTTAATACCATTATCTATATCATTAATGTATATTGTAAAAAGCTGCGGTCCCAGCACGGATCCCTGCGGTACCCCATTGGTCACTGCCTGCCATTCCGAAAGGGAGCCGTTTATCACTAAAGTACAAGAGTGAAGTGAAAAATAAAAGTTTAAAATATTGGCTGGTGACATTGAGGAAAACCGAAAGTTGCTTTCTCAGTACATTCAGAGCAAGAGGATAACGAAGTAATATAATGAGCATATGGTAACTTGTGCATCGGTCCGGACGATGTGGACATGGTTTGAAATGACTATTTTGTCTCTGTCTTCAGAAAAAAAGAGGGATGACGCAGCCCTTTTAGTTAAAGAGGGTGAGTGTAAATAGGCATAAAACAGACATAATGAGAAGTGAAGTCCTGGAGGGGCTGGCCTTACTGAAGGGACTTAAATCATCTGGGTGGATGAATTGCATCATAGCTTTAAAAAAAAAATGCCAGGGAAGAAATAGATGCTCTGAGGATTATTTTCCAATCTCACTAGGTACATGCAAAGTACCCGAGGATAGGAGGTTGCAAACACTGTACCATTATTCAAAAAAGGCATGAGGGATTGGCCAAATAATTTAAGGGTGGTCAGTCTAACCTCACTGGTTGGCAAATCACTGGAAATGATATTGCGAGATAGGATTAACTGTTACTCGAAGAGGCAGAAGTTAGTCCGCATGGTTTCGTTAAGGGAAAGTTGTGTCTTACTAACTTAAATTAATTTTTTGAGGAAATAACAAGGAAGTTTGATAAATGTAATATGATGGATGTTGTCTATTTTTCATATTGATGTTAGAAGGCACTTGACAAGGTTGCACATGGATCACTGTTAAGAAAAATTAAAGGCCACAGAATACAGAATATTATGGCAACAGGAGTTGGTAGGTCATGTTGCGCCTGTGCAGGACATTGGTTAGGCCATTGTTGGAATATTGCGTGCAATTCTTGTCTCCTTCGTATAGGAAAGATTTTGTGAAACTTGAAAGGGTTCAGAAAAGATTTACAAGGATATTGCCAGGGTTGGAGGACTTGAGCTATAGGGAGAGGCTGAACAGGCTGCGGCTGTTTTCTCTGGAGCTTCGGAGGTTGAGGGTGACCTTATAGAGGTTTATAAAGTCATGAGGGGTGTGGATAGGATAAATAGACAAAGTCTTTTCCCTGGGGCTGGGGAATCCAGACCTAGAGGGCATAGGTTTAGGGTGAGAGGGGAAACTTATAAAAGAGACCTAAGGGGCAACTTTTTCCACACAGAGGGTGGTACGTGTATGGAATGAGCTGCCGGAGGAAGTGGTGGAGGCTAGTACAATTGCAACATTTAAAAGCATTTGGATGGGTAGGGTTTGGAGGGACATGGGCAGGGTGCTAGCAGGTGGGACTAGATTAGGTTAGGATACCTGGTCGGCATGGAATGGTTGGACTGAAGGGTCTGTTTCCATGCTGTGTATCTCTATGACTTAAAGCAAGAAACAAGGGGTGATTGGTGATAGATGGTTTTGTGAATGGAAAGTGGTTTCCAATGGTGTGCCACTGGACCCAGTGTTGGGTCTCTTGCTGTCTACTGGAATATATTAATGACTTTGAATGAACTGTGGGACCCATGGCAGAGAAATTTGCAGATGACATAAAAATCAGCTGGTAATTGTTAATGAAGAAGATGGCTATCAATTGTCGGAAGATAGCAATGGTTTGGTTGAGTGGGCAGAAAAGTAGAAAATAGAATTCAATCCAGATAAGTGCAAGGTTATGCATTTGGGAAGGGCAAACAAAACATGAAAATACACAATAAACAATAGGGTATTGAGAGGCATAGAAGAAGTGAGCAGCCTTGGAATGCATGTCCACAGATACCTGAATATGGCAGGACATTTAGATAAAGTAGTTAAAAAGGCACATGGAATGTTTTCCTTCGTTGAGTTAGACACTGAATACAAGAGCAGGAATGCAACGCTGGAATTAAGCAGGATGCTGGCTGGGCCACAGGAAGGACATAACTGCACTGCCAAGGGGATTGACACATTTGGTCTTTCCGTGTATGATCAAGAGGACCCAGAAAAGATCTGGAAAGTTCTCAAAGAGCAGCCCAAGGTAAAACTTAACTTCAGGATTAACAAACTCAAACTCATATCATACAGATGGCAATCCCCATTTACAACTTTTGAAGAAGATGTTACAGCAAAGTGAAAGTGATCTTTCCAAAGAGGAACTATCAGAGAGAATCACTGAGCTAGTCATTACCTCTACTTTCAGGAAGGATCTTCTGAGCAGAAAATGTGCCATGCTATTTCTTGAAGGTGGATGCAAGCATGAAGCTATAGTGGCAAACTAATAACAACTACATGCTTTACACGCAGCCAACACGATTGCTGTGGTCAGCAAAGTATATCAAACCAAAACCTGAACAAACAGTAAAGTCTGTCACAACTACCCAAAAACTGTCCAGCTTTTCTTGGTATCTGTCAAGCATGTAGTACCAAGAGACACTGGGCATGTGCTGATTTCCAAAGGCCAAACCAGAGTCCAGAACAAAACGCAGGCGACCAACAAGATGGTGGAATATCGCAGCAAGAATAAATGTAAAGAAAGTGCACAAATGCAAACACATCCATGAGGTTAAGAGTCAATTGAGCCAGAGGCAAATTTCACAAAATAATCCAGCTCTCCATATTGTTAAACCGCATGATGATGGCACAAGGTGATTAGAAGCTTTTGTAATTGTTAACATCATTTCTCCTGAAAATGCAAAATGACACCTGAAAAGCTAAATCAACACAGAAGCTATTGCAAAAATATTATCATTGGGTGTACTGAAAGACATGTCCATCAGCAAGTGGCACTCCAGCCTATGATGACTGTCCCCACCTCCCCCTTCCCTAGTCTTGTAACATATAGTAGCTAACCAATTCTGGGCATTGCAGAAACACACTGCAGCACCAAAATGCAAGCCCATCTTGGCTTCTCAAAATCATTTACCTCATTGACATCAATGATCCAACGTGGCAGGACGACCAGTATACACAGATTTTAGAATAGTCACAATTCATTAGATTCAAATCACACACATCGATCACACATAACGCAATCAAATCAAGTTAAAGTTAAAGATGTTCTTAAGGATGATCTGTTACACTTTAGCCAGAGACAATGTGGACATTTGCAACTGACAACTGCTGGAGAATAGCAATTACAAAAGAACATTAACCAGGGATGGCATGACAGTATTAATATCCAAGAGGATTTGTTCAGTTTGGCCATCGAGACTAACTTGCTATATCAGTCATTTTCAAAGGCAAACAAGTCCTAGTACAGAAAACATTATGCCTGGATGTCATGTCAATGTGCGTTTCACATGAGATGATGACCAAATATGCCATCCTAAGACATTAAGCCATGATACTGGGGCAATGTAAAGATTAGGTATCCCATTAAAACATAATTAAGTACATAGCAGTTAGCTTTTGGTTTATCTGCCCTCCCCTCCCTTCCTTGTGTTAATTTACAACTCAAATGACATTGATGGAATTTGACCATGATTGGATGAATGGAATCACATGTATTATAGATGATTGGTGCATTCAATTAACATTGTATCCACATAAAAATAGTATAAAATCAATGTTTAGTAACAGTTCTTAGAGATCCATTTTTCCCACAGAAAGAGCACAAACATGTATATATAAAAGACAATATATTATACCAATGTATATGCATGAATAAACATTGGTGAAGCCTCCAAGTATCTCAGTCTGAGCCAAGGTAAACAAAAGAAACATCTCCTTTGAACATGAACTTGTGTACTGACCAGGGACAAATAGGGATATCCAAAGATATATGTATGGGAGACATGTCAAATGTGTCAATCCCAGCAGGGGATAACCGCATGATGTTCCATCATACCTGAACAAAAAGTAGCAACAGACCTGTTCCAAGTGCATGGGGAAGATTACATTCTTGTAATGGATGACTTTGTCAAATTTCCCATTGTGCAATGACAAGGTTGAACACACATTGACACTGTGAGCTCAACTTTCAGTTTATTTAGTGCCAGAACAGATAGTGCCTAACAATGGACACAGTTCACTGGAATTTATTTAGAGGCATATATACTAAGTGGAGAGTGGCATACAACACAATATTAGCCCACCAGTCATATTTAAACAGTCTAGCAGAGGTTACTATCAAATCAATCATCAGGTATCACGCAACAACGTAGGCTTTTTGCATTGCATTAATGCATTTTTCTTCAACTTTGATGGAGAAGAGATTACCATTCCTAGCACAAATTCTGCTTGGAAGACAGGTGTGATTGACCCCAACCAGTACCAGGAGCCATTTCAACCCACACTGCATTCATTCCTCTTCAAAGAAAAATGGCAGTGAAAAAGATAGACAAGAGAGTAGATAGAGAACTACTAAAACTGGGCAGAGAGTCAGAGTTGGAAATGGAAATGCTTTGATAGCACCAAATATTTCTGGAATATACAACCAACCAGATCATACAAAGTTATTCCTGATTATGATGATATGTTGTGCAGGAACAGAATCCAGCTCAGTCCAATGTACAACACACCAATCACACACAAAGAAAGCCAGGAAGAAAACTTTGATGATGACTGTTGACGACGTACAGTGACTTTTCAAAACAAAAGAAACAACAATATAACACTCCTTTCCCTTCAGTTTGGTATTTCTTGTGATCGGTCCTGACGAATGAAAATGTAAGATCAAATGCTTCAACAAAATGTGCCTCTTTTTCCAGGATGCACAGGTTCTGTACATCCAAGTGCCAATTTCAATTAAAGATAAGGAAGCTCAAACATTATAGTGCTTTATAGCACTGAATCAGTGGGTTATATCACAGGAGGGGCTTTATGCAGAAGATTTATAAGCATTTTATTAATCACCAGAGAGGTGTGGTTTACGATGAAATACAAAGAATGTGAAGAAAAAACATCATGTACCACAGGATGGCGCTCTGAGCATAGCAAATGAACTGAAGTCCAGAGGTAGAGATAAAATTCTGATTTGAAGGTTTGAAAGAAAACTCTTACTAATTAGAAGATGAAATGTGACTTGCTTTTGCTGGTGGAATTATTCTGAACTTTCTTTTAGACACAAAGAAATAATGGCATTTGGATTACAGATCATTTGTTCTCTTGCCCTAAGAGCACAGCACTTTCGAGTCAGAATAATGTGAACAAAATCTATATGTGTTTGCCACAAGATACTGCAGGTTCTTTTAAAATTCACTTCATGAGCTCCAATGCCTCACATTTGACTTCCAATGTTTTCCTGGACTGAAATGCCTGGGTATAGCTGTGAAATAACTCCACAGAGGCTGGCATTCTGTCACTAAGTCACCCTTGATTTACACATAAACATGAAGGATGAGATTTCCGAATACTTGGAAGTGTATGGTAAAATAGGGTCCTGCAGAGGAGGCTACTGAGTAAGAGAAGGGCCCATGTTGTCAGAGGCAAGGTGCTAGCATGGAAAGAAGCCTGGCTGTTTGGCAAAAAGTAGGGATAAAAGGGTCTTCCTCAGGGTGGCAGCCTGAGACAAGCGGTGTTCCGCAAGGCTCAGTGTTAGGACCACAAATTTTTACTTTATACATTAATGATCTAGGTGAAGGAACTGAGGGCATTCTGGCTAAGTTTGCAGACAGTACAAAGAAAGGTAGAGGGACAGGTAGTATTGAGGAGGCAGGGAGGCTGCAGAAAGATTTGTACAGAAGCGGCAGATGGAGTACAATGTGGGAAGGTGTGAGGTCATGCACTTTGGTCAGAAAAAGAGAGGCCTGGACAATTTTCTAAATGGGGAGAAAATTCAGTAATCTGAACTGCAAAGAGACTTGGGAGTTCTAGTCCAGGATTCTCCCAAGATAAACCTTGAGTCAGTAGTTAGAAAGGTAAATACAATGATGGCATTTATTTTGAGACAACTTGAACATAAAAGCAGGGATGTACTGCTGAGACTCTATAAACCTCTGGTCAGACCACATTTGGAGTATTGTGCACAGTGTTGGGTCCCATATCTCAGGAAGGTTGTACTGACCCTGGAACAGGTTCAGAGGAGTTTCACAGAATGGTCCCAGGAATGAAAAACTTAACATATAAGGAATGTTTGAGGACTCTGAGGTGAAGTGCCTGGGTTGAGGATGAGGACGGACCTAATTGAAACATGCAGAATACTGAATGGTCTGGACAGAGTAGATGTTGGGAAGATGTTTCCATTGTTAAGAGAGACTAGGACCCAAAGGCACAGCCTTAGAGTAAAGGGAAGACCCTTTAGAATGGGGATAAGGAGAAACTTCTTCAGCCAGAGACTGGTGGATCTGTGGAATTCATTGCCACAGAAGGCGATGGAAGCCAGATCATTGAGTATATTTAAGATTGAGATGGATAGGTTCTAGAGTATCAAGGGGATCAAGAGTCATGGGGAGAAAGTAGGAGAATAAGGTTGAGAAACTTGACAAACAGTGGCTCAGTGGTTAGCACTGCTGCCTCACAGAGCCAGGGACCAGGGTCCGATTCTAGCCTTGGGTGGCTGTCTATGTGCACATTCTCCCCGTGTCTACATGGCTTTCCTTCGGGTGCTCCAGTTTCCTCACACAGTCCAAAGATGTGCAGGTTAGGTGAATTGGCTATGCTAAATTGCCCGTAGTGTGCAGGGATGTGTAGGCTCAGTGTATTAGTCTGGGAAATGTAGAGTAATAGGGTAGGGGAATGGGGCTGGGTAGGATACTCTTCAGAGCACCGGTGTGGACTTGTTGGGCCAAATGGCCTGTTTCCACACTGTAGGGATTCTATGAAATGTATCAGCCATGGTAGAGCAGATTTGATGAGCTGAATAGCCTAATTTCTGCTCCTATGTCTTATGGTCTAACAGTGCTACTACTGCCTCTTCAGAGTTTTCCTAAAGAGTGGCAATACCACTGATACTCCCTTGTTTATCTGTCAGCCAGGGGTCTCTGATTGGACCAGATTAACAATCCTAATCATGGAACTCATTCTATGAGGTCCACCGGGTGTAACGCACTTTCTAGGGTATGAACTCTACTGGATATCCTCCGATATCTGAGTTGTAAACACTACCTGTCTATGAGTTATCTTACTTAATTTAAATCTCGAAGGGCTCTTTAGCTGTTTCAAGGCCTCAAACTGACAGCAACTACAATGGCTTGCTGGACTGCATCCTGAAGAAAATTTTAACTGTTTGGTCAAAGCTTGGCTTGGTCTTGGCATATTGCTGTGGGCCAACCTAATGTCCTTCCAATCTGGATATGTAACTAAGTGAGGCTATGAAATTGCCTGTTCACCAGTCTCAGTCTGATTGGCGAAGGTGTTCACTTCCATCGGCATGCCTTACAACTCCAATGTTCCCTCCACTTGCCACATTTTCCAATGATAAAGTCAGTTGTAATGCCTGTTTGAAGTCTAGTCAGGGTTCAGTTAGTTGATGTTTTTGTATAGTTACATGATCAATCCTACATTCTAAATGGTCTCTCAGCATCTCATTAAGGGAAGTCACATGCCTCGGTCAGTCATCTTATCCTCGTCAAAACACTTTGATACAGGTTCCCCTAGTTCTCAAATTGCTAAGTAAAAACGATAGCATCTCAGAATTAGAGGCGGCTTGAGGACATAATATTCCTTAACCATGTCTATTCTTGAAAGAATTTGGTATTTGTTGCCTCAGGGAAAGTTAGGCTCCTGATAATAGAAAAAGCTCTGGCTCCATAGGCTGTCAGGTGAATTACTCATTACTTTTCATCTGCCTCAAGGGGGAGAAATGGCCTTGGGGTATTATCGCTAGACTATAAATCCAGAGACCCATATAATGTTCTGGGGACTCAGGTTCGAATTCTGACATGGCAGATGCTGGAATTTGAATTTTTTTAAAAATCTGGACTTAAGAGTCTAATGACAATTATAAATCCATGGTCGATTGTTGGAAAAACCCATCTGGTTCATCAATGTCCTTTAGGGAAGGAAACTGCAATCCTTACCTGGTCTAGCATACATGTGACTCCAGGCCCAATGTGAATGACTCTTAACTTCTCTTTGGGAAATTAGGGATGGGAAATAAATATGCCTAGCCAGTGACATCCTCATCCCATGAATGAATAAAGAATAAAAAAGTTGTTTGCCTGGAAAATATCACACATTCATTCACATTCTGGGCCCAGTCCTCAATACCAGGACTGGACGAGTCAATCTTCCTACACAAAGGTGTGATGTAGTAAGTGCTTACCCCATCTCCATGACAACTGTTGCAAGCAAATTTCTTCAGGAACATGTTTTACTCTCATCACCACTGAAATAACTCTACAGAGGCTGCTATCCTGTCACCAAGTTACTCTTTATTTACACATGGACAATCCTGGAATTTATTAGTGCCTCTTTACAATCAGCTAGCAGCATGGAAGTTCCCTGACACTTCCTTTTTTATCTGTCAGAGCTCTCTGATTGAATCAGATTAATAGCCCCAATCATGGAGCTCATTTTCTTTAAGATCTAACTGGCTGACTTCACTACACTCACTACAGACTGTGCCCTTCAGGACCTCACCTCAGCAGAATTTTCCATGTTTAATCAGATGGAGCAGGAAATTAGGGCCACTCAGCAAAGCTCAATTTTAGTGAGATCTGATTTCCCAGATGGGCACGCAATCTATTCAATGTCATTAGTTGGTGACACACAGTGGGAACCATACTCAATTTTCACTCTATCACTCAGCCATTTAGTGTGTGTTGTGGGAATGAGGACTCTCATCGCTTGTGTACCCTGATGTTTTGATGCTTTTTTAGGGATGACCACACATTGAATTCAAAGTTCTGCTGAGCCTGGGATGTGAAAGTGGGAATGAAACAAGGATGAAAAACCGATGAATGTGTGCAATGCACTCGGCACGTCATTGATATTCACAGAAATATCTGTACAGTCACTGGTGTTGTGCCAATAGAATGAAGTAGGCTATATAACCACAGTAACGGAATGATTGAAAGAGATTGAGATGTGTTCATTTTTGGTGTATGAGCATCATTGGCTAGATCAGCATTTATTGCCCATTCCTAATTATCTTGGAAGATGTGGTGGTGAGCTGCCTTCTTGAAGGAGCAGCCTTTGCGGTGCAGTACAGGGAGTTCCAGACATCTGGCTCAATGGCAGTAGTGGAATAGTGGCATATTTCTAAATCAGAATAGTGAGTGGCTTAAAGGGAAATTTGCAGATCACGATGTTCCCATGCATCTACTGCCTTTGTCTTTCTAGATGGTAGTGGTCACAGGTTTGGAAGATGCTGTTTGAGGGGTCTTGGTGAATTACTGCAGTACTGAAGGAAGTGAATGTTAAAGATGATGCATGGGGTGCCAATCAAGGGGACAACTTTTTCCCAGATGGGGTCAAACTTCTTGAGTGGTGTTGGAGCCGCACTCATCCAGGCAAGTGGGGAGTATTTCATCACACTCCTGACATGCATTGGAGATGGAAGACAGATGTTGGGGAGTAAGGAAGTCAGTTACTCACTGCAAAATTCTCAGCCTCTGGCCTATTTTGTAACGATAACATTTGTGTGAATCCATCTTCCTGACTGCATGTTACTATCCTGATGTCACTTTGATGTTTTTGACTCAGTATCAAGGAAATGTGCACGTCAAAGATAGAATTAGTATAAGTTGTAAGTGAACCATAGCTCATTATGGATAATGGTGTACCAGTACACATTGACACACTGTGTATTAACTTGACTGAGGTCTCATATACATAAATCCATGTTATTGTACTGGAACTGTTAAGTGGAATATCTCAAGGAATATTTGATTTTATGCCAATGAACCAATACTGATGTATTCAGGTGTTTAAACTAACAGATTGAATTACAACAAGAAAGCCATCCAATAAGATTTAGGTAGCCATTGTTTATGTGAATGGCGGTAACAGCCTCCACCTGTTCCCAATGTCTGTAGCAGTGAAAGGCTTGTCTCCCATTGCTACTATGCTCTAGTCAGCGGGGCAGTGTCTATGGCCACAACCTACTGAACAAAATACAGTGCCAGTAACTAGATAATGTCAACAAGTTACAAATACAGAAATCTTCCTATACCATCTCCTGTCTGAAGTACTTTGCTTTGTTTGTTTCCCACTGTTGCTCAGCCCTTGACACCAGATAGCATCAGATTGTTTGCAGTGCACTAGTATTTATGGGCTACTTCACAGCAACACAGGAAGAGTCTTTCCCTGCAATTTATTTTGTTACATTTTAATTTAATCAGAACATCAGATGGGCATTGGAGCAATGTATATTAAAAAAGAAAGACACTGTTTATATGTGTGAAAAATATGGGGTAGGAAATTGTAGGTTCTGGTAAAGATTGTATTGCAAATAACTAACCTTCATTTATATAGTACTTATCACATTCTTAGTATCCTCAGAGTACCTTACAGCTATTCTAGAAAGATTTATAAATTAAATTGGTCCAAGTAACAAACAACAGTGAAATACCTGTTGGCTGAGGGTCAATAATTGGCAGGACATCCAGAAAAATTCCATGCTTTTCCTAAAATAATGATCTTTAAGTCTGACTGAGAAGAGGCTGCAGTTTGCTCCAGCTAAAAGACAGCAGTTCCAGCAGTGCAGCTCTCCAGCAGTACTGCACTGGGAGGTGCCAGTTGAGGATGCTACCGTTGAGCCAGAGCTGATACTGTGCTCCTTGATGTGGCTTTGCACAATTAGACCTTGCTCAAAAGAAAAAAGTGTTCCCATAATAACAGTCAAAGTGTTAAGAAGCTATAAACTGAATTTTTACCTGTAAGATTAATGCACCATTCTCAACTTTGAAGCCTTTTAGCAATCTGTTAAAACACGGCATGGACTTATCAATCCATTTGTGTGTCATATTAATCATGACTCCAGATTACTGGTCTGTACTTTGACATTTGTCCTTGGGATGTGAGTGTTGATGAGTTATTACCCTTCCTTAATTGCCCTTGAGAAGGTGACAGTGAGCTACCCTTTTTAACTTCTGCAGTCTATACAGCAAGGCTGCAGTCATATTGAAGTTAAAGAACGAGTTACAGCATTTGAACCCATTGATAATGAAGAAAGGAATGTTAGTTCATGTTGCATGTTGTGGTTTGGACTGGAGCTTGTAGGTGTTAGTCCAAGCTGCTCTTGTCCTTCTAGGTGGCACAGGCTGCCCGTAAGGTCCTTTGAAGAAACCTTGCTGGGGGCCTGTTCTCTTGTATATGATAAACTCTGATTTTCAGGTTAAACCACTAGAAGTGGTCTTTCTCTAATGACAGATCAGTTTATTGGTCCAGTAGTACTATGGGGATTTATGGTTGGAGGAGGGGTGTTGTTAGTTTGGTCAGTTGGCTGGATGACTGGTTTGCGATGCAGTGTTTTGCTAACAGCATGTGTTCAATTTCTGCAGCAGTTGAGGTTACCATTTCGGATTCTCCTTCTCAATCTCTCCCTTCGCCTTAGACATGGTACCCGCAGGTTAAACCACTGCCAATCGTCTCTATCTTTAATGAGCAAGCAGCCTTATGGTTCACTAGGACTGTGCCGACTTTATATGCTGCAGGTACTGAGCTCCAGTGGTGGAGAGACTGAATGTTTAATGTGCTGGATAGGTTGCTGATCCAAGCTTGGTCTTGCAATGTCTATTTTCCTGAGTGTTACTGGAGCTGCAGTCATCCAGGCAAGTGGAGACTACTCCATCCCATTCCTAAGTTGAAGACAGATTTTCAAGAGCCAGTGATTAGCTCCTTGCTGCAGAATTCCCAACATCTGATCTGCTTTTGTAGCCACTGTATTTATGTTGCTAGTCAGTTCAGTTGGTCAATGGTAACCTCTGTAATATTGGTAGTGGAGTCTTCAATGATTTTAAAAGACCTCAGAATGTTGCTATTTACAAATGAGCATTCCTTTGATGCAACCCTCTCAAACATTGCTGCCTCACAGCGTCAGAGACCCGGTTCAATTCCCGCCTCAGGGGGAAGTTTGCACATTCTCCCCGTGTCTGCATGGGTTTCCTCCAGATGCTCTGGTTTCCTCCCACAGTCTAAAAATGTGTAGGTTAGGTGGATTGGCCATGCTAAATTGCCCGTGGAGTTAGGTAAAGGGGTAAATGTAGGGGAATGGATCTGGGTGGGTTACTCTTTGGAGGGTCGGTGTGGACTTGTTGGGCCGAAGGGCCTGTTTCCACACTGTAAGTAATCTAATCTAATCTAACCTAATCTAATCTAATCGAATTAATATCATTTCATATGTTCCACTATTAATTCTTAAGAAATGGTACCAACAATTTTACATTGGGACCTTTGGAAAATAACTGATATTTTACACAGGCTGAAGAAAAGTCTAACTTAAAGCTTGCAGAAAACAGCCATTACGGGACACTTGTGGCACGACTGAACTGAAAATGATTGACAGCTTCTGATAGTATCTGGGAACAAAATAAACAGCAATCTGCAGCGTGACTGTGAGTGCACTCTTGGCTGATATCAATTTGAAGCAAAGTGGAGCCTGTACCTGACTTCAAATGTCAATTATATTCAGGTATCTCTGAGCAATAGTGTTAACAATAAATTTCAACAAGTTAATCATTAATATCACATTAAAGAGATAGAAAGGAGAGAAAGACATTCCATTGAAGGAACTCTTGTATGAAATCTCGTGCCTTTTTAATAGCATTGTGAGAGTCGAATATATCATTTAACTGATTTCTAATGAACTTGTCAAAGCTGACATTAGAAGTTGGGATCAGCCTTTCAAAATATTTTATACTGCTGGTGGTGAAAATATAGGGAAATTGGGACAGTGTTAGATTGGGGGTGATTAGATGGCACTGGATTCTCTGATTGTGACCAGCAATTTCATTTTGGTACAGTATTGGAGTACTGTCAAATGATACCAATGTTCTCTGCCATGGGGTGGGGCACCGATTATGCTAAGGCACAGCAACTACATGTCACAAATTGTTGGGACTTTGATGTAATCAATGTCCCGAAGATCTCGATCACACAGATACGCTGTAGCGACGTGAGCCTTCTCCAGTTATAGAGAACAGGATCCAGCAAAAATCCATTTGAAAGAATTTGGAGCATTATCATCACTGATTTGCCTTATTTAAACAACATTCAAGATTGCAGTGACATTTACTTATCAGGAGAAGGCACAATATATTTGAGTATTGAAAATTATTAGAATTTTTCTCATGCATAATAAACACTGTTTCAATACAGCCTTGAACAATGCTATAAGAAACCAATTCCACAGCCAGAATCTACACAAATCAATCTCATTGCATTGATGTGCATGGATGCTACTTACAAAACTGGGTTGGTCCAACAGATTGATTCTGTGCTGTGAGGTTCATTGACCTACTGAGTTGTGACAGCAAATGTCCTCACACTTTATCCATCACAGGCCACACATACACTTAAAGTTTAAAGAAGGCTCTTGAATAAGCATTCAAAATGATTTATGTCTTCTGGAACTTAACTCCCTAAAAATATTTTTAATCAACGATCAGACACATTTCCAGGAGTAAGACCTGACATTCCAGTCTCAAACAGTAGGTGCACTAATTCTGTGCCAGAGAAACTCCATTTAACTCTTTACAAGCAGCACCTCTCCTGCTAAGTTTCTCGGGTGAAGACATCACCATCCCAAAATGTCACAGATATGTATTTTAAGTCTCTTAGTCTTAGTCAAAAATAAAAAGGAGCCACATGTAGGTTTGGGAAACTGCCGAAAGACAGAGAACACAAAGATAGCGGGAAAGAACTCAAACAAAGAGTTAGGAAGGCAAAAATGGGTCATGAAATATCTTTGGCAAACAGGATTAAGGAAAATCCCAAGTCATTTTATATATATATATATATATATATATATATATGAAAAGGAGCAAGAAGGTGGCTTGGGTCCACTTAAGGACAATGGAGGGAATTTATGCTTGGAGTCAAGGAAGTGGGTGAGGTAATAGAGTCATAGAGATGTACAGCACGGAAAAAGACCCTTCGGTCCAACCCGTCAATGTCGACCAGATATCCCAACCCAATCTAGTCCCATCTGCCAGCACCCGGCCCATATCCCTCCAATCCCTTCCTATTCATATACCCATCCAAATGCCTCTTGAATGTTGCAATTGTACCAGCCTCCACCAGTTCCTCTGGCAGCTCATTTCATACACGCACCACCCTCTGTGTGAAAAAGTTGCTCCTTAGGTCTCTTTTGTATCTTTCCCCTCTCACCCTAAACCTATGCCCTCTAGTTCTGGATTCCTGACCCCAGGGAAAAGACTTTGCCTATTTACCCTATCCATGCCCCTCATTATTTTGTAAACCTCTATAAGGTCACCCCTCAGCCTGGATTGCTGCAGGGAAAACAGCCCCAGCCTGTTCAGCCTATAGCTCAGTCCTCCAACCCTGGCAACACCCTTGTAAGTCTTTTCTGAACCCTTTCAAGTTTCACAACATCTTTCCTATAGGAAGGAGACCAGAATTGCACGCAATATTCCAACAGTGGCCTAACCAATGTCTTGTACAGCCGCAACATGACCTCCCGACTCCTGTACTCAATACTCTGACCAATTAAAGAAAGCATACCAAATGCCTTCTTCACTATCCTATCTATCTGCGACTCCACTTTCAAGGAGCTATGAACCTGCACTCCAAGATCTCTTTGTTCAGCAACACTCCCTAGGACCTTACCATTAAGTGAATAAGTCCTGCTAAGATCTGCTATCCCAAAATGCAACACCTCGCATTTATCTGAATTAAACTCCATCTGCCACTTCTCAGCCCATTGGCCCATCTGATCAAGATCCTGTTGTAATCTGAGGTAACCTTCTTCGCTCCTTAATGAATACTTTGCATTGGTATTCACAAAGGAGAAGGACATTGTGGATAGTGAGACTCTGGAAGGGTATGTTGATATTCAAGGGCTTGTCAACATTAAATAGGTGGAGGTGTTGTGTGCTTTGAAAAGCCTTAAGTTAGACTTGTCCCAAAACCTGATGGGATCTGTAGTGATTGTGGCTGTTAATCTGGTCCAATCAGGGAGTCCTGGCTGACTGATATGAACAGGAGATTGAGTCTCCTTAGTTTAGGGGACTGACTCTGTGCTGGCTGGACCATAGTCAGTGTGTTACTGTTGGTTTCTGTTTCCATTTTTTTGGAGGGGGAAACCTGATTACTGAACTGGCTGAATTATTTAGCCAGTTTGTTAACTGGTATTCCTTTAGTGAGGACTGATTTCTAAACTCCTGATGCACACAATGCGTTTCAGGTGTGACTTGGTTCTCATTAGGGGATTGTTGTTTCACTGGCTGGTTATAGCCAGTGTGTTACTCTTTTCTCTTTTTACTTTTGAGAAAAGGACAATGTGGATTTTTTGGTAGGACTTAGCCCTTGGAGTCTAGTTTTCTTTGTTTTTTGTATGTGTCTTCACTTTTCTGGTGCTTGGCCTGAGCCCTTGTGGAAGACATACATTTTAACCAGAGGAGCTGTTCCTGTGGGGAGGCCTAGCCCCAGGACTGGGCCTCTGAAGATTGAACACCTGTGTGTGTGCTGGGAGGTGAACACTTGCTGTATCCTGGAGTTTGGAAGAAGACCTTTCCTTCAGGAGTGGACTAAACCCCTATGAGTTAACTGCATCTTTACAATATACTGTGGGCCTGGTTTTCCAAGGATGGGCCAGGTCTCCATGGAGACTGAACACCTGTGTGCTGTGGAGTATGCATTTGCTGCCTTCAGGAGTAGACTCTGCCCTTGGTTGTGGACCCTGTTTTTTAGCGGTGGACTCTGCAGTTTGGAGTGGACTCCATTTTGGGCAATGCACCTCGTAAACTGGAGTGGACTCTCTTCCTGGGAATGGACTCTATATTTTGAAGACTCTATATTTGGACTGTGTACCAGAAAGGACTCTGTTTTTCGGTAATTAGCTGTATCGTGCATCACCTGCACTGTCTTGTGCATCCCTGCGTCTGGCAGGCCTTACTGTGAGCTTGGAGGCTGATGGGTCGTCCTGAAAGCTGTCACCCTGAGAGCCGGAGGGTGGGTAGGCCATCATGTGAACCTGAATGTTGGTAGGCTGGCCCGAAAGCTGAAGGGTGGGTAGGCCACCCTGATGCCAGTTGCCCCAAGAGCCAGATGGTGGGTAGGCCGCTATGAGTGCTGTCGTCCCGAGAAGGGATAATCGGGACGGTCTGTCCTAGAGGTGGTCGGAAGGTGTGTCAGAGCAGCTGAGAGCCAGAAGGCGCGTAGGGGCAGGCTGAGATCCGGAAGGCTTGCGGGCTACCCTACTCACTGTCGTTCCTGGGGAAGGGGACGGGCTGTCCTAGAGGTGGCCGGAAGGTGTGTCAGGGTAGCCCACTGACCGGACAGCGCATCGGGGTGGGCGAGAGCCCAATGGTACGTAGGGACAGACCGAGAGCCAGAAGGCAGGTAGCCGTCCTCAGCGCTGTCACCCCGGGCGGGTACCAGGGCGCGCTGTCCTAGAGGTGGTCGAAAGGTGTGTCAGGGCGAACCGAGAACTAGAAGGGGCATGGGGTGGACTGAGAGCCGGAAGGTGTGTCGGGGTGGGCTGCCTTAGAGTGGCCAGAAGGTGGGAGGGACGGGGGCTTGCTGGGTCTGTATTGTCTGCACTTTTTATGTAACAGGATTGTCTTATGTATAAATGTCATTGTTGCTGTCTTGTCATATTTGAAACTGGGATTTGAGGCTTGTCCTCATTTCCCTGTAAACCGGTTGAACGGTAGGGTTTGGGGCCCGGCTTTGCTGCTCCTCTCCCTTGTAAAATTGCTGTCTCTTGTGTACAGCTGTAAATGTTAACTGTTTTTTTGTAAACTCTTTTGTAATTGTCTAATAAAATTAAAAAAAAACAAGAGTGAGGAAAAAAAACAAGAGTGAGGAAAAAAAACAAGAGTGACTCTCACTAACGCAAGGCTAACATCTGAAGTATCTGGAAATGGGCACACTTTAATTGTTTCCTCATCTCTTTCTGCTGTTTATGTCACGTTACCCACCTACATAAACCACAAGCAACCATTTGTAACATTTGTATATTACAGTCTTGCCTCATATACAGTACTTAGAATGTTAAATTTTAAAGAATTATTCTGAGCTACTTTTCTAATTCCATCCTTTCTGGCTAGACCATTCTTTCCCATTGCTTTGTGCTTTAATGTAGGTTTTCGGTTCCACATTTAAATTAACGAGTGCTTGCAAAAAAATGTATTTGCAGACTATTTCCTCTGTATACTTTTTAGTTCAGTAATTACTGGTAACATGATTACAAACTCTTTTTAAAAAAAAAGCCTCGATGTAATCCAATTATTTGTAGTTGTTCTATTTGGTTATAATGAAGGAAGACATATGTCCTGCTATGTGCTGAAATACAACCTATCGTTATATAAAAAAACAGGAGTATCAGAGTTTCTGTTTACTTTGAAACCTGATCCTGAAGAAGCCAGACCAGTGCGAACTAGTATGCACCCTAAATAAAGGATGACTTGGCGACAGGATACCGGCCTCTCTGGAGTTATTTCAGGATTTATCCCAGAACACTGAGGGAGGATGGTAAGGAAATTGCTGAGGCATTGTACAAAATCTTGTGTCCTCTATAGTCACAGGATAGGTGGTTTGTTTAAGAAGGGCAACAGGGATAATCTGGGAATTACAGGATGGTGAGCCATATGTGGGTTTTAGGGAAATTAGTGCAGAATATTCTTAGGGCTAGGATTTACTCACATTTGGAAGGATATGAACTTATTAGTGATTGGCTGCATGGCTTTGTGCGGAAAAGGTCATGCCTTTCAAACTTGATTGAGTTTTTGAGGAAGACGACTGATGAGGGCAGCACAGTAGATGTTAGCAAAGCCTTTGACAAGGTCTCTCAGAGCAGACAGATAAAAAAGGTGAAGTCACATAGAATCCATAGTCAGCTGGTAAGATGAATACAAAACTGGCTTAGTTATTAAAGATGGAGAGAAGCAGTGACCAGTGATGTTCTGCAGGGTCAGTCCTGAGACCCCTGTTGTTTGTAATATATATAAATGATTGAGTAGAATGTAAGTGGTCTGATTAGTGAGTTTGCAGATGACACAAAGATAAGGGGACGTGGGATAGTGAGAATGATTGCTGGAGGATACAGCAGGATATAGATAGGCTGGAGACTTGGGCATAGAGATGGCAGATGAAGTTTAATCCAGTCAAATGTGAGGTGAAATATTTTAAAGCTCAAATGCAGGAGGGAAATATACAGTAAATAGCAGAACCCTTAATCGCATTAACATACAGAAGGACCCAGGTGTACAGGTACACAGTTTACCTGAAAGTGGCACCGTGAATGGATAAGGTGATCAATAAGGTGTATGGTGTGTTTGCCTTCATTGGTTGGGGTACAGAGTGTAAAAATCGGCAAGTCATGTTGCAGCTGCACAGAACTTTAGTCCGGGGCCACATTTGGGATCTTCAGTCCAACTCTGGTCACCAGACTACCAGAAGGATGTGGCAGCTTCGGAAGGGGTACAAAAATAGTTTACCAGGATGTTGCCTTGTTTGGAGGGTATTACCTATGAGGGGAGATTGTAGTGATTGTAATGAGGTCACCCAGGAAGACCTTGTGATTGGGGCTGTTAATATGGTCTAATCAGGGAGTCCTGGCTGACAGATATAAACAGGAGTGTCAGAGCTCCTGTTTACTTTGAAACCTGATTCTGAGGAAGCCAGACCAGTGTGAAGAACTATGTATGTATGCACCCTAAATAAAGGGTGACTTGGTGAGAGGCAAGTTTCTTTTTTGTAGACAGAGGGTAGAAAGTGTCTGGAATATGCTGCCAGAGGAGATAGTAGAGGTAGATACAATAGCAACATTTAAGAGGCATCTTGACAGATGTATGAACAGGCAGGGAATAGAGGGATACAGACTGTGTGGAGGCAAATGTCTGTAGTTTAGAAAGGCATCATGTGTCAGTGCAGGGTTAAAGGGCCTGTTTATAGAATCATAAAATCTTTACGGTTCAAATACAGGTCATTCAGCTCATTGAGTCCACACCTCCAAAAAGTATTCCACCCAGACCTAACCTTGCATTTCTCATGGCACATCCACCTAACTTGCACAATTTTGGACTACGGGAGGAAACCATAACACCCAGAGGAAAGCCATGTAAACACAGGGAGAACATGCAAACTCCACACAGATGATCACCCAAGGCTGGCATCAAACCCAGGTCCCTGGTGCTGTGAGACAGCAGTGCTAACCACTGAGCCTCCTTGTTTCTGTGCTGTGTTGTACTTTGTGCCCATGGTGACTAATCAGCATTAACACAGATGAAAGTCTGAGCATTAGTACCTTTGTGCTGCTCAGTGGCTTGTAATTAAAAGTGAACGCACATACTTGTCCAAGAGCATACTCTGCTAATATTGCCAACTATGTGAGGGGCAGTTAAAGCAGCAACAGTGCTTCTTTATATAGTGCATTTAATGTAATGGAATTATTAAAAAAGCCGATGCAATGTTGAGGCAGGATTTTGGTCAGGACATGGGGCTGGAAAAGAAGTTAGTGAGCTGGGGTTTTCCAACGTTTCTCTGCATCCCAGTTCTCTGCGCTCGGTACCAAAGCCTCCGTCACTTTCAAAGAATTGGATTTGGGTGACAACTAGTTACTGACCTTCAAACTGGGGACCGCAAACAGAATCCGATCCATGAGCTTTTTTGGGTTCCTTCACCACAAGGACTGGAAGACTCCATTAAACAAGTGGGCAGTGTTCACTGGGTGAAACAGGCCCAGAGATAGGAGACTGGGCGATCCAGTGCTCCATAAGGATTGAAATGGCTCCCCACTCTAGGAAGCTAGGGAAATATATTAAGTGCTGTGAGGTTGCTTCCAACGTGAAGCATCCTCTCTCCCTTCCCTAACTATAATGGCAGCCTTCATCCTTAATCAGACATTGAGCATGAGCTCTTGCCACTAAGTGGTTATCCCTTGGTAAATTATAGCAAAGATTAATCCCAACATTGTCTGGGGTTAGACCAAGCATGTATTTCAACATCAATGTCCCAAAACTGAACGGGAAGTGCTGCCCTGGTCTTTATATCTGGAGGACTAGAAAACAAAGGAGTAGCAGTCATGAATCAACTGGACTTTAACTAGATTCCTTTTTAAGTAGCTAGTTGCTAGGATTTAGAATACATTGTCTGAAAGACTGGTAGAAAAAGACTCAATAATAACTTTCAAAATGAAATTGGATAAATTATTGGAAAAGGAAAGATATTGTAAGTCTTTGAGGAAGGAGTAGGGCTTGAACATGAATGAATACTCTACTTTGTGTTAAATACAGAAAATGCATACATTAGCACTTTACTGCCTAACTATTCAGCAGTTAAATTTTAATATTAACATTCATGAAGAAGGACATTTTTAGCATTTAGTCTTTAAGAAAAAAGATGTATTGCTTGCCACTGCACTGACAGAGGACACCAATGCCCTTGGCGACATTGCTGAACGCCAGCAACTGGAAGCTAGCACCAACTCTATCCGTCCCCCCAACTTGCTGCTTTACCTGCACCACACCCTCTATTTGGCACCCTGCTTGCCAACCAGTTTACTACTTTTCTGGTCAACTTGTTCCTGACCTCTGCCCGTCTTGCTCCCACGGGAGTATTAAGGAGGGAAGTCTCTTCAGCACGGTCGAAACTCAAAAAAATGCTGAGCATGTCAATTCAAACAGCACGCACGCATAGCTAAGGTAATAATCCAAAGATCTTCTGTACAGTGAATTGGGTCACAATCTTCTGGATGTCTATATCTCTGCTACAAAGACAGCAAGATCTGAAGGGGGCAGATATTGGCACTGACAATGAAAAATAATCATAGAACCATACAGTACTGAAGAGGCTACTGCCAAACATATACTACTACCTATACAGTTCCACTTTCCTGCACTCAGTCCATAGCCTTTAATGTTATGACACTTCAAGTTCTCATCCAACTTTTTAAAGGTTGTGAGGTTTCCCACCTCAACTACCCTCCCAGGCAGTGCATTCCAGAATCCCACCACCCTCTGGGTGAAAACATTTTCCCTCAAATCCCCTCTAAGCCTTTCACTTTGAAGTTGCGCTCACTTGTTTTTTCCGATTTGACCAAGGAGGCAAAAGTGAGGACTGCAGATGCTGAAAACCAGAGTTTAGATCAGAGTGGTGCTGGAAAAGCACAGCAGGTCAGGCAGCATCCGAGGAGCAGGAAAATCGACGTTTCGGGCAAAAGCCTCCATTCCTGATGAAGGGCTTTTGCCCGAAATGTCGATTTTCCTGACCCAAGGAGAGCAGCTGTTTTCTAATCCCTTTGACCATGCCTCTCATAATCTCATATACCTCTTTCAGATCCCCCCTCAACCTTCTTTGATCCAAAGAAAACAACCTGACCTTATCCGGCCTCTCTTCATCACTGAAATGCTCCATCCCAGGCAACATCCTGATGAATTTCCTCTGCAGCCCCGTCCAGTGAAATCACATCCTTCCTATAGTGTGGTGAGCAGAACTGCATACAGTACTCCAGCTATGGCCTAACCAAGGTTCTGTATAGCTCCAACATAATCTCCCTGCTCTTATAATCGACTGATAAAAGCAAGTGGCCCATATACCAGCCCAGATATATTCAGGGACTTGTGTACAAGATCTCTTTGTTCATCTGAGCTTCCAGTGTCTTGCAAATTAAGGAGTATTCCCTTGTGTAAATCTTTTCTCCAAAGTGCATCGCCTCACATTTATCAGGTTTAAATTTCATCCGTCACTGATCTGCCCATCTGACCAGTCTGCTTATATCCTCCTGTAAACTAACATCTTCCTTTCACTGTCAACTACCCGATCAATCTTTGTGTCATCCACATGCTTACTTGTCAATCCCCCCACATTCTCATCGACATCACTTAGGAATATAAACAATAACGGACCTAGCACTAATCGCTGTGTTACGCCACTGCACACTAGTCTTCAGTTACACATACAGCCTTCTATCACCATCCTGGATCCTGTGAGCTTTTACCGTCTTTATCAGTCTCCCATGTGAGACTTTGTCAAAAGCCTTGCTGGAATCTATGTAAACTATATCGACTGCCTTACATTCATCCAAACACTTTGTCACCTCCTTGAAAGATTCCACCAGATTTGTTAGCCATGACTCCCATCTGACGAAGTCAGCTGACTATCCATGATCAAACCTTACCTATCTAAATGGAAATTAATGCTCTCCAACAATTTCCCTACCACTGATGTTGAGACAGACTGGTCTCTAGTTCCCTAGAGATAGTTGCCAAGTCTATCTCTACCACCCTTCTTATAAAGTGAAACCCAACTAGTTGTCCTCCAGTCACTTGGCACCTCCCTTGTGGCTAGAGACAACTTAGAAATTTGGGCCAGGCTCCCTGAAATTTCCTCTTGTCTCCCACAGCAACCTGGGATGCAACCCATCCAGACCCATCTGGAGATTGGTCAGTTTTAAATCTGCCAAAATCTCCAATATCTCCTCGTTTTTTGTATTAACCTGTGTAAGAACTTTACTTTAGGTGGCACAGTAGCGCCACAGACCTGGATTTGATCCCAACCTCGGGCGACCCTCTGTGTGGAGTTTGCACATTCTCCCCGTGTCTGTAAGGTTTCCTCCGGGTGCTCTGGTTTCCTCCCACAATCCAAAGATGTGCAGGTTAGGTGAATCGGCCATGCTAAATTGTCAATTGTGTCCAAGGATGTGTAGGCTAGGTGCATTAGTCCGGGGTAAATATAGGATAATAGGGTAAGGAATGGGTGGGTTACTCTTCAGAGGGTCGGTGTGGATTTGTTGGGCCAAAGGGCCTGTTTCCACACAGTAGAGGTTTTATTCTATTCACGGATCATTTTTTCAATTGTGTATTTGCACCGTCCTCCTTCTGAACAAAGATGGCTGTGAAGTACTCATTTAACACTCCACTAAAGTTGTCCGGCTTCACACTCAGATTGGTTCGTAATTGACCCTACACTTTCCCTTATTATTCTCTTCCCCTTGACGGAACTTTGGGATACCTTGGGATTCTCCCTAATGTTGCCTGCCAGCACATTTTCATACTCCATCTTTGCTCCAATAATTGCTTTCTTGAGATTCCACCCCCACCCCACCTTTTGCACTTTCTATACTCCTGCGACTGACAGTCACTGATGGCCTTGACGTTTGCAAACTTCTGTTTGGAAGGACATTGGAAGAGGCAAGCTGAGTTGAAGAGCTCAACTGAGTAGAGAGCCCAAAGAAAACTAGGGCCAGCAAATTATTCACTTTCTCAGTGCAATGTCCTCCTCCCCACGTGGAAAGAAAAAGCAGCAAAACTGCGAACGAGAATATTGCTCTGACTCACCTTGTACATTTCAATGTGTAGGTCCAGCAATAACATCATGTTGTTTTGCCGCTAATAAAATTGTGCAGCCATGACAGCCATTCCAATTATTCATCAGCACAACTGCAAGTGGTTTCTAGCCTGGCGATATCTAGGTTTAACTGCATATAACTCAGGTCATGCCTCAATATGTCCAGCTATGCCTCTAGAGCAAAATTCAGGGTTCAGGACCCTTTCCAGATCCAAAGTCAGTGCACAATAATTAAGCCGACATTCCAGTCCAGTGCTGAAGGAACACTGCTCTGTCACAGATGGTATCTTTTTTAGGTGTGATGTTAAACTGAGGCTCCAGCTGCCTGCTCAGGTGGTTTTACAGCTCCTTTGAAGAACAGCAGTAGAATTATTGCCAGTGTCCCGACCATTATTTATCCTTCAACCAACATCACAAAAAGAAGAGATTACTTTGTCACTATCAGATCACCGATGTGGAAATTTGCCCAGAGTATGTTGGCTGCCATTTCTCGTACATAACAACAGTGACTGCAATTCAAAAGTACTCTTTCTTTGCTTTAAAGAGCTTTGAAACATTTGCTGGTGGTGAAAAAGGCTATATAAATGCAAATTGGTTTCGCTTTTCAGATAAGCACTCCATAGATGTATGCATGTATTTGAGGAGCACACATATTCCTTTGCAAATACAGAATGAATTGCAGAAGAAATAGGAGTATGGGTGTTAATCTTACTGGTACAAAGTGGCATGCTTGTTAAATGCATCTCATTCACATTGCTGTCCTAAGTAGGCCAAGGCTACTACAGTCAGATTTTGGGCAACTCTATGCTGAAGAAATGTGCCACTAGGCGGAAGGGCAGACAGTTCAAACTCCTCAAATATCTTAGTCACAGTGATCGACTTGGGGTGAGAACTTATAAAGGACACTTCACCACTGGGATTACTGATATGAACTTGAGACCAGGAGATGGGGTGAAACCAGGGTGGGTGCTGGCTTCATCTTTGACAGTTACATGTTCCATTCTGATTCCAACATTGCTAGCAGTGACCCAACCTGACAGATAGCTGAAGATCAGCTCCAGAACTACTCCACTAGCCTGCACTCAAGGAACAACTCTAAATGTGAGACAAAAGGCCAAATTAGAGGGCAGTCCCTGAAAAGCTTGTGGAAGTTGCTCACTCCCATCATAGTGTTCATGTGGATAAGATACACTAATGACGTGTCAAGAAGCAGATGCAGATACACATGCAAATTTTGTTTTATTAGTAGAGAGATAAATAGAAAGGCAGTGAGAGGAAGAAAACAAGTTAAAAGAACAGTTTGTATCAACTAGAACAAAATAACATTTATAAAACAGGGTTTGGGGTAAAGGGTAGACCAAGAGTAAAATTACTAATTTTTTTATTGTAAATTATTTTTATGATGTGTTGAAGCATGAAGTTAATTTGCTCATCACTGATATTTTGCTGTAATATTGGGCACCTCAAGAAGAATGTGATTAACTGAAGCAGAAATACCTCATTATGACTTCCTAATTACACAAATATAAACATGGATTTAACTACCTTATATAGTGGCTATATGCATAAAATATGTCTGTATTTCACATTATATAATTAAATCTCCAGTCAATATGAAACTCCAAATATACAAATAATCTCATTAATAAATAAATGCATTCATAAATCAATCTTTCAAATACAATTAAAAGCATGAAAGGCCAGTTAATTAACCTTTCAATCACTATCACTGCTCAATGCAAGCAAGGGAAACAAATCCCCAATATATTCTTAATATTTGACATGAAATAGAGAAGAATTGTCTCTGGTTGGACAAGTCCTGTTCATCATCCCTGAAACTTGCCGCAGAAAATTGTGCAACAATAAACACCCCACCCTTACTCGAAATAAATGGCAGCTTGAGTCATTCTGAATAGCCAGAGCTGTAAAGTTAGGAGAACCCACTGGTTTCTTACTTTTATTCAGTGAGGAAATAAAAGCATAAAAAATCATGGAGTTAAAAAGGCTTGGCGTGGAATTTGGCCCCCATCAGTTTGGAGTTGGAGCAGCATTTAATCAGGCAAGAGGGAGACTTGTCTGCTCTGGCCCAATTAAGGTTGGGACAAGAAGATACGTGGGATAGCCTTGCAGCCTAAACACTTATTAAAAGCCTTAAAACCTCATTCTATCTGAAGATGGTAGCTGGTATCGGGTTGTGGATGGCTGCTGAGGGCCATCTGCTGCTCTTGCTGCCAATTGCCCCTCTCCTGTGACCTCTATCTCACCCTCATTCACCTTCGGGTTGGGGTCTTTTGTTGACTGTGAGCCTCTGAAAGGTGCATTACCAGCAGCTGGCAGTGGCAAGGATGGCACTCAAGAGCTGCTGAACTCTGATTGGGTAGAAACTCTCAAAAACTTGGATTTCCACCCCAATGTCCTTAACTGTAGAGAAGGTCCATTGCCGGCCACTTCAAATGAGATCTTCTCACGTGGTGGCTCCTGCTAGCTCTCCAGCAAGTGAGTGGGACCCCAAATTACATTGCTCCCTATAAACCTTCCCTCCACGCATTGGAACTGGAGTAGGTCATTCAACCCCTAGAGGTTGTCTTATCATTTAATTTGACTGTGAATTATCAGAATCTTAATTTTCTTTACTCACCTTGGCACTATTCTTCCTTTTTTTGTTTAATTAAAATATCAGGTCTTAATTCTTCTGTTAATTTACACTCAAGTTTTTTGGGGGCAGAGAGTCCCAGATTTCAAATGACCTTCAACTGTGGTGGGGCTTTCTTTAATTTGAATGTAATTCCTGCTGAATTTGCTTTCTCCCAACAGAAAACTGTTTTCTTTCCGTTGATCCCATCAACTCCTTTAATCATTTGAACCTCAATGCAACCACCTCTGAAGTTTCTATTCCAGAGGATATACAAACTTAAACCTAATTAAAGATCTATTCCAATCCATAATACTTATTAAAAAGAACTGATCATTTTAACAAAGCAGCGTGCACTCACGCATGACGTCCGTGTGGATCTTCCTTGGTCAATACACCTTCCTTTTCCATTAACATTTGCCGAAAGGTCCCCACTTTCTGGCGAATTTCTTCTGGAGTATACCTGAAACAGCAATAGGAAATCAATTTCATGGATGTGCAGCATGGAAAAAGGGAAATCTGGAAAATTACTTCATTCTAAAAAGGAGGGAAGAGTCTGCATCTTGAAAGCAATTACATGTAGAAATAACAGCAGGAAGTTCTTTTTCACATCAGAAGTGATCAACAAACACATGGAATATCCTCCGCAAAACAGCACCGAAGTAAAAACCCTGGAAGCGTTCAATAACTAATTGCACACTGCAATACTTTATGGTCATTCTGGATGATTGAGTTGAAATAGGTCTGTGACCTTGTGAAACAGGTTTCCCAGCTTAGCTGCTGACATGAAGATCGTATGAGGAAAGGCTGAGGCACTTGGGGTTGTTTTCATTGGAGAAAAGAAGGTTTAGGGGTGACTTGATAGAGGTGTACAAGATGATTAGGGGTTTAGATAGGGTTGACCGTGAGAACCTTTTTCCACTTATGGAGTCAGCTATTACGAGGGGGCATAGCTTTAAATTAAGGGGGGGTAGGTATAGGACAGATGTTAGGGATAGGTTCTTTACTCAGCGAGTCGTGAGTTCATGGAATGCCCTGCCAGTAGCAGTGGTGGACTCTCCCTCTTTATGGGCATTTAAGCGGGCATTGGATAGGCATATGGAGGATAGTGGGCTAGTGTAGGTTAGGTGGGCTTGGATCGGCGCAACATCGAGGGCCAAAGGGCCTGTACTGCGCTGTATTCTTCTTTGTTCTATGGAATCACAGTATGAAAGGAGGGTATTCAAGACCCATCTTACCTGCGCTGGACATGACATGTCAAAACAGCAAAAGAAAATTCACGCTTGAAAGAATTTCATTAAAAGGCCTAAATTATTTTGAAAGCAAGCTATTATTCCCTGCCTTTAATTAAAATTGCATTTTTTGAGTGAATTATTGATGTTAATATGATAGGTTAATCTGCACTATATTTGTCTTGCTTGCTTGCTAAAACTGTACCCTTGGCCAGCGTAAATTACTAACAAGCTTTTTTTAAGCTCATCTAGGACATACCTTGTATAAATAGTGATAAACACAATGTTCAGTAATATAACGGAATATCATTGAGTCACATTTGATGCAAGGTTTGTGTGCAAGTTGTTTTCAAGATGGGCTCCTGCTTCATAGGCCATGGATTTTCAACTGTAATTCGTAAATTCTACATGTGAACAGGAGATGTCTTGTCGTGCTTGATTTTACACTATCCCCTTGGAGCTATATCTCTCAGAATGTTACCATGACATCAGCCAGTAAGAAAATTGAGAAACAACAAGTATGGCACAAAAAGTAGTGGGGGGACAAATACAAGTTTTCCACCTTTTAACTGTCAAATCCAAAATTACAGCATGATTTGGGATGAATCTTTAAATGTAATTTTGGGGACTACACGTTTACATGTTAATGCTAAGCTTGGAATTAGAAACTGATTTAGACAGCCTGGCTTAAAACACTGGGTATTACAGTGCAGTTGTTATGTCATTAAAAAAACAATACAGAGAATCGTGGAGGCGGAGAGTTATCTGGACATTGTGTTTCAGGAGGCAGTCACATCCCTTAGGTTAACTACCTCGAATTCGGTCAGTGATCAGGGACAGGAGGGTGTGACTATGCGCGAGGCAGGTAGAGGGATGCAGGAGGTAGTGCTGAAGGAGCCTCAGCCCTTGAGCCAGTCTAAGAGGTTTGAGACTCTCGCTCCCTGTGTGGATGAGAGAGGGGGCTATAGGGAGGATGAACAAACTGACCAGAGCACCATGGTACAGGGAGCCTTTCAAGAGAGGGGAGAGAAGAGAAATGTAGTTGTAATTGGTGATAGTATAGTCAGGGGAGTAGACACAGTTCTCTGCTACCAGGATCGAGAGTCCTGAAGACTGTTGCCTGCTTAATGCAGGATATCTCATCTGAGCTGCTGAACCTCGCATGTTAAATTAATCCAAATCATTCCTTCGCAATACACAATAAAAGTGTAAACTGGGTTTAATAAGCTTTGTGTCCTGATCTAGCATCAGGAATGGTTAAAATCAAATATTCTGTTCTTTTGTTATATGCCTCATATTGCCATATATATCTCAAAATGTTTCCTGTTTTTATCAGTCTAACTGATCAAATTAGCTTTAAGTCGAATGTGACAAGTTGGTTTAAATCAGACTCTTATTCTCCCTCGGATTCTATAGTATACAGCAAATCAGTTGCTTCCCTGTCACCACAATATCAGTCTCCTGAGATGTTTGCCATCCATTCTTTTCCTGGCAGACTATGTATTTATTGTGACAAAACTCCATAAATCCCACAGAGCCTCATTGGGCTGTCATCTGTCTTTGCTAAAGATTAAATGATCAGAAATAGGTTAAAGAATACCATTATACAGGAAGGATCCTTCAACTTGTAACAGAGGATTTATCATTAAATGGGCACAATATCTTTATTGGCTAAACTTCACATCTGATAAGAAAATTAAACCTCGAGCATTTCATGAAAATTCCACTATTCAATTCATACAAGCAGCTTGTTATTATCTCCGATAAATTGCAGTAAGATGATTTGTTGGATTGCAGTCTTTCAGCACATGTTGCAATGTATTCACAAAAAGTAACTGCAGTTGAAATTACAGGGACAAATTATAAGGCTCGACTTCTGGTTTTCTGGTCTGATAATGCAGTGATGCAATGTGCAGAGTCACGTGGGCAGGGTGACAAAGAAGAAAAATTGAGGTCTTTAGTTTTGATTACTTGTATGTGATGTGAGAGAGGAGACAGAGTTAAAACTAGGGCAAGTCATTAAACTATAGCGAGCAGTTTCTATAGCAACTGATTTTACAGAGATGACTGTGGCTTATTTCTCTGTGATGATCCATTATCAAAAACTAATACAAATATTAAAATTGTATTATAATGCTGAGAAAACAATTTTGCAAACTTCATTGTAATTGAATCTAAAAATGAAACAGTAGCTGTGTCTGAGAGATGCATATCCATATGGCATTGCAAAATAAAAATGGATTTATATAATCTTCCATGACCTGAAGTCTTCCTGAAGGACTGTGCAGTCAATAGAATGGGTTTGAAGTGTAGTGACTGTTTTAATGTATGAAATATAGCAACAAATTAACACAAGGTGAAAGGTCCCGTAAATAGCAATGCGATGATGTCCAGACAATAGTTTCTAGATGGTAGTGGTTAAAGGATAATTATTAACCAGGCGACGGAGGAAATCTTCTTCGAATAATGATATGAGGAGATCTTGCTGAGAGGAGAATTAGGCCTTGATTTAACATCTCATCAGAAAGAAAGCACCTAGGACTGCAGTACTCCCTTAGTACATTGGAATGTCAACACAGAATTACATGCTGGCATTTGTGGATTTGGACTTGAATGGACCGACATCTGATTGAGAGGTGAGATCAAGAAGGATCTTGTACAATAAATATAGGATATAAATTTAGGAAGAGGTCTTTCAGCTTATTCTGCCATGCTTTTAGATCATGGTTGATCAGTACCTCAACTGTACCCACCTTAACATCCCCTTGGAAATAAATTAATTATACTGTCTGTTGGATTAATGCTTTATGAAGCTTTTAAAGCATAACCAATGATCCCTTCAGATGACGAATGCTGTCAATGCAGAGTGAGAACACCATTTTATGCCTCTCACTTTAATATTATATTAAGAACTAACAGAGAAATGGCAAGATCCTGTGAAAATTTTCCATTCACAACATTGTTTTAGTAACCACCTTCGCAGAGGGAAACGGAGTTAGCAATAAATGTTGGCTTTTTCAATGGCATCTCCATTCCATAATTGAATAAAAATGGCTTTTAAGAAACAATATGGGATTACATTAGTTATTAGCAACAACACTTCAAAAGAACTAGAACATAGAACATGACAGCACAGTATAGGTCCTTCAGCCCTCGGTGTTGTGCCAGCCTTTTATCCTATTCTAAGATCTGACTACCTACATACCCTTTATTGTACTATCGTCCATGTGTCTATCCAAGTTGCTTAAATATCCCTAATGTATCTGACTCTACTATCACCACTGGAAGTGCATTCCACACACCCACCACTCTCTGTATAAAGAACCGACCTCTGACATCTCCCCTAAACCTTCCTCCAATCACCTTAAAATTATGCCCCCTTGTGATAGCTATTTCTGCCCTAGAAAAAAGTCTGTGGCTATCCACTCTACCTAAACCTCTCATCATCTTGTACACCTCTATCAAATCACCTGTCATCCTTCTTCGCTCCAATGAGAAAAGCTCCAGCTCCCTCAAACTTACTTTATAAGACATGCCCTCCAGTCCAGGCAGCATCCTGGTAAATCTCCTCTGCATCCTCTCCAAAGCTTCGACATCCTTCCTATAATGAGGCATCCAGAACCGAACACAATATTCTAAATGTGGTCTAAACCGGGCTCTGTAGAGTAGCAGCATAACCTCACAGTTCTTAAACTCAATCCCCCTGCTATTGAAAGCCAAAACACTTTACACCTTCTTATCAAACCGATCAAATTGGGTGGTAACTTTGAGGGATCTATGACATGGACCCCAAGATCTCTCCATTCCTCCACACTGCCAAGAATCCTGTCTTTAATCCTGTACTCTGCATTCAAATTCGACCTTCCAAAGTGAATTACTTCACACTTTTCCAAGATGAACTTCATCTGCCACTTCTCAGTCCAGTTCTACATCCTGTCAATGTCTCATTGCAACCTACAACAGCCCTCCACACTGCCCACAACTCCACCAACCTTTGTGTCATCAACAAACTTATTAATTCACCCTTCTACTTCCTCATCCAAGTCATTTATAAAAATCACAAAGAGCAGAGGTCCCAGAACAGATCCCTATGGAGCACCACTGGTCACTGAGCTCCAGGCTGAATGCTTTCCATCTGCCACCATCCTCTGTCTGCTATAGGCCAGCTAATTCTGTATCCAGACAGCCAGATTTCTCTGTATCCCATGCCTCCTTATTTTGTGAATTAGCATATCATGGAGACTCCTATCAAACACCTTGGTAAAATCCATGAACACCACAAACACTGCTGTACCTTGATCAATGAGTTTTGTCACATCCTCCAAGAATTCAATAAGGTTTGTGAGGCATGACCTGCTCTCTCAAAGCCATGCTGACCAGCTCTAAGCAAGCTATTGTTTTCCAAGTAATCATAAATCCTGTCTCTCAGAATCCTCTCCAATACCTTGTCTACCACTGGCATAAGACCAACTGGTCTGTAATTCCCAGAATTATCCCTACTCCCTTTCTTGAACAAAGGAATAACATTTGCCACCCTCCAACCAAATGGCACTACCGCAATGGACAGTGAGGATGCAAATATTATTGCCAAAGGTGCAACAATCTTTTCCCTCGCTTCCTGTAATAACATTGGTTATATCCTGACCGGCCCAAGGGATTTATGTATCCTTATGTTTTTCAAAATTTTCAGCACATCCTCCTTCCTAACTCAACCTGTTCTACCATGTCAGTCTGTGTCACATTGTCCTCAGAAACGTCAAGGTCCCTCTTAGTAGTGAATACTGAAGGAAGGTATTCATTAAGGTCCTACCCTATTTCCTCCACCTCCAGGTGCCAGTTTCCTCCACTATCCCTGATCGTCCTCACCCTCAATCTGGCCATCCTCTTGTTCTTCACGTAAGTGTAGAAAGCGCTAGGGTTTTCCTTAATACTACCTATTAAAGCTTTTTCATGCCCCCTTCTAGCTCTTCTAAGTCCATTCTTCAGTTCCTTCCTGGTTACCTTGTAAGCCTCTAAAGCCCTGTCTGATCCTTGCTTCCTCAACCTTATGTAAGGTTCCTTCTTTCCCTTGACTACATGTTCCACATCCCTTGTCATCCAATGTTCTTTCAACCTAATATCCCTTCCTTGCCTCAGTGGGACAAGCCTATCCAACACTATCAGCAAGTGCTTCCTAAACAACCTCTACATTTCTATTGTGCATTTCCCTGGGAACATCTGTTTCCAATTTAGGTGCTCCAGTTCCTGCCTAATAGCATCATAATTCCCCCTCCCCCAATTAAATACTTTCTTAAACTATCTGCTCCTCTCCCTCTCCATGACTATAGTAAAGGTCATGGAGTTGTGATCACTGTCACTGAAATGCTTTCCCATTGGGAGATCTGACACCTGGCATGGTTTGTTGCCGAGCACCAAATCCAAAATAGCCTCCTCTCTGATCAGCCTATCTAACTGACTGTAAAGTGCTCTGAATATATGAAAGGTGCTATATCAATGCAAGTTTTTTAAAATCTCTGATATCATGTTAAAGCATTTGGGTACTGACACTTGTTTCAACAGTGAGAGAAAGCCAAACCCTAAGTAAAGTTACTAAAAGCATGGCTGCTTTTCAAGATGAACCAGTCTTGCGTCCATGAGTTGGATGGTACTCTGGGTGAATGTCTATGATTGGGTGATGTGCTGTGTTTACCGAATCTCCAGCTATCTAGTTTCTGTGAATTATCATATTCCCGTAAGTTACCATCAGCCTACTCTGTAAACTAGATAATACATTGGATCCCATAAGGCAGATTATGCACTGTATTCAATGAATGAGTACCCTTAATGTTGTCTTTGCTGCATCTCTATTTTCCACAATGTGAAAATCACATTTCACTCACAAATGAAGATCAGTCTGCTCTCTCGATATTTGGACAATGTCAATTTCTACCGCATGTTAAGTCAGCTTTTCTTTGTATTAAACTGCAAAGTCAGAGCTTGCCAACAATGCAGCAAACTGTCTGCCTACAATTGAACAAGGTGAACTCATTTAAATAATTATTCATAGCTGTGTCTTCATGTAGAAGCCAGCCTAGGACAGCAATATAAAAAAGCAGACTAACATTTCCTAATTAGAGGAAAAAGCTTCATTTGTAGGCAACCATTGTGAATCAGTACAAATGTAGTAAGAAACTTCATAAAGCTTCAGAATTAACCTGACACGTTGGTCAGGCTGTGCTGAGAGAGGTAGAGCCTGTGCTAGGCACAAATGAAGTGAAAGAAAATCTCTGGAGGAAGCTACATGTTCTGAGGGTAAGTAATGGAGCAATATGGTGTCCTGTTTGATGCCTAGCAAAATATACATGCAAGTGACCGCTGACAAAATTTCCAGAGGACAATCAAAACTTTCCTGACATTAGGCCACTCCTGGCATTAGCAAATGAATGATTTAATGTTATGTACTCTACTCGGAGTATTTGAGAACCTATGGTGACACACTTTAAATAACCCAGTCGAGTGAAACTATTGAACTGTTGCTTGTACAGGCTAGAGAGTTTAAGTTTTTGCGTCATCAATCAAGTTATTTTACTCTTTTTTTAAAAAGTAAACAATAGTGATTTAGGCAGGCACAAAGCTCTCAAACTGCACAACAGCTATTTTTATATCACATCTTATACATACCGATTTTGAATTGCTTTATCGTGCAACATAGAGTTACAAATATCACCACCTCCTTCATTCAAAGACAACAACGCTTCAGATCTTCGGAACACAATACTGCAATGACTGTCAAACAAGACTGTGGATTAAAATAGTTACCCACTCATCAACGATGTTTATAAAGTCCTACTTCTACAATCAAGAAATATCTCCCACTGAAGACCCCATATGAATTTACACAGGGGGGTGGCTTCCTAACCATCACAGGGAATCCCATTAGAATAGCCATGGAGACCTGTCTGGAAATATTCTTACATGCTGGAATCCACACATATTGCATTGAACCTTTTAGTAAAAAAAAGTGAATGGTTTTCTGCATCAAGATCAAAGCAGAGTCAGTAAATGCACAATGTAGCAGTTTCCATATTAGCCTTAAACATAAATAGTCCTGAAGCCAGTTTGTGGTTAAAAACCTGATCATCTCTGGGTACCAACCATGTGGTGCATCATCAATGATGCAAAAGGCAAATGCCTGAAGCAACCAAACGGTGAATCTAATTTTTAATTAGAGGTGCCAGAAGTGGCCGGACCTAGGACCTCATGGTGGAGAGGCATATTAAAAGGCAGCCATGACTGGGCTTGCTATTGCCTGGAGGAATACAGCAGTAGGGTAGTCAGAGGGCCACTGCTGTCCTCGGCCAACAGTCCCCGGGCTCTGTACAAGCAACAAGAACTACCTCCTTAGGGGATAACCGTTCTCCTTCAGGAGCCATCTACTGACCCTGATGTAGGCCTGAAGATTTCCAGCTCCTGATTTCCTTGCAGGCTGAGGCATCCAAGTATGACCTTCGTAGAGTCACTAAGACAGCCAAGGACCAATACCAATCCAAACTAGAGACCCAGACAGACACCCGCGACTATGGCAAGGATTGAATGACATCACAAGTTCTAAAAAGAGACAGTGCAAGGTAGCAGACGATGACACATCCCACCCAGATCGTCTCAACACATTCTATGCTCGCTTTGAGCAGAATTTCGGTGGAGAGGTAATACTTATTCTGGCAAGTCCTGGAGAACCTATCCCAATAGTCACTGCATCGGAGGTCAGATCAATTTTCTTTCGTGTGAATCCAAGGAAAGCGATGGAGCCAGACGGAGTACCAGGCCGTGCACTCAGAGCATGTGCAGATCAACTGGCAGAGGTCTTCTTGGACATCTTCAACCTCTCCCTGCAGCAGGCCACTGTCCTTGCCTATTTCAAGAGGCCAGCATCATCCCTGTGCCTAAGAAGGCTCATGAAGCATGTCTCAATGACTACCGCCCTGTGGCCCTAACTTTGGTAGTCAAGAAGTGCTTTGAAAGGCTGGTCATGGCATTAATCAACTCCAGCCTCCCCACTACTCCTGACCCACTCCAATTTGCCTATTGGACTAACAGACCCTCGTCAGAAGCCGTATCACTTGCCCTTCACTCCTCCCTAGAACATCTTGACACCAAGAACAGCTATGTAAGAATCCTACTCATTGACTACAGTTCAGCCTTCAACACTACTATGCCCTCGAGACTGATTACTAAACTTAGTGATCTCTGACTAAGCCCCACTCTCTGCAACTGGTACTTCAGTTTTCTGACACACAGGCCACAACCAGTGAAGATTGGGGACAATATTTCATCTTCACTAACACTCAACACTGGAGCCCCTCAGGAGTGCGTACTCAGCCCCCTACTGTACTCACTGTATACCCATGACTGTGCCACCAAATACCAGACTAATGCCATTTACAAGTTCACTGATGACACCACCATTGTCGGTTGACTCTCAGATGGCGATGAAACAGACTACAGACGGGAGGTGGAAGACCTGGAAAAATGGTGCACTGAGAACAACCTAGCTCTCAATGCTGGCTAAACCCAGGAACTCATTATTGACTTTCGGCGGGATGTTACTCATGCCCCCCTACACATTAACAGTACAGAGGTGGAATGAGTGGAGAGTGTCAAGCTTGTACATGTGATGCAAATTCAATTCAATTCAATTTGTGACGATTGCCCAGGAACCGAGTCTGGACCTACAGGATCCCATTCCCGTGCTCATGGTCCAGCTGCACCCACACTGAGGGAAAACCTTTCCTGATCAGAAATGTGACTGGCTGCTTGGTCAGTGTCTCACATGGCTACAATCAAAGACCCTCTGGAACTTAGAGAAACCAAAGGGAGAATTCCTTCTGTGCTTGCACTGGCCCATCTCTCTCCCAATGGATACCATTCTGATCTATGACTTTCAGTGCTTGCCTGCACCTGAGTTCGCCCCCACAAGCAACTGAACATCCAGTCTTCAGAGCTCATTATTGACATTTACGTAAAAGCATATCATATAAAAGGTACGGTCCAATGACAAAACATACTCTGCGGTCTTACTGTCGTAATTTAAGTACCCACACTGATCAAGTCTGAGATTTCAGCTGTCCAGTTAGGAGTCACTTTTAATGAGATACTTCAGAGGCCACAGTGATAATTAACACTTATCTCCAACTGTTTGGTTTTTGAGCAGCTTTTCCAGCTCTTGTTTGACCTTGGAAAACAGACAGTTCAGGTTTGGGTGAATTGCTGATGGCTGTTTTACAAAACAGACGTCCTTTTGTTTGGAACCGAAAACTGAGGAGAGATTGGGACTGAGTGTCAGAGGGGGGAAAGCTGGAAGATCCACTGGCTGATGGGAAATACGCATTGAGAACAGTCAAGTGTTTCGAATTGGAATATGCCTGTGGAAAATTCGATGCATGGGGGAGGAAAATCCTATATTGTCATATCTATGGAGCAAGTGTAGACTGAGAGATGGAACATTAATGCAGTGTTCAGATGGACGTCCTTGGGGGGGAGCATTGTGGTTCCTCCAGAATCAGTTGTGGCTTTATACATGAAATGAGGACAAAAATCTTTTCTGCAAGCAGAGTAGCAATATTATCTGTGCATAGTTTAGCTTGAGTAGTGTGGCCAACTTGTACATCATTTCGATAAGTAGTTGATTATATCTGAAGCCTCAATAGTGTGTTGAAATTTCATAGCTTGGATAAAGATGAGGTAACCTGATCCACAGGGTTTGCATATCATCTAATTTTCACTGGTTCTGTGCATCACAGGAGGAGTGATTTAAGGTGGGATTGTGGGGGGTTAGCTTTGTTGAGACCCTTCCAGGCTACCATATGAATTGCGTTGAGGCCAATCCTCCAAAACACCAAGAGGAGCACATTTAACAGTTTGTATTCCAGCCCTCAATATTAAAATAAGTCCCAGAGGATTGGAATCTTGGTGCTGATGAAGATTTCACAGTCACTCTCTTGGAGAACAAGCATGCTGCTCTGAACTCTGCCATCTCATCATCTTTTATATTCTACCGGTGTAAGACATCCACCCCATTTGTTTATATTTTAACAGTTTGCTTATAGAAGAGTATAATTTCCATCTGTTACATTCCCATTCCTTACAAGGCTCTGTGAACTTTAGGCTCTCAGTTGCAAAATATTCCTTTTATTGAAAAGCCATGCAAGTTACAAAGAACTTCCATAAAGCAGCGGATTTTATTGGCAGTGATGCAGGTTTGGAGAGATTAAATTTACATGCAAATTAACTTTGTGGCAAGTTTTTATCTGAGTTAGCTTACTTAGGATCATAATAATATTGGGACATAAATTACACATTAAGTGCGATGAATCAACACATCTAGTTCAGTCATGCTACCTTTAGATGATCTGCAGTAGCTGCTCTGCAGGGTGACCATGAGAAGCAGTTAATATTTCATTCCTGGTCAATGGCAAAGCAGCCATATCAAAAGCTTTGTTCCATCTTTGGATTTGAGACTCCCATTGGCCAATGACACGCTCTGTGAGGTTCACGTTTCACATGAACTAAAAGCCGTAACGTAATGAAAGAAATGCAGTATGCTTTGCCAAAAATCTTTATTCCAGACAGTTTGTAGATTGTTTATTGCATTTAACTTTTTTTTAAGTTAGTGAACTTCTTTGACATTTGCAGGATGGGATGGATGTTCAATATGGAATATCACAGCAATGTACATTGGTTCCATGATATAGTTTTCCAGATCACTGTGCAATCGTAATTTAAAAGGTGTTTAAGATAATATCATATCAGCTGCTGTGAAGGTTTTAACATTAGAGATGCAATATGAAAAGTTAGTGATCTGAACCAAGTCAGAAAGGTGATGTACCAAATGAGAATTCTCTTACTCTTCACTGAAAAGCATGCCCTATTTCAACAAGAGAATAGATCCACCGTACCCGTGGCTGCTTATTTAAGACAATATTAGCTGTGGGTGTTGTACACAATGTTACATAAGGACTATGAACAACAATTCAGTCCCTCAAGTCATAGCTGATCTCATCTCGGCCTTAACTCCAATTTCCAGTCTGCTCCCTATAATCCCGTGACCTATTACTAATTAAAAATCTGTCCATTCCTACCTTAAATTTATTGTGCCCTGCATACACCACACTGTGGGGTAGTGAATTCCACAGAATCAAGACCCTCTGAGAGAAGTAATATTCCTTGTCTGTTTTAAATTTGTCACCCCTCAGCTTAAGATTCCAAAACCTGCTTGTGTTCACACTACTCTGATTTCAGAGTTGTTATTGAGTAAGTAGTATTTTGGACAGTTGCCAGTTTGACTGTTCACTTGGCCTTATTGGAAACACAATGCATTTACTCAAAATTGAGAAAAAGAGAAACTGAAACTGAAAAGTGAAATTATTTGACCCATTGCATTCAATTTCTATTCACAATCACACATCATCCTAGCTGCAGTTTAACATGTTTCTTTCTTTTCCTATCATCATGTTACAATCACACTCCTTTGCCAATAGGCTATAACTCAGCCTTGCAATTATAGAATTGTGGGATAGTTACATACAACCTGTCAGGTCAACGCCAAAGATCTGCAACGGAGAGTTACTGTGGGATGCAGAATCACTCACTGCTATCAGCAATATAGTGTGACACCCAACAGGAGGCATAATTCTGCCTCAACATAAATAGCTTTTACAATCAAATAAAAGGTGGAAAATCAGTTCTATTTAAAACAAAGGCAGACAATTGTTTTTCTGTATTAAACTATGGTCTGTCACTTACAAGCCATCTATCCTCCAGGGTGCTATCACTTAACATCTAGCATTCTCCACTTCTGTTTTAGTTGGAGATGTAACTCATTGGCCAATGGCCAACTGAGGGCAAGAAATCAGCTGACTGGAGAGGCAATCTGTATGGCCTGTCCTTATTGCAAATTACAGTTTTGGGTAAGTATGTTACTTTATCATAAATAAAGTAACATGAATAGCAATTCGAGGGAAAAAAAACATTAATTTGTTAGGATATGTCAGCCCTCTGTGGAAAGCAGGGCTTGAAGTTGGACCTTCTGGCCCAGACTTAGGGACATACAACTACTCCAGAAGAGCCCTTATTCTCTGTTATAGAGTCATAGAGATGTACAGCATGGAAACAGACACTCCGGTCCAACTCGTTCAGGCCGATCAGATAGCCCAAATTAATCTAGTACCACCTGCCAGCACTCGGCCAATATCCTTCCAAGCCCTTCCTATTCATATACCTGTTCGGATGCCTTTTAAATGTTATAATTGTACCAGCCTCCACCACTTCCTCTGGCAGCTCATTCCATACACGTACCACCCTCTGCGTGAAAAAGTTGCCCCTTAGGTCTCTTCTATATCTTTCCCCTCTCACCCTAAACCTATGCCCTCTAGTTCTGGGCTCGCCCACCCCAGGGAACAGACTTTGTCTATTTATCCTATTCATGCCCCTCATGATTTTATAAACTTCTATAAGGTCACCCCTCAGCCTCCGCGCTCCAGGGAAAACAGCCTCAGCCTATTCAGCCTCTCCCTACAGCTCAAACCCTCCAACCCTGGCAATAGCCTTGTAAATCTTTTCTGAACCCTTTCAAGTTTCACATCATCCTTCAAATAGGAAGGAGACCAGAATTGCACACAATATTCCAAAAGTGGCCTAACCAATGTCCTGTACAGCTGCAACATGACCTCCCAGTTCCTTTACTCAAAGCTCTGACCAATAAAAGTAAGCATACATCAGTAATTAATGAATAGCTTTCCTTTACAGGTAATTTGTTCCACAGCATCTTGACACTATTTCACCTGGCAACTTAGATTGTACAGCTTGTGACAGAGGCATCTGTGTTTATTGTCCAGGCTAGAATGGTTTGTCAGCATTTTTGTATATCAAACCTGACTATCTTGCACCTCACATAATTTAAACAGACTAACAACTGGAAATATTCATGGGAAAAACAGATTTCTGACAGGTAGACTCAAGTTTGGAATGTCTTTTTCTTCAAGAATTCTCATCACTCTACTCTTGGAATGATTAAGATAAATATTGCCATTTTAATGGCCCAGATTTTTCTGGAGAAATAATGCATGATTTGACCAGCAAGTATGGACAAACTGCAAATCTTTGGAACTTGCTGATGTTGTGAAGGTGTAAAGGTACTACCTTTAAGAGAGGTAAAAAGCTAGCAAGGAGAAAGCACAGAGAGTCCAGAATAAGGTAACAATGTAACACTTGGTCGAAACAGCTAGCAGCAGCTGGTTGCCATGAAACAAAAACAACTTCAAATTTGGCCAGTTTAAATTATGCCCCAAGATACCAAAATCCAATCAAATTTTAATTTAGTATTTGATAATATTAAAACCAATGAAACAATCCGATGTTTTGGGGCATAAAACTGGACATTTTGAACAGCTAGGAAGAGAACTGCCAAAAGACCAACAGATGTAGACTGCTACTTGAAGAGTCCTCATAAAGGTACCTGTCTGTGGAAGGAGTTTGCACATCAGAACATTGAAACCGACCTGGGGAGAACTGACAGAGGAAAATCTACAAAGGAGAGTTGACAAAGCTGACTGGTTTTTAAATGTGTTTTTTTTTGTAAGTCTTAATCGGGATTTTTATCAGACTAGTATTGTAGAGTGGGAGGTAAAAGATAGGTTTAAGAGAAATGAGTTGCAATCAGTTGTTCGTTTTAATGCTCTCTGTTGGACTTAAAGAATAAAGTTGTTAGTTTTTACTTTAAATAGTGACGTCTGGGATAGCTCTTTGCCTCCTGAACTTTAACATATTACAGCACAGGGTGAATCTTTTCTGTGTGACTGGTTTAGCAGAGGGGTTTACCCAGTGTTGTAAAATTGATCAATTCTAGATTGATCACACACCTGGCAGCTCACCCTTAACTTCCCCAATACTTTGCAGAATTTTATAGATTTGTGCAATAAACTCAAATTGAACACTCCATTGAAAGTTAGATAGCATTACACACCAGTGTTAGAACCATTTACTTTTTCTTGAGTTCTGCGCCTGAAGGCAGGTCCCTGGTGATTATTCACTGAACTGAGGCAAAGTACAATGTTTTTTTTTACTGCAAACAGGGTGAGGAGACAGTCTCTGAGTCTGCCTCAGTGGTACAGCAATTTAACCCCCTACTGTTGGTGCTAATCTCGTCAACTGAGCTCACCTGCTCTGCAAGTCAATTTCTAGGAGTGAGATAATCAATGTGATTCTTATTTTTTGTTCCTGCCGTTAATTTTCTCTCCCTTACTCCAATCTCTCTTCTTTTTCATTTCTGTACTTGATTTTATTCATGTTAATTCTCCATCAATTATTCTCTTTGAAATCCTTAAATGACATTGATTGAAGCAAACACTGTTGATCCCATCATTCAATAAGGTGCCCCTCTCTCCTCACCATTATTTGCTCAAATTTCCAGCAACTGGCAAAATAAATTAATTGGTTAAATATTTACAAAGTGAAGGGGGTGCATGAAAAATCTAATCAATAGGCATTTGCTTCTTTTAAGCATATTTTTGCAGCTTCCTGGTTTTTGAACCTATTTCAGGATCAGAGTCAGTCTTCTCAAACCTACCAGCAATGTGAATTACTGAAGATGCTACATGGCTTGTTTACAGTTTTCATAATGGAAAGGAAGATAGATCTGATGTATCTCCTTCATTGCTAATTCCAATAAAACGCTAGTCATGAGTACAAAGCTTTGTCTCCTGCTATAAGCTGCACTACTATCAAATTGGCAAACAGTAAAACATACCGTCTAGCTACGTTTTCATGAAAGAATTTCACATTTGAACCCATCAAATGCAATTTGATAGTATTGGTACAGAATAATTTGAACAAGTCTTCAGTGATTTTCCACTAAGGTGTTCTTACTAGAATTTAACAGTAAGCAGGTATGCTATAAGACATTGCTTTTATCGATGAGGTATTTTCACTTGTTGACAGGATGTCAAGGTGCCTGTTGGTCAATCCTTAACCCTCAGTCTTCTTAAATGCACTTCCCTTCTTCCATGGACACTCGTCAACTTCTTCCCTATCTCTCTGTTTACCCTCCTCAACCCCTCACTGTCCCACTCCCTCTCCTCATTTTGTCCCAGATCTGGTAACACCGGGAACAATGCTGATCCTCATTGTCCCAACTTTGCTTAAAACCACTTCCACAGCCTACATTCTTGCACAGCCTAACCTTAACATCATTATGTTTCAAACATTTATTTCTCTTTTATTATTTTATCTGCAAGCTCCTTGGATGTATTGCTTCAGCATTTTCGATTTGATTTGATTTATTGTTGTCACATGTACCTAGGTACAGTGAAAAATTTGTTTTGCATACAGTACAGGCAGTCCCACACAAAGTGCATTAAAGTAATAGAACAGAGTGAACAATACAATGTTACAGCTGCAGAGAAAGTGCACAAAAAGCAAAATCAACATTAAATGTAAAATTTGAGATGTCTATTCAGAAGTGATTTCAGGGAGTTAGGTTGGAAGATATAAAGCAGGACGAGCAGAGTAGTAATCTCAGGATTGCTACTGGTACCACATGTGAGTGAGGCGAGGAACAAGGAATGGGTGGCTACAGGGCTGGTGCAGGAGGGAGGGCTTCAGATATGTAGATCATTGGGGTTCCTTCTGGGGAAGGTGGGACCTATACATGAAGGACAGATTGCACTTAAACTGGAGGGGCACCAATGTTGTAGGGGGTATATTTGCTCGAGCACTTCGGGAGGGTTTAAACTAGTTTGGCAGGGGGATGGGAACCAGAGCTACAGATCAGAGGAGAGGGTAGTTGTTGAACAGGCAGAAATAGAATGTAGAGAGCCTATCAGGAAGGATACACAGTTGGTAGGGCAAAGGGATGGGTTAAGGTGTGTCTGTTTCAATGCAAGGAGTGTCAGGAATAACAGAAATGAACTTAGAGCATGAATCAGTACTTGGAACTGTGATGCTGTGGCCATAACAGAGACATGGATTTCACAGGAGCAGCAATGGTTGCTGGATGTTCCAGGGTATAGATCTTTTTTTGGAGGGGGGAGTAGCGTTGTTAATTAGAGAGCGCATCACAGCTGCAGAAAAGGAGAATGTTGAGGAGGGTTTATCTACTGAGTCAGTATGGGTGGGAGTCAGTAACAGGAAAGGAGCAGTCACTTTATTGAGTGTTTTCTACATCCCCCCCGCCCCAATAGCAGCAGAGTGATGGAAGAACAGATTAGAGAGCAGATTTTGGAAAGGTGCAGATGTAACAGACTTGTTGTTATGGGTGACTACAACCTCCCCAGTATTAATTGGAACCTCCTTCATGCAGATGGTCTGAATGGAGCTGATTTTGTCAGATGTGTCCAGGAAGGATTCCTGTCTCAACATGTAGATAGGCTGACTAGGGGGAAGGCCACATTGGATTTGGTGATAGGCAATGAGCCAGGCCAGGGGTCAGATATCTTGGTGGGACAGCATTTCAGTGACAGTGACCACAATTGCCTCACCTTTACCACAGCCACGGAAAGGAATAGGAGCAGACAGTATGGGAAAGTATTTAACTGGGGGAGGGGAAATTACACTGCTATTAGACAGGAGCTGTGGAGTATAAATTGAGAACAATTGTTCTGAGGGAAATGCGCAACAAAAAGGTGGAGGCTGTTTAAGGAGCACATAATGTGAGTGTTGGATAACTTTGCCCCATTGAGATAGGCAAGGAATGGTAAAGTGAAGGAGAATTGGATGACAAAAGAAGAGAAGCTTCTCGTCAAGAGGAAGAAGGAAGCTCACTTCACATTGAGGAAGCAAGGATCCGCCAGAGCTGTAGAAGATTACAGGGTACCTAGGAAAGAACTCAAAAATGGACTGAGGAGAGCTAGGAGGGGGCACGAAAAAGCCCTGGCGGGAAGGATTAGGGAATTCCCAAAGGCATGCTACACTTACATGAGGAATAAAAGAATGATCAGAGAGAAGGTGGCAGAGTGGCTCAGTGGTTAGCACTGCTGCCTCACAGCACCATGGACCCAGATTCAATTCCTGCCTCGGGTCACTGTCTGTGTGGAGTTTGCACATTCTCCCTGTGTCTGCATGGGTTTCCTCTGGGTGCTCCAGTTTCCTCCCACAATCCAAAGATGTGCAGGTTAGGTGAGTTGGCCATGCTAAATTGCCCATAGTTTTCGGTGCCTTAGTCAGGGGTAAATATCGGGTAGGGGAATGATTCTGGGTAGACTACTCTTCGGAGGGTCAGTGTTGACTTGTTGGGCCAAAGGGCCTGTTTCCATACTGTAGGGATTTAATAAGTCCCCAGGGCTGGACCAGATATATCCAAGGTTACAATGTGAAGCAAGGAATGAGATTACTGCGCCTCTAGCGATGATCTTTGCATCCTCACTCTCCACGGGAGCATGATTAGAGGGAGGTGAATGTGGTTCCTATGTTCAACAAAGGAAATAGAAAAATCCCTGGGTATTACAAACTAGTAAGCCTTATGTCTGTGGTAAGCAAGGTACAGGAAAGGATTCTGAGAAGTAGAATTTATGACTATTTGGAAAAACATAGTTTGATTAAAAATAGTCAGTATGGCTTTGTGAGGGGCAGGTCATGCCCCACAAGCCTCATTAAGTTCCTTGAAGATGTGACGAGACAAGTTGACGAAGGCCGAGCAGTAGATGTGGTGTATATGGATTTCAGTAAGGCATTTAATAAGATTCCCCATGGTAGGTGCATTCAGAAAGTGAGGAGGTGTGGGATACGGAATATTTGCCTGTCTGGATGCAGAATTGGCTGGCCAAAAGAAGACAGCGAACGGTAGTGGATGGAAAGTATTCCACCTCGAGGTCAGTGACCAGTAGTGTCCCACAGGGATCTGTTCTTGGACCTCTGCTCTTTGTAGTTTTTATAAATAACTTGGATGAAGAAGTGGAAGTGTAGGTTGGTAAGTTTGCTGATGACACAAAGGTCGGTGGTGTTGTAGATAGTGTCGAGGGCTGTTGCAGGCTACAACAAGACAGTGACAGGATGCAGAGCTGGGCTGAGAAGTGGCAAGTGGAATTCAACCTGGATAAATGCGAATGGATTCATTTTGGAAGGTCGAATTTGAATACTGAATACAGGGTTAAAGACATGATTCTTGGCAGTGTGGAGGAACAGTGGGATCTTGGGGTCCACGTATATAGATCCCTCAAAGTTGCCACCCAAGTTGATAGGGTTGTTAAGAAGGCATATGGTGTTTTGGCTTTCATTAACAGGGGGGTTGAGTTTAAGAGCCGCGAGGTTTTTCTGCATCTCTATCAAACCATGGTTAGACCACACTTGGAATATTGTGTCCAGTTCTGGTCACCTCATTATAGGAAGGATGTAGATATTTGAGAGAGGATGTCGAAGACAGTTGCCAGGATGCTGCCTGGATTGGAGGGCATGGCTTATGAAGAGAGGCTAAGTGAGCTAGGGCTTTTCATACTGGAGAGAAGAAGGAAGAGAGGTGATTTGATAGAGGTAATGAGAGGCATAGATACAGTAGATAGCCAGAGACTTTTCCCCAGGGCAGAAATGGCTGTCACAAGGGGCCATAATTTTAAGGTAATTGGAGGAAGATATAGTGGGATGTCAGAGGTCGGTTCTTTATGCAGAGAGTGAGGGGTGTGTGGAATGCACTGCCAGCAGTGGTAGTAGAGTCAAGGATGTCAGGGACGTTAAAGCGACTGCTGGACAAGCACGTGGACAGTAGCAAATTGAGCAGTGTGCAGGTTAGGTTGATCTTAGATTAAGATACATGCTCGGCACAACATCGTGGGCCAAACAGCCTGTACTGTTTTATGTTCTAAGTCTAATAACAGCAGGGAAAAAAGCTGTTCTTGAATCTGTTGGTACGTGTGTTTAAACCTTTGCATTTTCTGCTCGATGGAAGAGATTGTAACCTTGATTGTGTTTGTGCTTTATCAATACAAATCAACAGAAATTAGTGCAACTGGTGAAGAACTGCATTCTGCCAACTCAAATTTCCAATGGTCTTTTGTGCTGCTTTTAAAACCGTCAACCTGAAAGCAGATCCCATCATAAAACTGACCGCACCGCCCCAGAGTGAATTTATCAATATTTGTAGTTTCCATTAATTGCATTCAGACACAAACTTTTATAATAGCCTTATTTTCATTGGGCTGCTAAAAAATACTTAGAGTCTGCTGAGCTAAGGAAGTTATTAACATCTTTTGAGAAAAATCTTACTTTGATTTTTCTTACCACAAGGTGGCAAGAGAGAGAGAGGAAGATCATGTGACATTGCATCACTTAAACCATACAGTCATAGAGATATACAGGATGGAAACAGACCCTTCAGTCCAACCCGTCCATGCCGACCAGATATCCCAACCCAATCTAGTCCCACCTCCCAGCACCCGGCCCATATCCCTCCAAACCCTTCCTATTCATATACCTATCCAAATGCCTCTTAAATGTTGCAACTGTACCAGCCTCCACCACTTCCTCTGGCAGTTCATTCCATACATGTACCACCCTCTGCGTGAAAAGGTTGCCCCTTAGGTATCTTTTATATCTTTCCCCTCTCACCCTAAACCTATGCCCTCTAGTTCTGGACTCCCCGACCCCAGGGAAAAGACTTTGCTTACTTATCCTATTCATGCCCCTCATAATTTTGTAAATCTCTATAAGGTCACCCCTTAGCCTCTGACGCTCCAGGGAAAACAGCCCAAGATTGTTCAGCCTCTCCCTATAGCTCAAATCCTCCAACCCTGGCAACATCCTTGTAAATCTTTTCTGAACCCTTTCAAGTTTCACAACATCTTTCCGATAGGAAGGAGACCAGAATTTCACGCAATATTTCAACAGTGGCCTCACCAATGTCCTGTACAGTCGCAACATGACCTCCCAACTCCTGTACTCAATATTCTGACCAATAAAAGAAAGCATACCAAACGCCTTCTTCACTATCCTATCTACCTGTGACGCCACTTTCAAGGAGCTATGGACCTGCACTCCAAGGTCTCTTTGTTCAGCAACATTCCCTAGGACCTTACCATTAAGTGTATAAGTCCTGCTCAGATTTGCTTTCCCAAAATGCAGCACGTTGCATTTATTTGAATTAAACTCCATCTGCCACTTCTCAGCCCATCGGCCCATCTGGTCCAGATCCTGTTATAATCTGAGGTAACCCTCTTTGCTGTCCGTTACAACTCCGATTTTGGTGTCATCTGCAAACTTACTAACTATACCTCTTATGCTCGCATCAAAATCATTTATGTAAATGACAAAAAGTAGAGGGCCCAGCACCGATCCTTGTGGCACTGCACTGGTCACAGGCCTCCAGTCTGAAAAACAACCCTCCACACCACCCTCTGTCTTCTACCTTTGAGCCAGTTCTGTATCCAAATGGCAAGTTCTCCCTGTATTCCATAAGATCTAACCTTGCTAATCAGTCTCCCATGGGGAACCTTGTCGAACGCCTTACTGAAGTCCATATAGATCACACCTCTTCTTGAGATGATCAATGCTTTGTCAGACATAGCCCCTTGTACCTCAGCCTTTGAGGAGGTTTCAATAAAAATGGATCTCTTAGGTGCATGTACACTGAAAAGTATGTTTTTAAAGCTTTTGAATGTAATCCTTTTGAAATTTACTAAGAAACTGATCGCTAAAAATGGAACTGGGTAATATTTAAAAATTATTTCAGTCACAGAAATACACATGGTTATCTTTTGTGATAAAGCTGTTTTTAGCTGCTTGAATAGAACCCGCCAAATTACTACTTTTAAATGTCTGAAGATGATTTATAAAAACATTCTTTTCTAAGAAAAATATATGTTTAAAGAGTGTTGTCCAATTGCACTTGTTCACGGAAGATTTTGTGTTCAGGATACGCAAATACCTTTGAGCAGAAACTTGTAAGGGAAGAAACCAATCAAAACAGGTCCACAGTTTTTGCAAGAATTTGTATTTAAATTGGCAAGTAAGCCCAAAACAGGAACTCTCCCTCCATATTCTTACCAACTAATGTGTCATGCTCCCATCACTGTAACGTAGGAAACATATTGAAGTGATCGATAGTAAGTTAAAGTGTAATAACTATATTGACACTTAAGATGACTAACTCTCAAAAATATTTATGACAATAAAGGCTTTTTTGTTTATGATGTTTTACAGTATTAATTATGCTACAAACAGTTTTAAAAAAGGTACAGGTTGACACAATAAAAATGGACATTTTGTTTCGGTTTACGTGCCCCAGAGTGTAAATACTGTCATCAACTATTAGAGCAATAGACCAAGTCATGAATTTTAAAATCAGCATCCTGTCCATTACATTGGATCATTTCTCAAAATTATTACAGGTGAAGAGGGTAATTCTACCCTTTTATTTGATTTGTCTCCAAGTCCTAATGTTTTGCCATTCTGTAGCATCCAATTGTTTCCTGAATAGTTCCAAGGATTTATCTTCACTATTCTGGCTACCAGCTTACTCCAGAATCATAGAGTCCCTACAGCGAGGAAGCAGGCCATTTGACCCATGTGGTCCACACCGACCCTTTGAAAGGTATTCCGCCCAGACCCACTCACCCCTTACTCTAACCTGTAACCCCACATTTCCAATGCCTAATCCATTTAGCCTGCACATCCTCGGACACTATGGGCAATTTAGCATGACCAATCCACCTAACCCGCACATCTTTGTACAGAAGAAGAAAAACTTCAAAAAACAAAATCTTTAATTATCTAATCAGGTTAATGATTGAAGATAGAAGAGGACTACAGTTATACAATAGATATTTCAAAACCGAGGATGGAAAAACTTTGAAATCACACAAAGCTTCCTTATGGCTCACTGACTCTGCTGAGCTCCTTGCACCCTCATTGGAATAATCCACATGGCAACAGATCGATGGTTAGCCAATAGAGAATACCGTACTGGGATGGTGTGTTAAACTATCAAATTTACTGGTTGAGTCATTGACTCATGTTTCAGATGAATGATATAAATTAATAGTGAATAAACCAACAATCTGTGCCTTAGTGTGAGTAACGCAGCAGCAATAGGCCATTTGGCCCATCAATTACACTAGCCATTCAATAAAATTGTGGCTGATGCTCTATCTCAATGTTATACTCCTGTTTTCTCTCCATACCCCTCAACACCTTTATCTTCTCGAAATATCTCTCCTTCTTAAGGATATTCAGTGATTTGGCCTCCTTAGTCTACTCTGGTAGAGGATTCACAGGGTTATCACCTTCTCAGTGAAGAGATTTCTCCTCATCTCAATCCAAAATAGCCAACTGCGCATCCTGAGAATGTGAGCCTTTGTTCTAGAGCTCCCTGCCAGAGGATACATCATCCCTGCATCCAGTCTGCCCAGCCCAGGGTCGGTTCAATAAGATCCCTCTCATTCTTCTAAACTCCAGTCAATACTTGCTCAATCTCTCCTCATAGGACAAACCTGCCAGCCCAGCTTGGTGAACCTGTGGTAAACTCCCTTTTGAGAACTACATCTTTTCTTAGGTTGACTAAAAATATTTCTAAATCATTTATCACTACTTTATTTTGTTTGTGAGATTTAAAATCTTTGGTTTGGCAAGTCTGGCTGTGAATAGTCAGTGAAAACAGTCAATGTGAAGCGATGGAGTTAACAGGCCTGACCACTGAAAAAAACTCAGACTATAAGGATGCAGCTAAGCTGACATATTCACATCAATTCAAAACAGTTGTGGATACACATTGATGCAAAAGTGGCAGGTTAACCAACGAGAATAGCAACCTGACTGAAGTCATGAAGTCCCCCAAGGATGCCATTGTCACATTGCTCTGAGTTGGTAAACAGTGCAGTGGACCATGTGTCTGCTATTGGCACACTTTACTCATGGATAATTGTTTTTAGCCAGATTCCCGTGGGATCAGTGAACTCTAAGCATAAATAAAAATAGAATCAACATTAGAAAAAAAGTTAAAGTTGATGCTCATTACTTTCTTTATTTAATAAAAAAAATGGTGATGTACATTGTTTTGACAAGAGAGTTGAAAGAGAGAAACCAAATTAGACAGATAATTCGAAACTGCTTTTTCACTCACTGCAGACTGTGTAAGCGTAACAGCTCTGAATTGAATTACAAGAGATTTGGCCTGGCAGTCGTACACTCAGTGTCTTTCTTCCTGTCAGTTAGGGGTTGCCAGTGAAAGCTCTGCTCTTTCTAACTTTTTGCCAACAGTTTGTCGCTTTCTGGTGCTCAAACAGATGGGACTGTGCTGCTATCACTCTGTTTGAATAAACAGGTGATCGAGGTGATGCGTGGGAGAGGGAAAGCCAATTGAATCATCCAGAATGTGCTGATATGAGTTTCAGATGGTGTGGTTGGATCAGTGTGGAAACAATCTGATGCAGTGATGAGTTACCATGGCACTGTTAACCCTGGTTAAGCTGTGACTCAGTGAGCGCACTTCTGCCTCGGAGTCAAAAGGATGTAGGATCCACTTGTAGAACTGACTTAAAATTTAAGCTTCCATTTTATTGCGGTGTTGAGGAAGTGCTGGATTGTGGGAGGCGTGATTCTTTAGATCCGATTTTAAATTTCTCAGGTGGAAATGAAAGAATCCACAGCCTTATCAGATAGACAACTGTGGAGTTCCCCAACATCTTGCTAAATATTTTCTCCCTCAATCAGTATCCCTAAGAGTGATTCACCTTTTCACATTGCTATTTGCAGAGAATTGCTATCTGTGAACTGGTTGATTTTAACACATTACATCATTTCAAAGTATTTAATTTTTTTTGGAAAGTTCTTTAGGACTTTCTGAAGTCCTGAAAGTTTGTCTTTAAGAAAAAGGACTGCAGTTTGTGTTCATTCATTTGATGAAAAATAATGATTGTGTACAGTTGTATGTTTTGCAGAGACTGGTTCTGAAACTGTTCCTGAGCTCGAGCATTGGTTCTCAATAGTGAGAGAATAGTCAGTCATTACTTGATTGTATGTTGTGCAGCTAACACCTGCCAAAATGGCACATCCCTCGTGCTTGGTATTATTGTTTATTGATCTATTATTGTTGTTGGGTCTCAAGTATGTTTTATAAAATAGTGATGGATTGCCCCATAAGTAGACCTTTCCCCTCCAATGTTTTTGTCCTGAGCAAAGCTGCTGCAGCTTTATTACTGAGTAATGGACCATTATCCATTCGAGCTATTCAGTGATATAATCTCGGAGTTCCCAGAGAAATATCTAAATTAGAGGAAATCTTCCACAGTTGATGTGCCTTGACAAGGACCTGTGAAGGGCACTGTCCTCTGCACCAACAGGACACGCTTTTACCTCTCATGTGAATTGAAGAATATCTGATTGGCATTGTAAATCAATGGTACATGATGGCTGGTTTAATGTTTTGGCCCCATTCCCACACAGACTTGGGTAAAACTGAACACAGTCATTTGCTATATGGCCTTCTGAACTGAACCAGAAATGTCTGGAGAAACTCAGCCAGTCTTGCAGCATTTGTGGAGAGAGAGCAGAGTTAATGTTTTGTGTCCAGTGACCCTTCTCTGAAACTGTTGACCCTTTGAGCTAGTGAGCAAAGGAGATACTCCTCCCAACAGTCTGAGTCTACGCAAATCGTAGAGGTTTCTGTGGGTTGGACAGCTGGAGCTATATTTGGAAGCTGTTATGAGAAATGAAACCCAGTTACATTGCACTTTATCACATTGTGAAAAAATGTCTCAAAGTCCTTGACATAGCAAATTGCTTCTGGAATGCAGGCAATGTCACATGACCAAATGCATAAAATCATTATTTTTTGATTCAGTAAGTATGTATGTGTTCCAAAATCTAAATATGACATGGAGGTGCCAGTGTTGGACTGGGGTGGGCAAGGTCACAAGTCACACGACACCAGGTTATAGTCCAACAGGTTTATCTGAAATCACAAGCCTTCGGAGTATTGCTCCTTTTTTCAGATGAAATTACCTGGTGAAGGAGCAGTGCTCCGAAAGCTTGTGATTTCAAATTAACCTGTTGGACTATAACCTGGTGCCATGTGATTTCTGGCTTTGTCCTCCTTGGGTAAGTTTTTAATGGACTTGGAAGCAGCTGGACTTGACCAGATGCATGGAAGTGTGTACCATAGATTGGAGGCAGGAAGTGTTTAAGAGGTAAGGCAACACTTTTTTTTTCCCCTTTCGCAGTTAATCCTTCACCAAGGAACCTTTCCTCTTGGTGGAGAAATCAATAACCAGGAGGCAGAGATTTAAGAATAGGAACAGGAGGTTTAGAGGGGATATGAGGCAGAAAAAAAATCACCCAGAGCATGGTGGGAATCTGGAACTCACCGCCTGTAAGGACAGTAGAGGCAGAAACCCTCAATATTTAGGAAGTATTTAGATGTGCACTTCTGATGCCAAGACATAAGACCATGAGCCAACCGCAGGAAAATGGGATTAGAAAAGTTCCATGCTTGTTTCTGACTGGTGCAGAGCCAATGGGCCCAAGGTCCTTTCACTGTGTTATAGATCTGTATGCCTCAATCACTAAATGCTATAATATGAGTTATATCGATGTTCAGAAAGATGATCTACGGCAGTGCTATGATTGGAAGATGTGACTACCTTTTAAATAATCTTATTATCCCAATTCGCGGTAATACTGGACAATTCAAATCCCTGAGTGAAACATGGCTTGATGGGTCCTAAGTTTTATTTTTGCAGTTTGATTACCATATTGATCAGTCACTGAACATATTAACACAATGTTGCCAGTATTCTTTTTCATTAAAGAACACAAATTTATTGCACAGAAGAATAAAAAATGACTGTATAAAACAGCTTAAAAGAAATGTAACATGATCAGCTAAAGAAAGACTCATCCGTTTTTTCAGCAATATCCTCCACAGATATTCAATCCCAGTGAAGTACCACTCCTGTTTAACTCTCTAATTTCTTAATTAACTGACAATTTCCAGCTTTGTTGGCTTAGAAACTTCTTTCCAGTTCTAAAGTCCTGGATTCCTTTCTTCATTCTGATAGCCACAGGATTTCTACAAATACCGACAACCAGAGATTCTACAAAGTAATGAACTGCTCTTCTACTAGGATGAAAACTGTTCTTCGGAATTGAAACTTGATTCTTCTCAAATCAAACGATAAGTGTCCTACTAGGAGACAGTGTGTAGATGCTGGAGCGTCAGACTCAAAAAACTGGAAAAGCACAGCAAGTCAGGCAGCATCTGAGCAGCAGGAGAGTCGATGTTTTGGGTATAAGCCCTTCATCAGGAATGTTGTGGGAGAGGGGGCTAAGAGATAAAGAAGGGGGTGGGGTGGGGTTGGGGTTGGGGCTGGAGATAGCGGGGGGAAAGTAGTTGGGATGGTGATAAGTGGACGCAGGTAGGAGGTGATTGTGATAGGTTGGTGGGGAGGGTAGAGTGGATAGTTGGGAAAGAAGATGGACAGGTAGGACAGGTGAACAGGGCGGTGCCGAGTTGGAGGGGTTGGATCTGGGATGATTTCAAATAAACCTGTTGGACTATAATCTGGTGTCGTGTGGCTTCTGACAATCTAATGAGTTAAATTGTATTTTGTTAATACACAAAATTTTAAATAAAATAATTCTACCAGAAAGGATACCTAATATTCTATTTTGTGGGATGTCAATCTATTCATTATTAAAAATTTGGTGTTATTTTTGTTGATTTGTCATTATATCTTCGAAATATATTTTATAAAACAATGATTTGGGAATCAGTTGTTATTGGTGATATATATCCCAGCACCTGAGTGTATTGTAATGGTTGACCATACTCATCTGTCAGTAAGACGACCCTCTGGTATTCCTGATAACTACACAAGGCATGCCAAGCAATGGAATAAATTGACAGTTTCCTGCATGACCTAACACAATGACTTTTCTTTGGTACGTGAATCGATCATCAGAAATACTTCATCTCTCTCCAAGGGACCCAAATCTGCAGTCCTATTTTGCAAAGCAATGTCACAGCTCAAGTCTGTAAACTTGGGAGCCATTTCCCATTAAATCTGGTGGAGCACGTTATTCTGAGGGAGACTGCTTGCTGCTGAAAGCACAGTGAGTACAGTTCCTTCCATTGCAGCTTCCTGTTTACACCAGCAGATGGAATCATGTCACAGGTTTCCCAGGCTCATGTCTGCATTTTAGTGAGGTATTAGAAACTTTCATCCTTTGTGAGAATGCAAACAACACATTATAAAGCTTAATAAGGAATTGTGAGCCAGAGGCAGTTGGAGGGAAAATAACTAGTGCTAGTCCATGCAAGTATTCCATTCTTTCCAGCACGATGTGTGCCAGAAAATTCATTCTGCACAAATGAATTCTGCAGAAACCTCTGCAACATGAGTGAGCCCTGTCATCTACACACATACCTACTGTATCCAAGTATCAGTCATGAAATTTGGCCAAGTCAAGGTGCTGAATTGCTGCCTCATTTAACAGCTGTCAGTTGTTTCTTAGGTAAATAAGTATTAATGACTGTTGCTTTGGGCCTGAGAGGGTTAATACTGAGGAGTGACATAAGCACCATCTGTTATGATATGTCATATGGATCTGTGGGCAGATCTGCTTAGGATCTCCAAGGAATTGCAACTAAATATCTGGTCCTTCTCACCCAAGTCTCAGTAACAAAGCCTATCGTATCAATGTAACCTGTAACTAGAAGACCAGAAGATATAGAAGCAGAATTAGGCCATTCAGCCCATCGAGTCTGCTTCATCATTCGATTATGGTTGATATGTTTCACAACCCCATTCTCCTACCTTTTCCCCATAACCGTTGATGCTCATACTAATTAAAAACCTATCTATCTCTGTCTTGAATACACTCACTGACTTGGCCACCACAGCCTTTTGTGGCAATGACTTTCACAGATTCACCACCCTCTGGCTGAAGAAATTCCTCCTCATCTCAGTTCTAAAGAGTCGACCCTTTATTCTGAGGCTGTGCCCTCAAGTCTTAGTCTCTCCTATTACTGGAAACATCTTCTCTACGTCCACTGTATCCAGGCTTCTCAGTATTCTGTAAGTTACAATGAGATCCCCTTTCATCTTTCTAAACTCCATTGATTACAGTCCCAGAGTCCTCAATGGCTCCTCATGTGAACAGCCTTTCATCCTGGAGATCACTTTTTGCAAACCTTCTCTGCGCCCCTCCAACACTAGCACATCATTCCTTAGATACAGGGCCCAAAATTGCGCACGTTATTCCAAATGTGGTCTGACAGCACATGCAGCCTCAGCAGGACATCTCTGCTTTTATATTGTAGCCCTCTTGAAATGAATGCTAACATTGCATTTATTTTCCTCACTGTCAACTAAACCTGCATGTTAACCTTAAGAGAATTCTGAACTAGGATTCCTAAGTCCCTTTGAGTTTTGGATTTCTGAAGACTTATCCCATTTAGAAAATGGGCTACACCTTTTTTCTTTCTACCAAAGTGCATAACCTCATACTTTCCTACACAGTATATCATCTGTCACTTTTTTGCCCACTCTCCTTGTGTGTCCAAATCCTCCTACAGCTTCCGACTTCTTCAACATGACCTGTCTCTCCACCGTTCTTTGCGTCTTCTGAAAACTTGACAGTAATGACCTCAGTTCCTTTGTCCAGATCTTCAGTGTATAATGTGAATAGTTTTTAGACCCAATACTGACCCCTGTGGAACACTACTCGAAACTGGTTGCCATCTTGAAAAAGTTCCCTTTATTTCCACTCTCTGCCTTCTGTCAGTCAGCTAATCCTCTATCAGTGCCAGTACTTTTCCCCTGACACCATGGGCTCTTGTCTAGTTGCTAACATACAATAAACTACATCTTGATAATCAAAAGAATCTCTTCTAGTTAGACCAGTTGGTGGGTTTCTTATCCCACATCAGGCCAAGTATGCCCTGTAGTTCCCGACACTTAGACAGGATGGTGGCAACAACCCACATCAACAGCAGCAGCTCAGACATCGTAGTGAGATGGCAGTCCATACAACAGTAGTTCCGACTGGAGTAAGATAGGAATGTGAGCACATCACAGAATACAGTGGTTTGGCATTGTTCCAGAACCCCACATGATAAAAATGTTATCTCTGTGTATGTGGAAGGCTGTTTCTCTGAGTAGGTGTTGGAAGTAGTGCCCTTCACCCATCATTTGGCAAATCACTCTACGGTATGCATTGGTAAAGGTCAGAGTAAAATATCCTAGCTGGTCCTCTGCTGTACGAATAAAGTGATTTGTTTACCAATTTTTTAACGTTCAATTTTCACAATTACTTCATGTGTTTGAGAAAGTTGTACAGTGTGCTGTTTTGGACTCCATTTTAAAGGAAGATGTTAGTGCACCAGAGATTATACAATGTATATTCTCCAGACGAGGGTATTATAAAAACGGTTCCCTAAAAATCCTTCGCAATCATACCTACTATGTATCTAAAAGATATTTTACAAAGCCACTTGTGTGACAATGCTGCTAAGTGATTGATCAGCACTACCTACTCCTCTTTCTCCATAACTCCAATCTGTTATTGTAAACAAACTGCACATTTCTGTGCTAGTTCATTCTAACCTAAACGTCGTTTCTATTTCTAACACATGTCTCTCCAGGACTGTGACATGAGATAGACCATGTCTGTTTTCCTGTCTTCCAATAGCTTCCTTCTTCTTTGTAGACAGATTGTGAGTGTACACCGAAGAATGCTTATATTAAGTTTGTGTCAGTCCCATTCTGAATCAGTGGAAAACCATCACATTGGCAGAGGAAAGGAGCCAGAGGCCACCAAATAATGTGAAATAATATACCCCTTTGTACTTGCAAAAATTGCCAAATATTGCTAGCCGACCAGATCTAGTGTAAGAGTAGAATTTAATTCTATTAGGTTGTGAATTGTTTTAGGGTATCTTAAAAAATTTATATTTTTCTTCTATTTTTCCTTTCTTTTTCTTGTTTCTTTTAATCTAACCTTCCTTTCTCCTCTTGGTGTACCTGATTTGGCATTGAATTCACCAATCCTAAATTACTCTTCTTTGTCATTCAGCAGTTTATAAATATTAAATCTCACATTAATTATACAGATAGTATAATGGTTGCCCTATTCACTCAGGTCTCAGATGTCCTGTATTTTTTCTCATGCCTTTATGAGTTTTACTTTCAGTAACTTTGTGGCCTGAAGATTGCAGGGGAAAGCCCGAATAATGAGAGATGGTCAACTTCACCAAAATCTAGTTCATTAATTTCCATATAGGAAGGGTATTTCCAAGCTTTATGGGTACATTTTTGGGTTGATAAAATCAGTGGCAAGGCTAATATTTCTTGCTTATTCTTCGCTACCAATGTACCTTGAAACCTGAATGATGTACAACTTGCTGCACCTGTCCTTCCAGGTGGTGCAGGGAAGTTAGTTTGAGAGATCTTAGTGCAGACAATTTGACAAATCATTACAGTGCATGCAATCACTGGTAAACACTATAGCAACAATATGCCAGTGAATGGGTTGACAGTCAAGTGGACTGTTCCATCCTAAGGTAGGTCAAACTTCTTGAGTGGTGTTGGAGTTACACTCATACAGGCAAATGGGCAGTGCTCCATCTCATGTCTGAAACTTGTGCCTCATGGATGGACAGGCTTTGGCAAATTAGGTGAACTACTGCTGCAGAATTGCCAGCTTCTGACAGAAGCGATTTCAAATTTAAGTCAAGGAATTCAATCAACAATCTGGAGGAAAAAGTAGGTTTTGTCAAGGCCTCATTTGTTGTTCATCTTTGGATATCATGAGAAGGCAGTGAATTACCATCTGTTCCAAGTAGGTGAGCATAGATAAGAAATTAAAAGACCTTTGTTTATATAAGTCACATGCTACGCCACTTCAGAGAGAAGTTGGGAGTTGGTATGGAGCTTGAGTGAAGTCTTGGTAGAAGTTTCATGTTTCTTCGTCTGAAAATGCATCAAGGAGTTTTAATCTGCCCTTGGCTCTGGGAATATCCGGCCTCAGAGAGCCAATGGCCAGTTTGATTCAGGAGTACAGCAGTGTCAGTAATCGGGTGGTCAGGACTAGGACTGCAACAGTTCCCAGATTGAAAATGCTGGAATCCAGGACCACAGATCCTAGGTGGTCTCAGTGTAGGAAGTGATGTCCAGCAGGGTAAATGCATTCATAAAGAACTCATTTAGGGGAAAGGGAGCTCCCTTTCTTTTTTGGGCGGGGGTAGGTTTGATGTGGAAAGAAGGCTGTTAAAGTAGGCACCCCCCCACCCACTCAACTCACCTTCCCATTCAAGGGCTGAGCAGAGTGACATTCATGGTTTTCAAGCTCCTTTTGTTCCTTCCCATCAGCTGGAAAATTGAAGGTGGGTGAGAATCAGCCCTTGTGGGACTATGAATTTAAGGGCTTTCACTGGGCAGTTGGACTGTTCCAGGCCTTGCATATCCCAATGTAAAATTGTTGAGAGGTCAGGGTGAGTGGGAGAACAATAGTTTAGCTGCAAACCTGCTGGAGGCACTTGCAGAATTTCACCCACAGAAACACAGAACGCAGCAGTGAAGGTGGTCATTTGGCTCATCAAATCTGTACCTGTTTTTTAACAGAGCTATCTGATTGGTCCCACTCTGTCTAGCCTTTGGCCCCACAGCCCTGCAATATTTATCCAATGCCCAGCTGAATGTTTCCACTGAATATGCTTTCATCATTCCCTCAGGCACTGTGTTCCAGATCATAACCATTGGTTGCATGCAAAATCTTCCACTCCAGATTCCTCCTGGAAATGGAGAGAAGGCCTTTCTCATCCTCTACTGGGGCCTCCCACCACTGCTAGATGGCCAAACTGAATGCCAAGGTATATCTGAACGTTCGATGAATGAGGAAGTGAAAGATATAAAGCAGCAGCCCATACAGGAAACCCTTACATGCCAAACGGAAGGATAGAGGGAATTTATTTGGGATGGGATTGCTTAAATTGTGCACTTGAAGTTTCTAAGGAAGCTTTTAAGGTTCCAGAATTCTACCTGAATTGGCGTTGGTGGTGGTGGTGGTGGGGCTGCTCAGGTCTTTCTTTATAAGTACACTAAGTACCTCACTGAACACTGCCCTTGCCTTGACTAACTTGATGATACAATTAAAATATACTAACAGTTATTCCTCTACTTCTAAATATTTGGATTATGTCATGTGGGTTCTAGATTAATTTAGGATATCTAATTGGCATGGATGATTTGGACCAAAGGGTCTGTTTCCATGCTGTACAACTCTATGACTCTATGATTCTAAGTCTCGTTTTTTTCAATTAAACTGGGTCAGAGTGCAAGCTGCTTTTTGTTTGGTTCATTCAAAACTATGAAACACTCTCAGCAAATGGAAATCCAGCACACCACTGAAAAATAACACAGAACATTAGTGCAAGAAAAAAATGTTTCTTGCCTGAAGCATATTTAATGTCCTCTCATGTTTGTGCTGAAGTAACAGAGACAACAGCCCCAGTGGTATGGTTATAAAACAACTGTGTCTTGTCATTTGCTTTCAAGAAGCTTACTGATTTGAAGAGGAAACTTGGAATATTTATTTGGAATATTGTGTCCAGTTCTGGTCGCCTCATTATAGGAAGGATGTGGAAGGTTTAGAGAGGGTGCAGAGTAGATTTACCAGGATGCTGCCTGGGCTGGAGGGTATGTCTTATGAAGAAAGGTTGAGGAGCTAGGGCTTTTCTCATTGGAGTGAAGAAGGATGAGAGGTGACTGGATCGAGGTGTACAAGATGATGAGAGGCATAGATAGAGTGGATAATCAAAGAACTTTTCCCAGGGCAGAAATGGTTATCATGAGGGGAGTGGAGGAAGGTTTAGAACATAGAACATAGAAAAATACAGCGCAGTACAGGCCCTTGGGCCCTCGATGTTGCGCCGATCCAAGCCCACCTAACCTACACTAGCCCACTATCCTCCATATGCCTATCTAATGCCCGTTTAAATGTCCTTAAAGAGGAAGAGTCCACCACTGCTACTGGCAGGGCATTCCATGAACTCACGACTCGCTGAGTAAAGAATCTACCCCTAACATCTGTCCTAGACCTACCACCCCTTAATTTAAAGCTATGCCCCCTCATAATAGCTGACTCCATACGTGGAAAAAGGTTCTCATGGTCAACCCTATCTAAACCCCTAATCATCTTGTACACCTCTATCAAGTCACCCCTAAACTTTCTTTTCTCGAATGAAAACAGTCCCAAGTGCCTCAGCCTTTCCTCATACGATCTTCCTACCATACCAGGCAACATCCTGGTAAACCTCCTCTGCACCCGTTCCAGTGCCTCCACATCCTTCCTATAGTATGGCGACCAAAACTGCACACAATACTCCAGATGCGGCCACACCAGAGTCTTATACAACTGCATCATGACCTCAGGGCTCCGGAACTCAATTCCTCTACTAATAAATCTTTGAGAGAAAGTGAGGGCTGCAGATGCTGGAGATCAGAGCTGAAAATGTGTTGCTGGAAAAGCGCAGCAGGTCAGGCAGCATCCAAGGAACAGGAGAATCGACGTTTCGGGCATAAGCCCTTCTTCAGGAATGAATCTTCATTCATTCATAAGCCATTCTTCATTTGGCAACTTTCAGAGATCTGTCTACATGGACACCAAGATCCCTCTGCTCATCCACACTACCAAGTATCCGACCATTAGCCTAGTACCCCATCTTTTTGTTACTCTTACCAAAGTGAATCACCTCACACTTACTTACATTGAACTCCATTTGCCACCTTTCTGCCCAGCTCTGCAACTTATCTATATCCCGCTGTAACCTGACACATCCTTCCTCACTGTCAACAACTCCACCGACTTTCGTATCATCTGCAAACTTGCTCACCCAACCTTCTAGCCCCTCCTCCAGGTCATTTATAAAAATGACAAACAGCAATGGTCCCAAAACAGATCCTTGCGGAACACCGCTAGTAACTGCACTCCAAGATGAACCTTTACCATCAACTACTACCCTCTGTCTTCTTCCAGCCAGCCAATTCCTAATCCAAACCTCCAACTCACCCTCAATGCCATACCTCCGTATTTTTTGCAATAGCCTACCATGGGGAACCTTATCAAACGCCTTACTAAAATCCATATATACCACATCTACCGCTTTACCCTCATCCTCCACCTTAGTCACCTTCTCAAAAAATTCAATAAGGTTTAGGGGAGATGTCAGAGGTAGGTTCTTTACATAGACAATGGTGGATACGTGGAATGCATTGCCAGTGGTGGTAGGAGAGTCAGATATATTAGGATATTTAAGCGACTCTTGGATAGGTATATGGATGATAATAAAATGAATGGTATGTAGGTTAGTTTGATCTTAGAGTAGGATAAAAGGTCAGCACAACATTGAAGGCTGAAGGGCCTGTACTGTGCTGTACTGTTCTAAGTTCTATATTCACCTTTTTCATATTTGTATCATTTTCTTAAGGCATTCACTTTTAATCACCCTCCCTCCTTGATGTTGATGCAGAAGACATGTTGGAAATGATCTGCAAAAATCCTAGGTTCTCAAATCAGCAACCAGACATGAATTGAAAAGCTCTCAGAATTTTTTTGCATGACTGATTTTCGGAATAAAATCAGAAAACTAAACAACAGCTTCTTAAAGTTTGCTGATAGCTTTTAGAAATTTTCATAACTGACATTGCGAATGACATTCCTACTCAAACCAATCTGATCTAAATGCCATCAAAGATGCCCATTAATTTCCAACCCAAACGGAATGCCAGTCAGCTGCCACGGCATTGAAGTTAATGAATGAAGATTAGACACAGTGACCTTAAATCACTGCCAAATGCATCCTGTTCCTAGCCCAGTATGGTTTTACTTTTGTGAAAAACATATTTAGCTGTGCGCTGCTTGGTACACAGCACTCCTCCAATGCTTATGTTGCTCTGTAGAATCTGTGCATCTCTTCTGCAAGTAGAGGGGGTTGGGCATTTTAATATAGGATTGTTAGGGGTTCAGTCATTTATCTAAATGTATAACATGAGAAAGATTTGACAGGCCTTCCCATATAATAGTGCAGAATTGCATTGTAACAGAAACCAGGTCCTCAGCTGTGAGTGGCGATCTGCAAAAGGTGAGATGCTGGGCATGAGTGGCAGACGAGGTGAAGGTAAAGCACGTGTCAGTTCCTTGGAAGTGAGGTAGCATACAGGTTTTGTCTCAGAGGATCAGATGAGAGATCTGATGAGAGATTTGAGTGGCCAGGATGGAGAAGGCAGCAGGTGGAAATGAACAATGAAAGACTCAGAATTCAGCTGCCAGAAAGCCAGCTTGCCATGTCACATCGGACAGACACGCACTCAGGGAATGCTAGATGGCATGATTTGATTGGACCACCTATGAAGGAGAGAATCATGTTGGAGAAGGTGAAGGAGGGGATGATTAGAGTGGTGTAGGAGAGACTTGAGTCCAAAAAAAGGCCAGAACAAGGTGTTCAGCATCAGGAATGAGGAGTGAGCAACTAAAGATGTGGACTACCTAAGACAGATTAGAGATGATGCATGGCTCACGAGGACAGAAGCAAATTAAAGAAACGTGGGTCTCTCACTTCAAGGAGCTGCTGAATGAACAACACCAAAACAGTGAAATAGGAGAACAGAAGGGCAGCTTGAAGAATTTCTCCTCAGACTCTGGCACCAGAAATGCAGAAGTGGCAAAGGTCCTGAAGCAGGTGAGAAAGGAAAAGGCACCAGCAGCAAGAAGTGACACCCGTGAAGGCTTGGAAGGTACTTGGTGTTCGAGTTTCCTTCCTCAGTCCAAAGATGTGCAGGCGAGGTGGATTGGTCATGCTAAATTGCCCCATAGTGTCTAGGGATGTGTAGGCCAGGTGGTTAGCTATGGGAAATACAGGGATAGGATAGGGAGTGGGTCTGGGTGGGATGCTGTTCAGAGGGTTGGTGTGGATTGGATGGGCTGAATGGCCTGCTTCCACACTGTAGGGGTTCGATGAAAGATTCTACCATCAGTTCTATCTATGCCTCTCATTATTTTATAAACCTCCATCAGGTCGCCTCAACCTCTTATGATCCAGTGAAACCAGTCCCAGCCTATCTTTATAACTCAAACCTTTCAAACCTAGCAACATCCTGGCAAATCTCTTCTGAACCCTCCCCAGCTTGATAATATCCTTCCTGTAACGGGTCTGTTCAAAGTGGTCATGGCCAAGGAGAGTTTGTCTGATGAATGGTGAGAAAATATTCTGGAGCTGGCTCTCAAACAAAAGAGAAATATTGAAGAATGCAGAAACTACTGTGAGGTGGGGCAGTTGTCATTCCAGTATAAAGTGTGGGAAGATATTGTCAAGTATCACTTAGGAATAACGATAGAGGTCAGTGATGGGCAGTTTGACTTAATACCAGGAAGAAGCACCACCAAGGCTCCTTTCATCTGGTACCAGCTGATTGAGGGATATCACCAGGGACAAAAGGATTTCCACCTGGCCATCCTAGAATACAATGGGTGGTGGAGGAGAAAAGTCTGGGAATACCTGTGTGTGTCAGAGACAGAGTGAGAACGAGAGCAAGAAACCAGAAAAACAAGTCAAGACCACAGATCACATGCATAAAGAGTGCAGGCTGTTAGTAAGATGCAGCACTAAAGTCTACCCAGGCTTGGTCCTCAGATCAGTCTTGATCACTATTGTATTCGACCAACATCAAGGTGAGGGGTCAGAGAAATCCCACTCCGTACTGCAGTGATCATTGCCCAAAGTGTAGAATAATTCCAGGCACTGGAATGTCCTGAAAAAAAGCAATCTGAAGATGTGCAGCTAGAAGGCCATATACACATTTATATTCTCTGCCACAGAAAGCAGTTAAAGACAAAACTCTGAATGTTTTCAACAAGAACTTAGATATAGATCTTTGGGCTAAAGGGATCAAAAGGTATGGTCAGAACATGGGATAGGTACTGAGATGAATGGTCAGCCATCATCATATTGAATGCCACAGCAGACTGAAAGAGCTGAATGGCCTCCTCCTAATTTCTGTGCTTCAGTTTCTACACCTGCATTGACCCTTTACAGCCCAATTGGGGGCAGTGGCACATTCTGACCCAGACTGAAGTGCAGCAGATGATTGAACTGCAGTTCTGAAGGAAGTCATATATGGCTCCAGATGTTAACTCTGTTTCTCTCTCCACAGATCTTAGTCAACCTGCTGGATTTCACCAATATTTTCTCTTTTTATTACAGAAGTGAAGTAGCGGGACTCGATTACTGAGCAAGGCAGCGGGCTGGAGGGACAGGTCATGACAGCCATGCCATAATTCACAGCTGACATCCTCTGCAATGGAAAGCTGTTATCTTTCTCAGAAAGGCATGAACACCGTCCAGCTTGCTGTTGTCCCTAAGCTCATGCAAGTCAATGAGGACAATTCCAATACTTGCAGCCATCCCAGTTGGGAGAGTAATCTGCCAGTCTCTGGCAACGCAGACTTGATCTATAAAACCACAGCTCCAGGTTCACTGATCCAGAACAGAGACCTCCCGGGTGCATACTGAGGTAGCATCTAGGCCTAATTAATACTGAGGAGGAGGGCTGCTACCTCTTCATACCGGCTTCTCTTGGGAGATAATAGATTGTTCCACAAAAGAGAAATTAATCTTGTACAGAGAAAGCAGTTTAAATGCCTCTGAAATTGCTTTGTAATTTTATTTTTAAGTACACATAGGAAAGTGGAAGAGAGTGGGGACGAGAAAGGGACTGAATGATCACATTCAGCCGCATTTGGCTTTCAGCCCATATCCACACAATGCTTTTGGACACTATGGTAAAGGAAGAATAACAGGGACCAACTCTGGTTATTTTTTCTTCCAGCTTCCTAACCTGTGTATACAATGCACCTACCAACTCTGGTGAATGCACACTGCAGCCAATTCAGAAGGATTTACATTCAATTATTTAGATTAAAATGACACTGCGGGGGATCCAAGATGGCGGCGACTCAGCAAGTCTGAGTCTACAGTGCTCCTCCCAAGACTTGGGCAAAGTGGGTCACCCGCCTCCTCCACACTCACCAAATCACTTAAAATAGTTTTTACTTAATGTAATTAGTTGCTCAGTACTGAACTTAAATAATCTAACCTCCTGTAAAAATGACTAAAGGGAAGGGAGCCCGCAGTTCTCAGCACGCAGGAACCCCTCCTCCACCCTCCCCAGCTGCAGCAGAGGCATCCGCAGCCACCCCAGGGGACTTACCTACGGTGGCGAGCCTCGCGGAAATAATCTCCAAACTTGACGCGAAGATCGACGCCTTCATCGAAGAGTCCCAGAGCCGATGAAATTCACTCTCGGCCGCGCTACAAAAGCATGACCGAGACATCAAGGAAATCAAGCGCCGAGTCGGAGGGGCGGAGCTAAAGGCCGTGACCTCCGAGACTATAGCAGAATCAGCCGTGGATCGGGTCCGGACTCTTGAACAGCAAGTCCGGACCTTACAGAATCACATATTCGTTTGCTAGGCCTTCCTGAACGGGAAGAGGAAGGCCAGCTTACAGCGTTTCTCGAACAGTGGCTTCCACAGCTTTTAAATCTGGAGGCTGGATCAGACCAGGTAAGGGTACAATGGGCCTACCGGGTTGCAATACACGGGCCTGGCTTGAACCAGCACCCCCGCCCGGTCTTGTTCCGGCTGCAGAGCTATAAGGTGAGGCAGATACTCTTAGAAGCTTCCAGAAATCTTGGGAAAGATCCCCAAGCCATGATTTATAAAGGATCCAAGGTCATGTTATTCAGGACTTTTCCCCAGCTCTGGTCTGAAAGAGGAAGGCGTTTGACGAAGCAAACGAGTGTTTAAGGGACTTAAATATTCAGTACTCCTTGCGCTACCCAGCAATGCTACGCTTTAACCATGAAGGGTCCGTCTACAACTTCGGATCACCAGAGAAAGCCAAGGAATTTTTGGACTCTCTTAGTTAAATTGTAAGAGTTAATTGATGTTGTTTTGCTCTCCCCCCCATCCCGGTTTACACCCACTTTTTTTAATATTAATCACTTTCATTACCTTACTGTTTAATATTATCTTCGGGGGGGTGGGGAGAGAGGTTTGTTTATTTGTTCTCTACTTAACGATTTTCTCCCCCCCCCTCTTTTTTTTATATATAGGCTAGGATGTCTAGTTAATGTAGGTGGGGGAGGTGGTTACCTTATCCTATTTTATCTCTTTCTTTAGGAGCGGGGTTGTTTTCCCATGTTATTTTGTATTGCTATATTTAATTATTACTTTTTGAGACGGTGTAATTTTATAGTTATATATGTTTATACATGGTATTAACATTACCAAATATATCCAGGTGTTGGTATGGGTGGGGGAGGGTGGGGGGGTAGGGTGCTCACTGTTAATTCTAGCTCTTCAGTATATTTGAATTTTCTTCATCTTATCGTGAGGTGCCTGGGTCAAGGGTGGGGCACTAGTTGGGAGAGGATATGATGGGTTTTTGGAAAGGACGTGATGCCCCCGGGAACAAGGGGGAAAATCTCCATTAAAATATGTTTTATATTTTTTAAATTTAGAAATAGTTTTTTATTATATTGATGCGAGTGTATTAAAGAGCCTTTATTTTTGTGAATTTTATATGCTCTATGCTCGGGATGTTCTGAATAGGGTTTCTTCTCCCGAGGGGTCTCGGATTTTCCCGGACGATTATGGTTAATCAGTCGGTTAAATGGTGCACCTGGAATGTCAAGGGGAGTAATTCACCAGTCAAAAGGAAGAAAATATTATCAAACCTCAAGAAAGAAAGGATTGATATAGCTTTCCTACAGGAGACACAGTTATTGGATAAAGAACACTTGAAATTACGGCAGGGTGGATTTGATCAGGCCTTCTTTTCTTCCTTCAGCTCAGAAAGGGGAGTAGCTATCCTTATTCGGAAAAATTTCCCTTTCAAAATCCTAAATCAGATAAAAGACAAACCTGGACAATATATTCTGATTAAAGCCCTTATAAATGGAGAGGAATATGGAATCTTAAATCTGTATGGTCCCCCGGCACATCCTTTTATAACGGAAGCCTTCTCAAAATTGATGGCTCTTGGTGCTCGTCATACAATTATAGGGGGAGATTTTAATTGTATTATGGATCCGGAAATAGATAGGATTCCCAAGAGTACTGCAGGAGTATTTCCCAGATCCAGACAATTGGTGGATGTGAACAAAGAATTAGGATTAGTAGATGTGTGGAGATGCCTTCATCCACAGGGCAGAGATTTTTCTTTTTACTCCAATCCACATAAATGCCATTCCAGAATCGATATGTTTTTTGCCCCCTCGATTTTTTAAAATTCCATATCATTCTGTAAAATAGGCAGTATAACAATTTCTGATCACGCTGCTGTATATATGGAAATCAAGGCGAGGAACAATGAGACATCCCCCGGCATTGGTGTATGGATCCCTTCCTGATGAAAGATAGTAAATTTGTAAAGTGCTTCTCTCAAGAATTTAAAACTTTTCTCAAAATTAATTTAGGTACGGCTAGCAACCCATCCATGATGTGGGAGACCATCAGAGCTTACACGTGAGGTTTGATCATCTCCTACTCAGCGACCCAGAAAAAAAATTAAAGGGAGAACAACAACATCTGCTCGAAGCTCGCTTAAAAGCAGCTGAAACAGCATACGCTGACAGACCTTCTATTATCAAATTGCAAAGGCCCTTAGGACAGCTCTAAACACCACGCTTACCCAAACGGCTAAGAGGGAAATATTATTTGCAAAACAAAGGTTATATGAATTTGGCAATAAACCTGGTAGATGCTTAGCATTTCTCGCAAAGAAAAAAAAGGCCCCTCAAACTATCACGTTTATCAAGGAAAGTACGGGTATTTTGACTCATGATCATAAAAGGATTAACATAATCTTTAGAAAATTTTATTCTGATTTATATAAATCGCAGGATTGCGAAGACAGAGCTAGGAGGATGCAGTCATTTTTTAAAAACCTGACCTTTCCGGACCTAACTCCGGAACAGGTATCGATCCAGAATGTTCCCCTAACAAGCCAAGAAATACTTGACACAATCAGGCAACTTCAGAGCGGTAAGGCACCGGGCCCAGATGGCTTTCAAGCTGAATTCTATAAAGAATTTACAGGAATATTGGCTGGTCCACTTAAGGACATGTATAACTATTCATACAGTCAGGGCTGTCTCCCACCTTCGCTGAAAGAGGCAAATATCTCTTTTTTCCTTAAAAAAGGAAAGGACCCAGAAGATTGTGCGTCATACAGACCAATATCTTTGCTAAATGTAGATTTTAAAACCTTTTGTAAAACGTTAGCATTGAGGCTAGAAAGGATATTGCCACACATCATAAAGGAGGATTAGACAGGGTTTATTAAGGGCCGTAGATCATCCAATAATGTTAGAAGCGTTTTGAATGTGATTCAAGCCTGCCATCAGGGAAAGATACCAGGAGTAGTAGTCTCATTAGACGCGGAAAAGGCATTCGATAGGGTTGAATGGTCATATCTGTTTTGCACATTAGAAAGGTTTGGCGTTGGAAAGGTGTTTACCAAATGAGTCTCAACCCTGTATAATGATCCCAAAGCAGTTGTGATTACCAATGGATTAGGCTCAGATAGCTTCAGTGTGGATAGGGGCTGCCATCAGGGATGTCCTCTTTCGCCATTGCTATTTATGCTAATAATTGAGCCACTAGCAGAAGCTATACGAGCTGATCCTAATATAACGGCCCCGAGGATTGGTACAGGTAAACATAAAATTACCCTTTATGCAGATGATATTTTTCTATTTCTCAGTAATCCTTTGATGTCCATGCCTCGTTTAATCCAAGTTATTAATACCTTTAGTGCATTTTCAGGCTATAAAATTAATTTTTCAAAATCGGAGACTATGCCAATGGGCGGCCTTGCTATGATACCCCATTTAGTGGATGGATCCCTTTTTCCCTTTCGTTGGTCCCTGGAGGGTTTCTTATATTTAGGCATTTTTATTACCCCAGTATTTGGTCAGTTATACAAGGCTAACTTTGTCCATTTACTGGAGAGGATAAGGCAGGACCTCCAGCAATGGGGAGACCTTCCAATTTCCTGGCTGGGTAGAATAGCACTAATTAAAATGAATGTCCTGCCCCGTCTCCTATACCCTATGAGAAAGCTTCCGGTGATGCTGCCGAGGCTGGCACTACGTAAATTATATGGCTGGTTGGGTTCCTTTATCTGGAATCATAGACGGCCCCTCATTAAGCTGAAGAAGCTACAGCTTCCACAGGCAAGGGGAGGATTGGACTTGCCAGATTTTAGGAAATATCAGTTAAGTTCCCTATTAAGTTACATAGCTGATTGGGTCTCGTCTGATCCACAATCAATCTGGCTGGACATCGAGGCTTCTCAAGTAAAATGCCCACTTATTAACCTCTTGTTTTCAGACAAGAGGAAAATCATCACAGATCAATGTAAAAACCCTATAATACTAAACACAATTAAAGCTTAGAATATAATGCGGCAAAATGAGGGCAACTCACATAAAACATCCCCCTATGCTCCGATAGTGGGAGCATGGGGATTTCAACCGGGACTTACAGATGTCACTTTTAAATTCTGGAGATCCATGGGTATCTCCTGTTTAGGGGATCTGTTTAAAGAAGGGGTCCTGATGTCTTTTGAACAGCTGCGTCAGAAATTTGGATTACCTAATGGTGATCTCTTTTGAGACTTCCAAATTAGAGATTATATACAGAAGAAGACTACGTTATTAGATAGTCTTTATAAATCAGACAGAGAACGTAGAGTGTTATGGCCAATGGAGGTACCTTTGGTCAGCACTCTTTATCATTTATTACATGATGAAGTATGGGAAGATATGGACAATCTGCTTAAAACATGGGATCAGGATTTGGGGCTGGAAATCTCTATAGAAATGTGGAATGAAATTTGGGAAAATGCCAGAAAAATCTCCATCTGCAACAGAACCCAGGCCATTAAGTTGAAGATACTTCATAGGGCCCATATAGCACCGGACCGATTGGCAAAATCTAAGGCAGGAGCATCTTCATGTGTCCCAAATGTAAAACAGAGGTGGGCACTCTTGTACACCACTTATGGACTTGTCATAAGATCCGTAGATATTGGACTAAAGTAGCAAATGCCCTGACAGAAATCTTGGGAACAGAAATTAGAATGGATCCTGTATCTCTCTTTTGGGCTTTTCGAGCTCACCCTCCCTGGATGTGCATGGGACGAGATTATTTTCTATTCTCTCTTTCTGTGCAAGGAAAAATATTTTGTTAACTGGGTGGCTGAAGGCCCTCCTGGACTTTCAAATTGGCACAGAATAATCCTGGAATATATTCCCCTTGACTTCCTTACAAATATGGTGCATCAAAAAACCGAATTATTCTATAAAATATGGCAGCCCTCCTTGAATTACACAGATACAGATATTTCGGCCATTCTAACAAGGGCTTTTATCTAATTGAGATAAAGACCCTGGCTGGTCCGGGGCCCCTTGGGAGAGGAATCCCGCACGAATACGGGTTTTGTTATGATCTGATGTTAACACATTCCGAGCATGTACTTTACTACTCAATTTCTGTGTTATTCATTGTTTTTTCTTTTCTTGAGTAATGTAAGAGATTTAATCAGACACTCTGGTTAGTTGTAGGTTAGATTAGTAGTTAGTTGAGTTTTGTTTTTTTTTCTTTTCGGTATCTCTTCTTTTGTTTGACAGATTTTAGCTATTACTTATTTAAGATTTAATTGTATATCAATGTTTATACTTGGAGTTCTTTTTTATTTGTAAACTTATAAAAACCTGTTAAATTTTCAATAAAAAATCTATTAAAAAAATGACACTGCGATGGCCCTTTTCAGAAGGCCAGGCTGTTATTTGTTATGTTACGTGGACATGTGTTGTGGATGTATCAGTGTAACATCAAGCGGTTGGCAGAAATTCCTCTCCAGTGGTCTCAGCTCAGCTGCCTCACATGGATCAGGCCACACCCTGATCCCTGACACTGCCTTTGAAGACACTCCACCTGGACACACTACCCAGATACACTCTCTGCTGTAACCTTATCTGAACCTAATCAACATCAAAATAACTGCCAGCCTGGGAAAACCTCCCCCACCCACCCGGACATATAACTCCCATGCCAGATATAAACTGGCTTGATACATCGTGCTCTGATACATTTCCCAGTCCAATACAATCCCAGGTCTGATACACCCCAGTTCATTACACTCTCCTTTCCAATACACCCCACTTCATACAGTCTTCAGTTCAATACTCTCTCTTGTCCAATACACTCACTCTGCTCTGATACATTTCCATTCCAACACACATTTCTTTCCAATGCACTCCACTCTGTTATATTTCCTCATCTGATACACTCACACATCTGATACAACATCATTCTGATATACTTTTCCATCCAATATACTCTCCCCTGTCTGATTCATCTCCATGTCTGATATACCAACACTCGGAGGAATGCATTGGGAGGATTCTGTCTGACACACTCCCCCAGCTAACACCCACTGTGATGCACTCCTGTATTCAATATAACCCAACTTTGTTACAATCCTCTCTCCGATGCACTCCCCCTGTTTGATACACAGCACCTAACTTTTGTTGGTAGTTACCCTAAATCCACTGGGTCAGCTGAAATGAGAAGAAATTATCGAAAGATCAATTGGAATGGTGACCTAATCATTAGAAAATCACTAGGATAGATCGTAAATATTTCCTGTGCTTTCTGAACAGTGTTTCCATGAAATGTTGTAACTGGTGTCACAGAGTATATTTGACTGTGGTTTTGTTTAAAACTGACAGTGCACTAGATATGTGATGTACCATTTGTCGGCTGAATAAAGTGCGGTCAATTACTCTGTGATCATATTATGCTGGGCAAATCATATGGTTGATTGGACATCATACAATCTGCAAAGAAATAGCTTATGTGAGCAACCTGAACAAGCTGGACCAAGGTCAAGGTTCATTAAAACCCTGGCTGATAATCTTCTTTCCAACAAAACCAAATGTTGTTTTAATGCACAAAGATTAACCAGACCGTGGAAGAGCTTACAGTCTTGTGATATTTGCTGGTGGTTAAACTGATCATTGCTGAAGACTGGACAGTGTCAAGGTTTGATCACACAGGCTGCTTGCATGGAAAAGACGTGGAAGAAAGTATGCCTCAGAGGGACAGTTTGCTAACTCAGGGCTGGAGTCTTCTGATTAGTGACTGGAGGCTGAGACAGAGCAGACCAAAAATCTGTTTCAGTCTGATCATCAGACAAAGTCACGTAAATCAAAGTTAAAAATCACACAACACCAGGTTATAGTCCAACAGGTTTAACTGGAAGCACTAGCTTTCGGAGCGACGCTCCTTCATCAGGTGGTTGTGTTATCACCTGATGAAGGAGTGTCGCTCTGAAAGCTAGTGTGCTTCCAATTAAACCTGTTGGACTATAACCTGGTGTTATGTGATTTTTAACTTTGTACACCCCAATCCAATACCGGCATCTCCAAATCATCACATAAATCAGTTCACTTGTTACTGTATGGATAAGCCTGTGATGTATTACTGTTGTTGCAGTATTTTTTAGTTTGTGTATTTCCTGTTGTTAAGACTGCCATGGTTTAATGATATCCAGAATAAACCAATGGACCAGGGAAGTAGAAACAAAAGCCTCTAACTATTGCACTCAGATATACTCCACTTACAATGTTAGCCATGTCTGATTCTAATGTACTTTGCCTCTGACATTTTCCTTCTTGGGTATACTCTCATTCCCAAATACGCCCCATCCATTATATATCTGCCATGCGAGTTATATACTCCATTATCACACACCACAGTGCTCAAGTCCCCTGCCTTTTGTGCAAAGTTCTACTGCTTAATGTTAGGAATTCCCCAATGTTTATTTCTAACTTCATCCTTTACGTGTCATGGACCAGGGAACTTTATTCTGAGCACTAATGTGAGCCTGACAACATGTTGAAAATCTGATTTAAAAATTCTGGATGTACAGGGAGTCCACCTCCTCTGGAGGAAACAATGAAAGCAGCGATTCTGGTGGATTTCTCCATTCTCTGCTGACCAGTGGACTAAATACACTTTACCTCCTGTGTACTGAAGTACTCATAACATTTCTAGGAATTCAAGGGTAGTTTTCAAGCCTTTAAGGGAGAATGGTACCAATTGTTAACTAGGACAGATACCGCATAATTTAGAAATTAAGATTCATTATAGATAACAGCCCAAGTGATCTTATGAACTGGCTTTGATTGCTGAAGAGGGTCAAACAGTATTTTTCTCTTATTTGCCTTGAGTTGTTTGTTTTCTGTCCCTCCCATGAGATTATATGGTTGCGGGAATGAAGAAGTGTCTAATCATGAGCTTTAATGAGCGAGGGGTTGGTTTGATAGATGAGCCGGAATATTGATGTGAATGGCAGGCACCATGTGGTGTGCTGTGTATCTGTGATCAGGATAATTCACATTCACTGCTTGCAATAATGGATCTAGTAAATCATTACACTTTTAAAAATGGATGTGGAAAAATATACTAATCAATGGGTTTGCACAATATTCCTGATACACCGCTCTGCAATCATGTTTCAAATGAATATTTGCATAGCCTCCAGAATAACATGGCTGTACACGCAACAGTAATGGATTCTCTTTTAAAAATCTGTGCTTTATTTATGCTGTAACCAGCAACATTTGGAATTGTTAGAAGTGAGATTTGTGACTGAAAAGGAGGCTGATTCAGGTGTTTACTTTAAAAGCGCTAAATGCATCAATATTGGTGATGACCAGAATGAATGAGGCTTGACAGTTCTGTAATTTCCTTGAATGAAAATGATGAGAGAACCGAAGCTCATGCCAAATTTAAAATGAGTGCTCCGTTCATCTGCCAATCTAAACTGATTCGATCTCAGGATGCCTTCATCTGTTACCAGTCATGTGCTTTTAGACTGAAGGCTGCCTGGCAGGAAGCACAGAGCTTAACAGTGTCATTAATGAACTGTAAACAAAATAAAATCATGCAGAGCCACAACAGATTACTGGTAAGGGCTCTTGTGATGCTGTGGTGATTTCCTTACCTCTGAGCCAGTGGGCTCAGGATCAAAGCCCACCTGCTCCAGAGATATGCAATAACATCTCTGAAGAGGTTGATTAGAAAATATCCAGACTAGTGTGTACTGCACCTCGATATGGCTGTCACAAGCAGGCCATAATGCCAAATCAGTTTGGAGGCAATCAGGAGTCAGTCCGAAGTAGCAAAGCAAATGTACAACGAAAAAGACAGGACAAAAACTAATATCACTTCTTGATATGGTGATAAGGTGATCGTCATGGTAAGATAAATTTGCTGGAAAATGCCTGAAAGTTGTTTACACATATAACTGATAATTGATACTAAATATCAATAACCTAGCAGGACATTGAATGCCAGGGTTACCACATGCTAACAGTGTTTGTACACTCAGTGCCACAGTGCCATACAACATACTTATGAAGAAAATTATAGACCATGGAACAAGGGGAACAGCAACAATGTGGATACAAAATTACCTGAGAGATAGGAACGGTGGGCGGCACAGTGGCACAGTGGTTAGCACTGCTGCCTCACAGCGCCTGAGACCCGGGTTCAATTCCCGCCTCAGGCGACTGACTGTGTGGAGTTTGCACGTTCTCCCCGTGTCTGCGTGGGTTTCCTCCGGGTGCTCCGGTTTCCTCCCACAGTCCAAAGATGTGCAAGTCAGGTGAATTGGCCATGCTAAATTGCCCATAGTGTTAGGTAAGGAGTAAATATAGGGGTATGGGTGGGTTGCGCTTCGGCGGGTCGGTGGTAATGTAATCTAATCTAATCTAATATTGGTCAGGCTGGAAGAAGGTTTGGAGTTTGCTTTCCCCAGGTGTTGCTTTTCCTGATATTTATGAATAATCAAGATCTTGGTGTGCAGGGGACAATTTCAGAGTTTCTGGCTGATGTGAAGATTTGAAAGCATTGTAAACTATGAGGAGGATAGTGTAGAACTCCAGAAGAACAAGTTGATAGAGTGGGCAGACAGGTGGCAGATGAAGTTCAATGCAGAGTAGTATTATGTCATGCAATTTGGCAGAAATACTGACAATATAAAACAAGGGGTAACAGGTTGTAGCAGCAGAGGGACTTCGTAGTACACATATGCAGATGATTGAAAGTAGCTGGACAGGTCAAGAGAGCAGTTCATAAAAGCATACAATGCCTTGGGTTTTATGAAGAGGGGCATAGAGTATAACAGGGTGAAAGTGAGGGCTGCAGATGCTGGAAACCAGAGTTTAGATCAGAGTGGTGCTGGAAAAGCACAGCAGGTCAGGCAGCATCCGAGGAGTAGGAAAATCGACGTTTCGGGCAAAAGCCCTTCATAGAGTGTAACAGCAAGGAGGTGATAGTGAACTTGTATAAGACACTATATAGATCTCAGCTGGTGGATTGTGTAGTTTTGGGCCTCACATTCTAGGAAGGATGTGAATGCATTGGAAAGAATGCAGAAAGAAGTTGCAATGAATGGTTTCAGGCTGAGAAGCTTTATTTATGAAGAAAGGACAGAGACTGGAACTGTTCACCTTAAGAAGAGAAAGGTTTAGAGGAGATCTGATAGATGTTTACAAAAACATGAGGCATCAAGATAGAAATTCTTCCCATTCGTAAAAAGGATGAAGAATGAGAGGGCACAGACACACAGTGGTTTGTAAAGGAAGCAGACATGATATGAGAAAAAAAAAACATTTTCTCACAATGAGTGGTTTAGGTCTGGAATGAATTGCCTAGGCATTCAGAGGGCATTTGATGACTTTTGAAATAGAAACTAAGATATGCAAAGGAATGTGTAAAAGACAGGAGAACATAGCTAAGTCATTATGCTCATTTGAAGAGCTAGTACTGGTGTGATGGGCAGAAAGGCTTCCTTCTGCACCATAATATTTCTATGATACTGTGATTCTATTCATGAATGGATTCATGACTGTTCATATTAGCATATTTACATATAACATTGGATATGAGGATGCTGTAACACTTTATCATGGCACCTTATCAGCATTATGATCAGGCTGGATTGTCCTATGGTAGGTTTAATAGTCTTTTATTTATTCTCTTCATGAGATAAAAGGGATTAATTTGGATAGTCTCTGCAAATGGGGGTGAGGATTATGATTAACCAAAGTAACAAGTCAACTTTGTACCACCTGTGCATTGGAATGATGGCTGAATGCAGCCAGACAACTGCCAGATTAATTGCACTCTTTATTAGTTGGATGCATCAACAGAGGCAACAAAATTATTGATCACTTTGCACTATTTAAAGCTAATCATGAGAGAATGCACATAGTCAGAGTTTTAGATGCTGCACTTGATGTCTTGGTGGAAGAATAGGAAAGAGGAGTGATATATTGTATGCTCAGAATGGCAGGAAAAGCTCCAGAAACATGATTGAAAAGCATTGTGAACAGTGAGCCATAAAGATCAATTTCAAGAAAGTAATCCCTTCGAACTTGGACATAATGCTGCAGACGTTTTGTGACTTCACGAGTGGTCAAGGTTAATAAATTGGCCATGCTAAATTGCCCATAGTGTTCAGGGATGTATAGGCGAGGTGCATTAGTCAGGGGAAAACTTAGAGTAATAGGGTGGGAGAATGGGTCTGGGTGGGTTACTCTTCAGAGGGTCAGTGTGCACTTGTTGGGCCAAAGGGCCTGTTTCCACACTCTAAGGATTCTCTGATATTGGCTGTAAAATGCTTTGAGACTCCATTCATCATGAAAGGGAATTTTTAAAAACAAGCCTTCCTTCTTTTTTCCCTTACAAAGACGCTTCCTTCTCTCAACACATCAAAAGACGGATCATAATTGAAAGCAACAGGAACTAATAAGAGGTTGACATGTGTGCCTGCAAGCTCTAACCCCATGAAGGAGATAATCCTAGTCATAATAGCAAGGGCCAATATTGATGTTGAGGCATTCAGTAGGGCTGAATCATTGATGATGAAGATATTTGTAACTAATCCTCTTTCTCCAATCCCACTTCATCCCTCACTCACCTCTGACCTACAATCTGTAAATGGTGTAAGACACACTCTTATTTTCCTCTCTGTCCTCACTTTAACCTCACCCTTGTTCCTTTCCTCTTTCTGTAAGATTAGCGTGCAAGCTAGGCAATGCAGGAGAGCAAGACAATAATGATGAGGTAACAGTGCCACTTAGTTTGATACTTACTGACAATGCATAAAGCATAGATAATGTATCGAGGTAGGATTTACATGTGGCAGGATACAAGGTCCAAGTGTGCGGTGTGCAGAACATGAGGCAAGGATAGTACTAGTGCCAGCTTATCCCAATGTGAGCTTGTACAAGCCTTGCTTCACAGGACACATATGGGACTTCAATGGGCCAAGTTACAGTAAAAGCTGATGGGTGTATACAAAGATGCAGTGGGAAATGTTCCAGAAAGGCAGCATTCAATATCAAGGAGTATGGAAGAATCCTTCACTACTCCCTGACACACAGCTTCGTGCAGAGCATGGAGCCCATCCTTTTCAGCATCAAACTTATAGAAAACTGCACCAACACTCTCTTGTGGGCCCAGCCATCTTGCTGCCTCTGATGGTTAATGTCTCAGCTTACACTACGTCATGAACAGCATCCATCCAACAGCCAGAGTGGAACAGGAAGTCAGCATCATGTTCCTAATAGCAACACTCTTTCCGCACCCTGCCCCTGCCTATCAGTCAGCCAGGCTGCTGCCTATCCCAAGATGATAGGCCTTATTGGCTCACTCATTCACTTTCTCAACTCCACTAAAATCATCAGCCACACTGCAGTCATTGGGAATTGTACATCTAAAGAGTACCAGAATAATAAAGGCACACGGAAGACCAGCACAAGGTAATGTAGGAGGTAATCTGTTTAGCTTTGTAAACAATATGTTATGACTTTGTTCATAAGTTTGGACTGCAAAATGCATTTGTTTCTATTCTTTCATAGGAAGTGGTATTCACTGGCAAGACTAGCATTTATTGCTCCACCCGTAATTGTCTTTGACAAGGTGGTGGTAAATTGCTTTCTTGGACTGCAGCAGTCCCTTTGCTGTAGGTTGACAGACAGATGTTAAGGAAATTTCAGGATTTTGACCCAGAAACAGCAAAGCGACAGCGATGTAGTTGCTATGTGGTTTTGGGCAGGGGAGTAACTTGCAGATGGTGGCGTGCCCTTTGCCCATCTACCTGATGGAGGCCAAGTGCTTGGAAAGTGCTGTCAAAGATTTATTTTTGCACTGTTGCCAAGAGGATGAACCGATAGTCAGTGACAGAGGAATCCAGAGTTTACAAAAGAAATATTACTTGTAAATGAATATAGTGGTCATACTGGAATTCCATTTTGAGGTACACAATACAGTTCATATATTATAACATATATTTGCAGACTTCACTGCCTTTTCCTTTTGGCTAAGGTAAGGAATAGTCTATTGCTTGTATTGATTGAATTGTTCTTGAACAGTTCTTCAGGTACTGTCCAAACAGAAAGCAGATGGTTAAGGCCCTTCAACATCCTGTCTGATGGCTATATTTATTCCTTCATGATAGCCAGGTTGGCAGCGTGCACAGCACCACCATAACTGAAGTTCTTGAGAAGATTTGTAGCTCAGGTTGTGCATGAGGTTGTTGACTTGCTCGCTGAGCTGCTAAGTTTGTTTACAGACGTATCCTTACCATCATCAGCGTGCCTCTGGTGAAGCTTCAAACAAATCTACCAGCTCAGCGAGCAAGTCAACAACTACCACAATTCTCAAGACCCACTAAACTGAATACTACAGGGCTTGTCCAGAGCAGTCCAAGACAGCAGATTGTTATTTCTAAATACCAGTAGTCTTACTGCGTCAGATTTCCTGAGGGTAAGGCTGGCTCTCACTCTATGCTTGCTGATCACATGTACTTGGACTGAGACCTGGATTCATGAGTCATGTGATCAGCAGATCACTTTCATCAGAACAGTTACCCTTTTATTTAACATGGTGGCTATTTAAAATATTTGGCATAGTGGACAGCTGCAGAATGAACATGCTATGACTACTGCTAGGATATAATCTATTCATTTCCATGTTGTACTGCCTATAGTCAAACACCAGTTACATACTGAGAGATGGGAATCTCTTTTGGTTCAGGTACATGACAGAGTTGAAATAAGGTACATGCAAAGTAACATACATGCTATCAATCCAGTATCATAGTATCCAGTACCATTTGCAATTCTCTCTGTCAAACCTTTATATGAATAGGGAGCCCCATTGATTGCCCTCATTCAACATTGCACTGCAAGGTATTGCAATTAATACTAGAAACATAGAAGGAGGCAGTGGCACTAATGTTCATGGTCATGGTCACCCTGACAACCACTGGTAATGCAGTCATTTCCCAGTGCTGAGGTTGGAACTGTGCTACAGCAGGTTATAAATTTCAGCGAGGACTTTAGAAGTCTAGGACATTGGTGGTTGCTGAAGTTCAGGTAAGAGAATTGCTCCCTGAACACATTGGATGAATATGGACTTCTGTTTGGAGCACTCCTTCCTAATCTCCTCCCTCTGCCCCCACCCTTCCCCTTCCCCGGCTGTGTATCCCTCTTCTTATTCTTCCAGTCATGTTTGACTCTAAGTGACATGTCAATGAGGCCAGCCATATCTTTGGACAACTGGTTTCTGCAGAACATTAATTTGGCAAAATGTACTTTAGCACCAACAACACTACTTCGCGCAGACGGTTAAGATGTGAAATGACTATTGTAAGTACAATTGCATGTATAATTGGAACAACAGCCAGAAGAAATCTAACAGAAAGTCATCGGTGGGTGGTTGACCCTTTGAACAACACTATTGTGGAGAGAAGAGTCTGTCATGCTGCTGTTTATTGTGGTAAGTTAAATAAGCAAGTAGATTGTAACTCTGAGCTCCAAAATACCAATGCTTGTGTGATGTTAGCTTTGCACACTAAATGGCATCATGACCTACCTGCTATTGTTACAGCATCAAGTTATATTTACATGGCACCTTCAGCAAAATGAAACATCCAAAGCACTGCTCAGGAGCATTTTAAAATAAAATTATTACATCAAGTCACATAAGGAAATATTAGATGAAGTGACAGAAGCTTAGTCAAAGGGGAACTTTTAAGCAATGTCTTAAAGGGGCAAAGTGAGGTAATGAAGGGTAAAGGTTAGGAAGGGAATTCCATTGTTTGGGATGTAGGCAACTTGCAGGTAAGTCCAGTTAATGGTGCTGCAATTGGGAGAATGCGCAAAAGGCCAGAAATAGACAAGTGCAGATTTCTCAGAGGGTTGTGGGTCTGGAGGAGATTGTAGAGTTAGACAGAAACAAGGTCATGGAGTTATTTGACAATATTATGGGAATTTTAAAATCAAAATGTTGCTTAACAAGGGGCTAACAATGGATTGTTTCAGTGTTTTGGTAACGACGGCCTGGAAGAGTTTCAGCAGCAGATGAACTGAGGGCTGAAGTTCAGTGCAGTTACAGCCTTGCAGCTCCCAAAAATGGCAGCAACTCATCCAATTTCTCCTCCAGAATTCAAGGAGACCATTGTGTGAAGAGTCACTGGGACAACCTTTACAATCAATTCTTACAAAGCCAATTTAATAGAACTTATGATCAGTCAATAGATTGATATCTAGCTATATTTGGCAAGTTTTGAACAAATGTCTGGAAAGTCCATACTTTCCACCAATCTGTATTTTATTGCACAGAGAACCAAATAAATTAAGTGAAGTTCTCAGTGAAATTTAATCAGTAATTAAGCAAACATAAAAATGAAAACAAAGAACCTCACTTTTACCTAGTCCTGGCTTAGCTCTATAGTGTTGGCACTTAACACCAACTCTCATTCCTAAGGTCTCTTTCATAAGCAGAAACACAAAGTAGTAAATTTGGAGTCAAAATGAAACATGATTAAATTTAGTGAGGAGTCAAATTTGAACCTGGAGTGCTTTAAAAAAGCACAAGCAACCACACAATGCCTGCAGTAGTGAGGAGAACTTCCAAGGCTTTACACTGTAGGGTCGGGAGGGGAGGGGGGAGCTCAGACTTGATTATCTCATCAATCCTATGCCACTCCAGTGTTGAAGTAATTTTCTCAAATCGCTAATGTACATCAAAATCCCTTTGAAGATTTCTTGTAAACCAATTTTACTAAGTGTTTATGAGCATCTCAAGTTGTCCTTGAAAACCATGGAATCTATTACATTTTAATGGATTGGGGTGAGACGAGATGTGAAAATAACAATTTGGAGAAAAATCCTAATTACTGATTGGGAGATACAACTCTTGAAAGCCAGAAAAAAAATGGACACTCAAAACAAGGATATCATGGCCCAATCCTTTTAAAGCCAATGATCATTGAAGATACATAAATTTAAAAAAAATTAAATCTGAATATCTTCACAGGAGAGGCTTAATTCTACTTATCAGTCAGATCAAAAAATATGCAGAAACCTCTGTAATTTTATGGCATGGAACAGCAGGAGACAGAGACAAGGAAATGCAGCAAATAACTGTATTTTTAAGTGACTGGAAGTTCATGCAGAAGTTAACTGATTGTTTTACCTTGTATTCCAGTCTCTCCCAACTGTGAGTGAACACAAGTGGAAGGGGTTGTTTAGATCTGGGTCATTAACAGGGAAAATCAGGAAACATATTTTCACACAGACTGTAAAACAATTCTGTAATTCTCCCTCAAAGGAAAGTTTACTGTGAGACTTCAAAATTGACAGGCATTTGCTAAGCAAAAGGGTCTCAAGGGAAATAGAATAAAAGCAGGTAAATGGACTTGAGGTACAGATTGGGGTGGCATCCTAGCTCAGTGGTTAGCACTGCTGCCTCACAGCACCATGGACCTGGGTTTGATTCCAGGCTTGGGTGACTGTATGGAGTTTGCACATTTGCCTTGTTTCTGCATGGGTTTCCTCTGGGTACTCCAGTTTCCTCCTACACTCCAAAGAAGCTAGTGTTAGGTGGATTAGCCATGGGAGGTGCAGGGTGTGGGTATGGGTGGGGTGCTCTTCAGAGGGTAGGTGTGGATTTGATGGGCCAAATCACCTACTTCCATACTATAGGAATTCTATGATTAGATTAGGTTAGATTCCCTACAGTATGGAAACAGGCCCTTCGGCCCAACGAGTCCACACTGACTCTCCGAAGAGTAACCATTCCCTTACCCTATATTTACCCTTGACTTGGCAATTTAGCATGGTCAATTCACCCATTCTGCACATCTTAATTACAGAACAACCTCATGTGCAATGCCTTAAGTTTGTCTTAGCTAAGCAATTGGGAAATGCCATACTGAAGACCACCAGACTGCATACAAGCAATATTCCCATTAAATGTATGCCTATACATACAAGGGCAGAAGTGGATAAAGTGTGGACCTGGAAAAACCACAGCAGGTCAAGCAGCATCAGAGGAGAAGGTCAGGTTAGAACCTTTCATCTGGACTAGAGGAAAGGAAGGACTGCAAAATAAATAATGGGACAGGGTGGGACTGGGGAAGAGGTGGGTGGGATGGCAATAGTTGGATGCAGGTAGGAGGTGGCTGTGATTGGTCAGTTGTAAGGGTGGAGTGGATAGGTGGGAAGGAAGATGGATAGGTTGGGTCAGGTTAAGGGGGTGAAGTGGAGAGAGAGGGCTGGGCCTGGAATGAGGTGGGGGTGGGGAGATTTGGAAGCTGGTGAATTCTATGTTAAGGCCGTATGGTGGAAGATGAGGTGTTCTTCCTCCATTTTGTGTGTGGCCTTGTGTTGACGGTGGAGGAGGCCCAGGATGATCATGTCGTCGGGGGAGTGGGAGGGGGGTTTAAAATTGATTGTGGCTGGAAGGTGGGGTTGACTGGAGCATACGGACTGTAAATGTTCCCTGAACCAGTTCCTGAGTTTGTGCTCAGTCTCTCCGAAGTACAGGAGACCACATCGGCAGCAACGGATACAATAATTTGGGTTAGAGGAAATGCACGGAATCTCTGCTGGACTTGGAATGACTCTTTGGGACCTTGGACGGAGGTGAGGGGGGAGGTGTGGAGGCTGGTTTTGCACTTCCTGTGGCCACAGGGTAAGATTCCAGGTGTGGAGGAGGGATTGGTGGGGAGTGTGGACCTAATGAAGGGACTGCACAGCCAATTGTGCACAGCAAACACAAGTTGAAGGGATCATTGCTTGGCATGAGTGGCTTACTGCTTGCTGTTCCTTATATTTTAATGTGTAAGACTTCAGCTATATCTTTATACATTGCTTTGTAGGCATAAATTACCAAAGCCTGCCCTGGAGTGTAACTGCTTTTCCTGTTTCTCAAGTTCAGTTACTTGATACTATTTGTCTGTTACTCTGACAGGATTGAATGGCAGGAGCACAAAGAGAGAGGCAAAGGGCATATACAGTTTGACGAGGAGATTATGAAAGTGCTGCTGCAGGTTGGGGAGAGGTAGGAGGCAGTGCCATACCCTACTTCAGGGAGCTGGCATGTAATAACAGCAGCTGTTTCAGCCAATGCTTTTGGATGCAGTGCCAATGGAAGCCCAGTGATTTAGTTAGTATGAGGTAACTTGGCATGGGCATTGGCAGACAATTCCTTATCACTGAAAAGATATTTGTTTTCACACTTTAGTATATTCAGTGCTTCCGAATCACCATCGGCGCGGGGTCAAAAAATCATTCAATTTGTTTTCCCAATTCATTAAATCTTACTTAAAAAATCTCATCTGCCTAAGTGTTTTTCTCAGTTAATAACCTCTCCTTCGGATATGTATTTCTTCATTGTCACATTTATATATATAATACAAGAAAGGTATGCCATCATTGGGAAGACTTGTAAGATCACATGACTCTTAGGAGCTGGTCATGTTTGACCCACATCAAAAGATTCCATCAACATTTATCAACCTCTCTCCCAATCCAAACCCCAGCAGAAGCATTGTCACAAGCTCATCTTCATTTGATTTCTTATCAGAGGAGAAAAGTTATTAATGGAATTGACTGGTATTGGGAGAAAGTTGAGCATCATAACAGCCCTTAACCTGCTTCAAGGAATGGGCAAATGTTAACCAAGGTGATCAAATCTTGCACATTGTGAGATAATGAGAAGTACTAGTCCCAGTAAGGATATGCATCTCAGTGCTCCTTTTAAAACACTAATATTCTGAAGGCCTGACACAATTACCGTAGGAAAATCAGGTATATGATAGCGTCTATCACATTGCTGAAAGTAGTTCCTTTTTATTATCCTAATCCTCATTATGTTTTTGCAGGATGTCCTTCAGCTTTCACTACAGATGCTTCCTGTAAATCATATGACATTAGCCCGTGGACATGTATTGGGAAATTCAGGATGTACTGAACCCATTTACCAGCTTACCTACATCCCTGGAAAGTTCAGACAATCTGCTGGAGGGCAGCACAATGAGAAGCCACTGAGCATTGGAGTAGCAGCAGCAACAGCTGCAGCAGCAGATGGATGAATAAAAGCAGAGATACCCTCACCAATGGTGGTTAAAGGGCAGGAGTGGGTCACCGTTCCCCAGCTATAGACGTCAGGAAACTATATCTTTGTGGAATTAAATTTTTTTCTAGTGCAACCAATCTTTGGGACTCATTGCAGGAGCTGCCAGAAATTACCAACAAACGGCAGCTGGTATGGCTGTCCCACATATTCGGAGAGATTGTGGCTGTCTAGGTTCTACGCTCCAACAGCTTACAGCTACTTAACTCCTAACACATGTTCTGGATACTCTGTTAGTCTACTTTTTCAGTGTCCTGTCTGTGAAAATTCATTTGGAAGGAATTCTAAGATAAGGTGCGTTCAGCTGTATTTTGAAAAATGACACATAAAATTCAGCTGCAGCATAATTCCAATTTCAAAACTGCAGGAAATGAATTGATGTCCAAATTTCCTATGCAGAGCTCATATGGCTCCTGTTCATAGTAAATAACACCCCACTGGGAAGTAGTTGGCAAATTCTGCAACCTCAGGTCCAAGGTGACTAACAATTCATCCCTTGATGTACAATTCAGTGGATATAGAGGGAACGCAATTGCTACCTTTGACCCAATCATGAAATGTGCATGGAATAATTTGACACTGACCCCCTTAGGACCAAGCTGATGGATATGAGGCCTGTGTTCTCAGCACCTTGTTGATGGTTCTGAAGCAAGGTCAAATTATAACCATTAAGAAGATTAACAAATTTTCATCAGCATTACCAGGCCACATTCTGGGTATATCCCAGCAGGGGAAAGTCACAATTGCAGCAGTCCTCTCAAAGGCAGAGCGTTCAGCATTGTTAGCACTCATTAAACAGAGATGGTGTCATTGCCTCTGGTGTGTCTATTGTTAGGAATAGGATTGGATACGAGCACTTTCTATGTCGTGAGGAAGACCGGCCAGATGATTAATAGGACATGCACAGCTCCACTTTAAGCATGTTTGCAAGCGTAATATGAAGGCCCCAGACATTGATTATTGCAACTGGTATGCTGCATGCACCACTACCACGACAAGTGGCTACAGCAGCTTGGCAACAGGCTCTCATACTGAAAACAGCAACAGCATTGGTTCACGTACAGCACTCGTGGCAGACCCTAACTTTCAAGGATTGGCCTTTTTAGCGGTCAGCAAAGATGCATTATCTGAAATGGATTATTCATTGCTTGTCAATCATCTTTCAAGGACGGAAGGGTGACCAGACAGTCCACACATTTTTCAGGAGATATTTATATGGGAAATGAGCAAAATTACTCCTGATGACTTGAATCTTCCACTTTTCTTTGGAATACAGTAATTGAGTATTTAAAAGTATTAACTAATTATCCGCCCAGGCCTAAAAGTAATTAGAAATTAATATTTTGTTGAGCCTAAAATGGAAACACTGTGAGCCAAATAGCCTGGAACAGTGCCACATATCTTATTGAATCAAGATGAAACTGTTGGCACAATAAGTCATGTTAAATAATTGAACATTTTTTAGGCAGTTAATTTGGATTCAAGAGTTGAACATTCAAGCTAGCAGCCATTAATGATATTACATTCTAAATATCACTGGAAGGCTCATCAGTATCCAAAAACGCATTCCATAGCATCAGCAGCAGCTCCTAAAGGCCTATAATGCTTACAAAGCATGCAATGCTTAACCATCTGTGGCACTGCATGAGGCTGATACGGAGAAAGAGCCTCAATAAACTGCTTTTCTAACCAGCAATGCTTATTTTGTTTTGTCAACTGAAAGGGTGACTGAATTTCAAGGATTCACGTTGTCTATAATATCTCTCTTGCAGTCTGAGGAGACCAGTCAACCAACTTAGTTCATTGAGAGAATTTCTATGGTGGCACAATGTCACCCAGCTCTTTAGTGTGGCAATGTTTATACAATAAACAGAGTGATCCCATAGGTCCAGGATCCTGTTGATGTACTGGATACATTAGCTAAAAGTCAAATATCATTCATGCACAGGTTCTCCTCCTACAGAGGAAGAGTAATTGGCCTCAGCAGTTTTATCACAGAAAGAGCATGATGGGTCAGCCTTTTCATGGCACCTTCCACTGACTAAAGGGAAGTGAAGGTAATTCTGTGGAGATGCTGGTCAGTTGAACCTTTCCCTCCTTCTTGAGCAAGGAGAGCAACATTGATGGAGGGGGGCTTGGAATATAATGGTCTTTACTTTGAATAAACAGGAAGGATAGCTCAGCACCCAGGTGATTTGGCACCGTATGTTCAGACAATGCAGATTGCACCAAATTTGGAGATTCAGCTACCTTTTTCTTTTCAGGTTCACACAATGCCACTCTATTAGCTCAGAGCTTTTGGCTGAAGTGAGCTCTATCCATGAATTGCAGCATCACTCCTCCCAGAAATTTACACCCAGTAGCAGGTATTTGTTGTTTTCAGAATGATCATCTCATTTGCCTTCCTTGCAGCAGTCATGCACTGTGGAATATTTCAGTCATACTAAGATTTTAATGAAAATCTTCCTTTTTTGTTCAAGTGAAGTGTCTCCTGTCTAGCGGCTTGGAAGTAAAATCTCCAACATTCTGTCATGACCAGCTTCAATTCAGGAGACCATAGAGGAGGGATTCCAGATTAGATACAACCCTCAGATTATAGGATGGATGCCTTCCAGATGTAGGACAGGTGGAATGGTACAAGAACAAAGGGTTGTCATATAATATCAAGAATTCCAATGGAGGGACCCAACAAAGCTGTACTCTGAACTAAGTGGCTCAATTATGCTTATGTAACAATAATAGGATCTCTTTCTAACATCTCATTGGAAGCTATCACCTATGAAAACACAATAACAAAGCAAACATTTGAGTAAAACCCAATAAACGTGAAACGACTAGTATCAAAAATAGAATAAATTTTATTATTCAATTTTACTAGATTCTGCAATTACAATTTTTCTGGGCAGAAACCATGAAAAAGTACACAGATTAACTGATTATCTCCTATTACTACCCTGGCCCTTTCCTGAAAGATCTGACAAAAACACATCGAGAACAGGGGTGAATATTTCTGAGTTTGATGTTCTGAGAATGTGCAAAAGAGGCATTATATACATTAGTTGATCTTTGAAATGCATTCAGTGTTGTTAGATAGCCAAAACTGACAGCCAGTTTGGGGTAATGAAGTCCTACAAACAGCAAATGAGATGAATGATCAGTTAACCTATTTTTGGGTGTGCCTGTTAAGGAAGGTATGCTTTGACCTCAATACTGGGAGAACTGTTTTTCTCCCCTTCAAGTAATGCGCAGGATCTTTCCTATTCACCTGATTTGGCAGATTGAATCTTAGTTTAATTTCTCATTTGAAACAAACAACCTTGGACAGTACACCACTTCTTCATTACCATAATGAAGTGTCAGCTTAGATTCGACATCCACATCTGTAATGTGGTTTCTGTCCGTCTGACCAGGGGATGAGGGCGATACCAACTGAATTAAGGTGGTACCTTAGTACAGGCAAGCAATTCATAGACTTCCACTAAAGTCTTCATGGCTCAAGCAGCATACATGATCACAACATTAACAGTGAAACTGTGTCTCTGCATGCAATACTTCCCATCATTTCAAGGTATTTCCTCTTTCTGTCTGAACAAATATCTGCTTTATATCCTCTGCACACCAAGCATTCCACCTGCTCCTTCTCCTGCTCTAACCATGATTATTATCGGCCGACATGTCTATGTTGTTGAGTAGAAAACTTCTCTGCCTTGGTTTCTTTCACACCTGGACTGACAACCAGCAATCCTCTCCAACCGCAACCTCAATCAGCTCGGTTATTGAAAAAGGAGTAAAGTAATTACTCTTTTGATTTTGCTACAACTGCAGAATGCTGTTGCTTGTTAGTGATCCAAAAACCTGATCCTCATTGCTAATATTTTTCAATTCACTCTCACAAGCCCAAGGTATTCCATAGCAGTGCTAAACTGAAGCAAACATCTTATTTTCTCTTTCTCCTGTTATTTATCACAAACTTCAACCCTTACTCCAAAATAATGATGCACAAAATATTGCACAAAGTTTCTGTGTTTAATCTTGTGTTTTAACAGTGAGGCAACATGACCGTCTTGGTATGTATGGCTGGCATAAAAAAAAAGGGTTGATAATGTCTGGCATGTTCCAGTGAGGAGGAAGGACAAGGATGGCAAGGAAAAGGATCCTTGGATAATGAGCGAGTTTGTGAATTTAGTCAAAAGGGAAAAAAGAAGTGTATGCAAGGTTTAGGAAGCGAAAATCAGACAGGGCCCATGAGGAATATAAAAAGCAGGAAAGAACTCAAGAAAGGAATTAGGAGAGCAAGAAAGGGCCTGAAATGACCGAGGGTTAAAGAGAACCCCAAGCTATTCTATAGAGACATTAAAAACAAGAGGATAACTATGGAGAAGCTAGGACCACTCAAGGATAAAAGGAGGCAACTTGTGCTTGGAGGCAGAGAATGTGGGGAGATCCTAAATGATACATTGTGTCAATATTTATCCAGGCACAGGATATGGTGGATAGTGAGATTTATGTGGAGCATGCTAATATGCTACTGCATGAAGTGGTATTGGGTCTCTTGAGGAGCATTAAGGTGGATAGGTCCCCTTAGCTAGATGGTATCTAACCCATGTTATTGAGAGAGGCAAGAGAGGAGATTGCTGCGTAGGGCCTTGCCCAAGATCTTTGTCTCCTCATTTGCCACTGCAGGGGCCCCAGAGGACTGGCAAGTAGCTAACGTTGTTCCTCTGTTCAAGAAGGGAAATAGGGACAATCAAGGAAACTATAGACAAGTGAGTCTCATTTCGATGGTCAGGAAGTAATTGGAGAGGATTCACAGAGATAGGATTTACATGCATTTGGAAAAGCACAGCCTAATTAGGGACAGTCAGCATGCCTTTGTGCAAGGCAGGTCATGTCTTACTAACTTGATTGAGTTTATCAAGCAGGTGAGAAAGATGATGGATGAGGGTAGAGCAGTGGATGTCATCCAGATGGATTTTAGTAAGGCTTTTGACAAGGTCCCTCATGGTAGGCTCAACCAGAAGATTAAGATGTGTGGGATCCATGGTGACTGGCCACGTGGATTCAGAACTGGCTTGCCCATAGAAAGCAGAGGGTAGCGGTGGAAGGGTAGCAGTTTTTCAGGCTGGAGGTCTGTGATTAGTGGTGTGCCACAGGGAGCCATTCAGGAGCTCTGTTATTTGTGATATATATAAATGACTTAGATGAAAATGTAGATGGGTGAGTTAGTAAGTTTGCAGAAGATACAAAGAGTTATGGATGGTGTACGAGGTTGGCAAAGGATACAAGATAAAAACAATGACTGCAGATGCTGGAAATCAGAGTCTAGATTAGAGTGGTGCTGGAAAAGCACAGCAGTTCAGGTAGCATCCGAGGAGCAGTAAAATCGATGTTTCGGGCAAAAGATCAGTTTTAGATGTGGACAGAGAAATGGCAGATGGAGTTTAATCCGGGTAAGTGTGAAGTGCTGCACTTTGGGAGATCAAGAGTTAAGGAAAAGGGATACAATTAATGGCAGCACTCTGAACAGCATTGATGTACAGAGAGATCTTGGGTTTTGTCCATAGCTCCCTGAACGTGGCCACATAAGTAAATAGGGTGGTAAAAAAGGTTTATGGCATGATTGCCTTTATTAGCTGGGGAAATGAGTACAAGAGACATGGTGTCATATTGCAGCTTTATAAGACTTTGGTTGGGCCACACTTAGAGTATTGTGTTCGATTCTGGTTGCCACATTACAGGAAGGATGTGAAGTCTTTGGAGAGGGTATGGAAGAAGTTTACCAGGATGCTGCCTGGATTGGAGGGTATACTATAAGGAGAGACTCAGGTTATTTTCTCTGGAGCAGCAGAGGCTGAAGGGAAACATGATAGAAGTCTATAAAATAATGAGATGCATAGAGTTGATGGTCAGAATCTTTTTGCCAGAGTTGAAATGTCTAAAGCTAGGGGCATGCATTCAAGATGAGGGGGAAGAAGTTCAAAGGAGATGCAAGAGGTAAGGCTTTTTATTACACAGAGGGTGGTAGGAGATTGGAATACACAGCCGGTGGGGGGGGGGGGGGGGGGGGGGGGGGGGGGGGATGTTGGAGCCAGATATGACAGGGACTATTGAGAGACTTTTCGATAAGCACATAGAAATGCAAGGAATTGAGGGATATGGATCAAGGGCAGGTGGAAAGGATTAGTTTAATTTGTTGTCATGTTCAGCACAACATCGTGGACTGAGGGCTCTTTCCTGTGCTGCATCGTTCTATGTTCTGTTATGATTGCCCATTTTCCAATATTATAAAAATCCTCAAGTTTTAAAACAGAAACAAAAGTTCTGCAAAGCAGCTCACATTCCAACACAATTAGCATGAGGAAGTGATGGATGATTCCATGCACATTTTTTAAACCATGTGTTTATGACAGCGATAATTCTCAAGGAACATATAATGCCAGAGTATTACTTCCACATCAAAATTTAAAGTCAATCACAATTGGTCAAACCTCTTTGGTTGTGGGATCAATGTCAAAGGAGTGGAAATGTTACTTGCTTGTTCAGAGGAGTAGGGAGAGAGAAGGCTGATAAGTCAGGTCAATCAGTCTGATGGTGGAGAAACTGCTCAAGGCAATTGTCAAGGACAAAATTAATTCTTATTTCGGGAAGTGTAAGTTCATAATGAACAGCCAATCTGGACTTTTTTCAAGGAAACTCCTGCTTAGGGCGGCATGGTGGCTCAGTGGTTAGCACTGCTGCCTCACAGCACCAGGGACCCAGGCTTCATCTGGCTTCATCCGGAGGCTCACTGAAGAGGTAACCTAGTATGGTGCTGAAACGTCTGAAAATGAACCTTCCAGCTCAGCAATCAAACCTACATCCAGAACCTCAACCTGAGCTACAAATCTTCTCAAAACTCACTAGCATTAAAAACTTATTGAAATTGAAATATTTGGTATTTGAGAGATAATACCTATCAGGATATGCAGCTAGCTGAAGAATAAGAGGCAGAGACTAGTGACGAATGGATGTTATCTCTCTGGTGAAGGGAATATAGTGGGATCCCATTGCTGTTCTTATTATCTATAAGGTGCAGGGAGAATAATTTTTAAGTTTTTAGATGATACTAAATTTAACAACATAGCAAATGTTGAGCAGGACAGTAGCAGACATCCAAATGGACAGACACAGGCTGACGAAATGGGTAGACTTAATGTGATTTAATGCTGACAGCAGTGAAGTGGTGCACCTTGGGAGGAAAACCATGAATGTTGAAGCAGAATGGTAGTATCGAGGAAGCTCAGGCTGTATATTTACAAAACTTTGAAGGTGATAAGACAAGTTGATGAATGGGTTAGTGAAGAAGTATGAGATATTTAACCTTATAAATAGGGACATTAAACAGAAAACAAGGAAATTACACAAAATGTTTACAAATCACTGGTCAGATCTCAGCTACAATACCACATAAAATTCTTGGCGTCACATTTTAGGATGGATGCCAAGACATTTGACAGGATGGAAAAGGGGTTTACTATGATGCAACAAACACAAATTTTCCTGGCCTGCTAAACTGCATCCTTTGAAGAACAGTATCCTTGCTAAAATTTGTGATCCTCAGAAAACAGGATAAAACCGTGGAGGCAACAGTTTCTTGTCATCTGAGCGCAGAGCTTATAACCTAAAACTTAGCTTACTTCTCCACCAACATCACCTCCACACTCCCATTCCTGCCAACCTTGATCTCTAATGTTATACATGATAATGATTTGGAGATGCTGGTGTTGGACTGGGGTGTGCAAATTTAAAACTCACACAACGCCAGTTTATAGTCCAACAGGTTTATTTGGAAACACTAGCTTTCGGAGCGCCACTCCTTCATCAGGTGGTTGTGGAGGTATCAAAGAAATGAAACTATCATGGTACTCGAACAGATGAAAGACTCAACAGACAATCAAGGTATTTTCAATGTATAATTTCAGTTACATCACACTGTAAACTTTTGCTATAAATTCTGTGTATTACAATTGTGTCCTCCACAACCATCTGAATGAGTGGCACTTTGAAAACTGGTGCTTTCAATTAAACCTGGTGGACTATAATCTGGTGTTGTGTGATTTTTAACTTTATACATGATAATGGTTCTGAAAGAGTACATGTTGGAACTGTATTAAACTCCACATACTTTCACTAAGTCACACAGTCTAGTGGTAAACAAACAGTCTAGCATAATATCCTCAGGCTCTTGTAGCACAGTGGTAGTGTTTCTATGTCTGAGCCAGGAAGCCTGGGTTCAAGTCCCACCTACTCTAGAAGTGTGCAATGACATCTCGAGACAGCTGGATTAGAAAATATCTTGCATAAGGTCCTGATGTGTCATTTCTGGCTCTTGGTAGTCATTCCAATTATGCCTGACTTGTCAGTGTTATTCATACCCATTGCTATTATGCAATAAACCACATCTGTTGTGTAAGCCAAGTACCTCTTACCATTGAGCCTCCTAATGTGATTTATCCCCTACCATTGCTTATTAGAAGCCACCTTTAACTCAACACAGGAAAGAGGATTGGTGGCAGCACTCTACCCCAATCATAAGCCACCAGCGATTGGTGCAGCATATGACACCCACACTCTGCATGCACAGTTGTACCTTCTCCAGTTAAATACCCTTTCTACAGCTAGTCCAGACTTCATAACTGCTCCCATGATACAAAATCATTTTATGGTGATACTCTAATACGAATATTTTCTAAAGCATTATGCACTTAAACTATTAACTCAGTGTGTAGCCAATGCATTAAAGGCTTCAAACTGACATTATAAAAGACATAAGAATGTCAGAACTCTGAAATAAAACAACAATGGAAATGCATAGTAGATCAATCATTGTTTGTAAGCACTTCAAATGAGCAGCATTACCTTGTGCCAATCTTCATCCTCAAAGTGTGAACTGTGGTGATGGATCACATTCAAAAATGTTCACCTTTCACTTTCTGTAGTTCTGCTATCTTCCCTGGTAACTTTTTCCTGTAATCACTGGGAAAAATACCTCAATTGCAATACACTGGATTTCCTGTCCAATTCTGGTCTCAGGGCTCTGAAAAGGGGAATGCCATTTACAAGCATTCACCTTCTTTCTAAATTAAATCTCTCTCTCAGATTCAGATTCCAAGGAAAAATGGTTGCAACATATGATCTGTGGGGAAATTGAGTAATAATTTACTTCCTGTTCATGAACTATGCTGATTACTGAGGTGTGTAATTTGAACTAGAAAATGTTCCCAAAATGCAATACTCGGTACACAGTCCCTCGAAAAGCACAGTTTTTAATTTGAAGACCAGGTGGGTCAGCACCATTATGAAAGTCAAATAGAGGAAGTGACTGGGAGGTTTGTCACAAGGTAGTATGTGTTCCAAAATGGCACCTATTGGGTCACTCCATCTTACATCAGATCAGGCGTGAAAATATAACTTGCAAGAATAAAAGCAAACACCAACTCTAATAGCTGCCATTCAGCTCAATGTGCTTGCACTGGCTCTTCAAATGAGCAGCATTACCTTGGGATAATCTTCTGTTTTACTGCCATTCGCTTAGACATTATTTTATTCAAATAATAATCCATTGCCTTCTTGAATGCCTCAATTGAACCTGCTTCCAGCAGACTTCCAGGCAGTGCATTCCAGACCTTAAATACTTACTGAGTGAAATATTTTTGTTAACTTCATCAGTGCTTCTTTTGCAGATTGCTTTAAATCTATGCCCTTTTGCTCTTGATCCTTTTACAAGAGGGAACGATTGGGAGTCCAGTATAAAGAATCCTATACCCACAACCAACAGGACCAATGTTGTATACAAAATACATGTAAAGACTGCCAAAAGCACTATGAAGGGCAAAAGGAAGGAAATTAGCCACCAGGGTACACAATCACCAACTAGCCACCAAGAGATATGACCAACTATCATTTGTATCCATAACATGGACAATGAAGGACACCATTTCGACTGGAACAACGTATCCAACCTAGGACAAGCCAAACAGAGACATGTATGGGAATTCCTGGAGGCCTGGCATTCAAACTGGAATTCCATTAACAAACATGTAGAGTTGGACACCATATATCAAACCACTAAGAAACAGAGCCAACAACAAAACCAGAAATGACACCACCCCCACAGCAGACCCAGGCACATGGGACAGGACACCAATGCTTCACCAGAGGCGCACTGATCAGGTTATCTAGAATGGTGATGAAACATCTACGAACAAACTTACCAGCTCAGTGAGTAAGTCAACAATATTACCCTCATGAAGCTTTCCTATTACCTCTCTACAAACTTTGGTAAGTTAAATATAAGCAATTGGACAACCATAAGATCTAAGTTCTGCAGTCCTGCTAAATCCAGTCATGAATAGTGGTGGACAATTAATCTGACTACAGGAGGAGGCTACACAAATATCCCCCATTCTCAACAACAGGGGAGCCCAGCACATCAGTACAAAAAAATAAGGTTGGAACATTCACAGCATTTTCGCAACAAGTGATAAATGGATGATCCAAATCAGTCTCCTTAGTCTTCAGGCAACTTAAATCTGCCCACATGATATCAAGAAACAGTTGGAGACACTGGATTCAGCAGAAGCTATGGGCCCTGACAACATTCTACAACAGTACTGAAGGCATGCTCCAGAACATGCCGTATCCCTAGCCAGACATTTTTTCTGGCAAAAAGGTCAGTATTTAACAGTACAGAGAGGCAAGAGTTCCTGTAAGTTCTGAAGACAGCAGAAAACAGATTCTTCCCCAAGCATTGTAAAAAAGAAAGTACTTCAAGTTATATAGTGCCTTCCAGCCTGATGATGTATCAAAGAGCTTCGCATCCAGTAAAATAATTTGTGTAGTCAGTGCTGTTATTCAGGAAAATGTGTCAGCCAATGTGCACAAAGCAATGATACCAAAACCACAAATTATATAAAAAACAAGAGCAACATTATTTTAGATGCATAATAGTTATGACACCAACTTTTATGACTTGGGTTCAGTTGTAGTGGCTCGCTCCCCCTGAACATTGCCCCAGGATTTCAGAAAGTTTCCAAAATAGATGGTAGTGAGCATGTGCTTGCAGTATTTCCAAATTTTGCATTTCCTTTTTCATGATGCTTTACTTCCTTTGGTTTGGTTGAGGTTGTAAGTTTGCTCACTGAGCTGGCACATTTGTTTTCAGGCATTTTGTCACCACGCTAGGTAACATCATCACTGATCCCCCGGTGAAACGCTGGTGTTCTGTCCTGCTTTCTATTTGTGTGTCTTGCTGTCTGAAGGTGGGTAATATCATTGCCAGTTCTTTTTCTCAGAGTTGGTAAATAGGGTCCAAATCAATGTGTTTATTAATTGAGTTCCGAAGGATCCTGGTGCTATCTGAATGCTGGTGGTTTGCAAATTATCTTCTCCACATCAGGGAGACCAAACGTAAACTTAGGAAAAGTTTGCTGCATTTCAACTGGGCCCACATGTTCCTACCGGACCTCTCAGTCACTGCCCATTTTAATTCTTCTTCCTACTCCCTTTCAAACATGACCATCCTGGGCCTTCTCCTTTGCTACAAACTGCAAATTGAAGGAACAATGCCTTATCTTCAGCCAGGAGGACTCAACACTGAGTTCGAGGAGAAAGTGAGGTCTGCAGATGCTGGAGATCAGAGCTGAAAATGTGTTGCTGGAACAGCGCAGCAGATCAGGCAGCATCCAGGGAACAGGGGAATCGACGTTTCGGGCATAAGCCCTTCTTCAGGAATGGCTTCAACACTGAGTTCTCCAATTTCAAATTAACTCGCTTTCCTTCCCTTCTCTTCCTTCTCCCTTCCACCAACCGAATTCATTCCTCCCATTGACCAATCAGATCATACCCTCTACCTGTCTTTGCCTATGCCCACCTCACTATCCTGCGTCCGCCTCTCCCTATGTCTGCAGCTCCCCTTACACCCACCCACCCCAGTCCTGAAGAAGGGTTGCACCTGAAACGTCGAATTCTCCACCTCCTGATGCTGCCTGGCTTGCCAGCCTCCTGCTTGTCCACCTCTCCCCATATACCCAAATTTCCTCAATTATTTTTCCTCTTTAAATATATGTACAATTCCCTAGAAATTGAAGGAACAATGCCTTATCTTCAGCCAGGAGGACTCAACACTGAGTTCGAGGAGAACTACAACATCTGTTTACACAATGCATCAATTCCAGACTATAACAACTCATTGCACAGATTTGTTTTTGACTTCAGCTTCCTTTGTTAATACCTTATCACTATATCTTTTGTCTGTTGACCCTCTCCTGCCAGTTAAAATGGTTCATCCCTATCTAATCGATCAAAACCATCATAATTAGGATTGAAATTTCTTTCAGCTCTTCTCCGTTAGTGTGTGAAGAAAAGACAATGGCTACACACACAGTTCCTGCCTTCTCCCCAATTCCTTAGGGAGAATGATAATGAATTAAAAATAAATCAGCTGACAGAAATAATTAGATTTAAAATACCCGCATTGACAAACTAATTACTAATCTTTTATTCTTATTTTGAAATCCAAACAAAACAGGATGTCTGTGAAGAAGAAAGGAAATGTGAATATATTTCTGCTCTAAATGCAAATAAAAACAGGAAGCAGCCAGCAAGAAGAGTTCAGTAGGAATTTCTTTCTAATCATTAAATACTCTTAACAATAACTTCCTTTCCATTTAACGCCACAGTTTTGAGTACACCTTGCAGAGGTCAAGGTTCTCAGCAATTAATCTGCAGGTACTTTTATCTCAACTGCGAAATGTAAAGTGTGTTCCAGTAATTAAGCGATAATTTATGTTTGGCCAAGGTTGAGCAAGGTGACAACTCTCCTTGCTGTTAAAGTGCTGTGACGAATTTTTGACTGTGCTCAGAGAGTGGTTTATTGCCCTACACCAAAAGGTTATGAATCCTCCTTCCCCATCAGTTTTAATCAATGGATTAATGCTCCAGCAATATATGCATAATGTCAGGCCAGGTCCAATGTTCCTCATGTTGAACTTTAAATAGCACACCGAGCATGGAGGAACAATCATGCAAAATTATTGCAAACTAAAACTGCGGACAAGACAATGACAGAATTTCCACAAGAAAATAGACATGGCTTCATTCAGATTTTTTACTGTGAAGTAGCAAGGTGATATATTTATATTTTACATGTCTACATAAAAAATCTGAAATTCTGTAGGTGTTGCTCCGTTCTCCCAACCCCACCTTCAAATGGTCTGGCAGCAGGAGGAATCATCAGCAGAAAGCACAAATCGACATTTATACAAAGTAGGGAAGAGTTTTGACTAGAGTCATAGAGATGTACAGCACAGAAACAGACCCTTTGGTCCAACTTGTCCATGCCGACCGGATAGCCCAACCTAATCTGGACCCATTTGCCAACACCTGGCCCCTCCAAACCCTTCCTGTTCATATACCCATCCAGATGCCTTTTAAATGTTGCAATTGTACCAGCCTCCACCACCTCCTCTGGCAGCTCCTTCCATACAAACACCACCCTCTGCGTGAAGAAGTTGTCCCTTATGTTCCTTTTATATCTTTCCCCTCTCACCCTAAACCTATGCCCTCTAGTTCTGGACTCCCCCTACCTAGGGAAAAGTATTTGTCTATTAATCCTATCCATGCCTCTCCTGATTTTATAAACCTCTATAAGGTCACCCCTCAGTCTCCGACGCTCCAGGGAAAACAGCCCCAGCCTATTCAGCCTCTCCCTACAGCTCAAATCCTCCAACCCTGGCAACATCCTTGTAAAATGTTTTTGAACCTTTTCAGATTTCCCATCCTTCCAATAGGAAGGAGACTAGAGTTGCACAAATTTTCCAAAAGTGACCTAACCAACGTCCTGTACAGCCGCAATATGACCTCCCAACTTCTATACTCAATACTCTGATTAATAAAGGAAGGCATACCAAACACTCTCTTCACTGTCCTATCTATCTGTGACTCTACTTTCAAGGAGCTATGAACCTGCAATCTAAGGTCTCTTTGATCAGCAACACTCCCTAGGACCTTACCATTAAGTGCAAAATTCCTGCAAAGATTTACTTTCCCAAAATGCAGCGCCTCGTATTTATCTGAATTAAACCCCATCTGCACTTCTCAGCCGATTGGTCCATCTGATCAAGATCCTGTTGTAATCTGAGGTAACTTTCTTCGCTACACCTCCAATTTTGGTGTCATCTGCAAACTTACTAACTATACGTCCTATATTCATATCCAAATTATTTATATAAATAACGAAAAGTAGTGGACCCAGCACCAATGCTTGAGGCACACCACTGGTCACATGCCTCCAGTTTGAAAAGCAACCCACCACCACCTTCTGTCTTCTACCTTTGAGCCAGGTCTGTATCCAAACGGCTAGTTCTCCCTGTATTTGATGAGATCTAACCTTGCTTATCAAACACCCATGGGGAACCTTGTTGAACATCTTATTGAAGTCCATATGGATCACATCCACCATTCAGCCCTCATTAATCATCTTTGTTACTTCTTCAAAAAACTCAATCAAGTTTATGAGACATGATTTCCCATGCACAAAAACATGTTGACTAGTCTCTGTTTTCAGGCCCGACGTTAACCTCTGCAAACCTTTGAGACAAAAAAGGCAAGGAAAACCTATGCTCACAGTCTGAATCAATATTTGGATCTTCCCCCATCCATTGCCTAACTAGGTTGTTAGTAAATTATTATTATTTATGTAGAGGCAGTGGTGGACTAATAATCCAGAAGTACAAGCTAATGGGTTTGAATCCCATGACAACAGATGGTAACATTTAATTTCAATTAATAAATCCACAGCTAAAACTAGTCTTATGGTGATCATGACACAGTAGTGGTAAAAACCCATGTTGTTCACTAATACCCTTTAAGGAAGGAAATATGCTGTCCTTATTTGGTTTGGCCCACATGTGACTCCAGACGACAG